>NC_041385.1:168823149-168824292 GCF_002162155.2 Triticum dicoccoides | reverse complement strand
ACACCCATTTCTCATATACTACCATGTGGTAGTATATACTCTACTTTATTATCTTTAGTATGTTCACATACTATATCTAATATACTTCAATGCGAGTTATGTGAAAAAATTGCATGTGAGCCCACGGTTTTATAATATTTGTGAAATACGTACATATTTGTACATACAAAGGAGTATGCTCAAAATATACTACATACTACCTAAAAAATAATATATATACTACCTAAACGTTCTTACATACTACATACTACACGTACATACTCTCCCATATTATAGATACTACCTAGAACGTATGAAACAAAAGTGGGAGTAACTACACCCGGTAGTAGGAAAAAATCGTCCTATATATATATAACCAATTGGATGTAGGTTTTCATAAAGTATTAGTGTTGACATTACCCTTGAGGTAAAAGGTTGCGAGGAAAAAAATATAAGCCCCTATCTTTCTCTGTGAATGATTGAAACATCATACCCATAAGTATCGCGTGAGTGTTAGCTATTGTGAAAGACTAAATGATAGTTGAGTATGTGGACTTGCTGAAAAGCTCTTATATCTCTTTCCGATGTTATCATAAATTGCAATTGCTTCAATGACTAAGATTATAGTTTGCTAGTTTCCGATGAAGTTTCTGATTCATACTTTACATTGTGAATAGATTGTTACTTTAGCATAAGAAATCATATGATAATATATATGTTGTTGTTCTAAGAATGATCATGATGCCCTCATGTCCGTATTTAATTTTATCGACACATCTATCTCTAAACATGTGGACATATTTTTCGATATCGGCTTCCGCTTGGGGACAAGCAAGGTCTAACCTTGGGGGAGTTGATACGTCCATTTTGCATCATGCTTTTATAGCAATATTTATTGCAATATGGGATGTTACCACACATTATGTCACAATACTTGTGCCTTTTCTCTCTTATTTTACAAGGTTTACATGAAGAGGGAGAATGCCGGCAGCTGGGATTCTGGCCTGGAAAAGGAGAAAATATTAGAGACCTATTCTACACAACTCCAAAAGTCCTGAAACTCCACTAAAGTCAGTTTTGGAATATATTAAAAATATTTGGCAAATAAAGCACCAGAGGGGGCCACCCACCATCCACGAGGGTGGAGGGCGCGCCCTATGTCCC
>NC_041385.1:168790770-168822939 GCF_002162155.2 Triticum dicoccoides | reverse complement strand
GTGGGCCACCTGGTAGTCCCCCGATGCCCATCTTCTGCTATATGGTGTCTTTTTCGCTGAAGAAAATCAGAAGGAAGCTTTCGGGACGAAGTGCTTCCGTCTCGAGGTGGAACCTTGGTGGAACCAATCTAGGGCTCCGGCGGAGCTGTTCTGCCGGGGAAACATCCCTCTAGGAGGGGGAAATAATCGCCATCGTCACACCATCGATGCTCTCATCAAGAGGGGGTCAATCTCCATCAACTTCTTCACCAGCACCATCTCCTCTCAAACCCTAGTTCATCTCTTGTATCCGATCTTTGTCTCAAAACTTCAGATTGGTACCTGTAGGTTGCTAGTAGTGTTGATTACTCCTTGTAGTTGATGCTAGTTGGTTTATTCGGTGGAAGATCATATGTTCAGATCCTTAATGCTATTCAATACCCCTCTGATTATGAACATGAATATGATTTGTGAGTAGTTACATTGGTTCCTGAGGACATGGGAGAAGTCTTGCTATAAGTATTCTTGTGAATTTGGTATTCGTTTGATATTTTGATGAGATGTATGTTGTCTCTCTTCTAGTGGTGTTATGTGAACGTCGACTACATGACACTTCACCATTGTTTGGGCCTAGGGGAAGGCATTGGGGAGTAATAAGTAGATGATGGGTTGCTAGAGTGATAGAAGCTTAAATCCTAGTTTATGCGTTGCTTCGTAAGGGGCTGATTTGGATCCATATGTTTCATGCTATGGTTAGGTTTACCTTAATTCTTCTTTTGTAGTTGCGGATGCTTGCGAGAGGGGTTAATCATAAGTGGGATGCTTGCCCAAGGAAGGGAAGTACCCAAGCACCAGTCCACCCACATATCAAATTATGAAAGTAACGAACGCGAGTCATATGAGCATGATGAAAACTAGCTTGACGATAATTCCCATGTGTCCTCAGGAGTGCTTTGCTTTATATAAGAGTTTGTTCAAGCTTGTCCTTTGCTACAAAAGGGATTGGGCCACCTTGCTGCACCTTGTTACTTTTGTTACTTGTCATTCGTTACGAATTACTTTATGACAAAACTATCTGTTACCGATAATTTTAGTGCTTGCAGAGAATACCTTACTGAAAACCGCTTGTCATTTCCTTCTGCTCCTCGTTAGGTTCGACACTCTTACTTATCAAAGGACTACGATAGATCTCCTATAATTGTGTGTCATCAGCAACCCTCTCGCTCAGGGGCTTAGCTGCGTACCAGATTTGCCTAAGTTTCAAAACATACTCTAAGTGAAGAGCAACCCCCACTCGGGGGCCTAGCTGCGATCCTGTATTCGCCTAAGTTTCAAAACTTACTCCGAGTGAAGAGCAACCCTCTCACTCGAGGGCTTAGTTGCGAATCAGATTCGCCTAAGTTTCAAAACATACTCCAAGTGAAGAGCAACCCTCTCACTCGGGGGCTTGGCTGCGAACTAGATTCGCCTAAGTTTCAAAACATACTCCGAGTGAAGAGCAACCCTCTCACTCGGGGGCCTAGCTGCGAACCAGATTCACCTAAGTTTCAAAACATACTCCGAGTGAAGAGCAACTGATATGTCCATTTTGCATCATGCTTTTATATCAACATTTATTGCAATATGGGTTGTTACCACACATTATGTCACAATACTTATGCCTTTTCTCTCTTATTTTACAAGGTTTACATGAAGAGGGAGAATGCCGGCAGCTGGGATTCTAGGCTGGAAAAGGAGCAAATATTAGACACCTATTCTGCACAACTCCAAAAGTCCTGAAACTCCACGAAAGTCAGTTTTGGAATATATTAAAAATATTGGGTGAAGAAAGCACGAGAGGGGGGCCACCCACCATCCACGAGGGTGGAGGGCGCGCCCCTGCCTCGTGGGCCACCTGGCAGCCCCCCAATGCCCATCTTCTGCTACATGGTGTCTTTTTCCCTGAAAAAAATCAGAAGGAGGCTTTCGGGACGAAGCGTCGCCGTCTCGAGGCGGAACCTTGGCGGAACCAATCTAGGGCTCCGACGGAGCTGTTCTGCTAGGGAAACATCCCTTCGGGGGGGGGAATCATCGTCATCGTCATCACCATCGATCCTATCATCAAGAGGGGGTCAATCTCTATCAACATCTTCGCTAGCACCATCTCCTCTCAAACCCTAGTTCATCTCTTGTATCCGATCTTTGTCTTAAAACCTCAGATTGGTACTTGTGGGTTTCTAGTAGTGTTGATTACTCCTTGTAGTTGAAGCTAGTTGGTTTACTCGGCGGAAGATCATATGTTCAGATCCTTAATGCTATTCAATACCCCTTTGATTATGAACATGAATGTGATTTGTGAGTAGTTATGTTTGTTCCTGAGGACATGGGAGAAGTCTTGTTATAAGTAGTCATGTGAATTTGGTATTCTTTCGATATTTTGATGAGATGTATGTTGTCTCTCCTCTAGTGGTGTTATGTGAACGTTGACTACACGACACTTCACCATTGTTTGGGCCTAGGGGCAGGCATTGAGGAGTAATAAGTAGATGATGGGTTGCTAGAGTGACAGAAGCTTAAATCCTAGTTTATGTGTTGCTTCGTAAGGGGCTGATTTGGATCCATATGTTTCATGCTATGGTTAGGTTTACCTTAATTCTTCTTTCGTAGTTGCGGATGCTTGCGAGAGGGGTTAATCATAACTGGTATGCTTGTCCAAGGAGGGGCAGTACGCAAGCACCGGTCCACCCACATATCAAATTATCAAAGTAACGAACGTGAATCATATGAGCATGATGAAAACTAGCTTGACGATAATTCCCATGTGTCCTCAGGAGCGCTTTGCTTTATATAAGAGTTTGTCCGGGTTTGTCCTTTGCTAAAAAAGGGATTTAGCCTCCTTGCTGCAGCTTGTTACTTTTGTTACTTGTCATCCATTATGAATTACTTTATGACAAAACTATCTGTTACCGATAATTTCAGTGCTTGCAGAGAATACCTTACTGAAAACCGCTTGTCATTTCCTTCTGCTCCTCGTTGGGTTTGACACTCTTACTTAGCGAAAGTAGTACGATAGACCCCCTATACTTGTGGGTCATTAAGACTCTTTTCTGGCGCCGTTGTCGGGGAGTGAAGCGCCTTTGGTAGGTGGAATTTGGTTAGGAAAAATTTATATAGTGCGCTGAAATTTACTATTACTTGTTACTATGGAAAATAATCCTTTGAGGGGCTTGTTTGGGCTATCTTCACCCCGACCAGTAGAGAAAAGAGTTGCTCCTCAACCTACTGAAAATGCTTACTTCAAAATTCCTTCGGGTATGATAGAGAAACTGCTAGCTAATCCTTTTACAGGAGATGGAACATTACATCCCGATATGCACCTAATCTATGTGGAGGAAGTTTGTGGATTATTTAAGCTTGCAGGTATGCCCGAGGATGTTATAATGAATAAGGTCTTCCTTTATCTTTGAAGCGAAAGGCATTGACATGGTTTAGGCTATGTGATGATATTGGATCATGGAACTACAACCGATTGAAACCGGAATTTCATCACAAGTTTTATCCTATGCATCTGGTTCATCATGATCGTAATTATATATATAATTTTTGGCCTCATGAAGGAGAAAGTATTGCTCAAACTTGGGGGAGGCTTACGTCAATGTTATATTCATGCCCCAATCATGAGCTCTCAAAAGAAATTATTATTCAAAAAAATTATGCTCGGCTTTCTCTCAATAATCGCTCCATGCTCGATGCTTCTTGTACTGGTTCTTTCATAATTAAGACTATTGAATTCGGATGGGATTTATTGGAAAGAAAAACGAAACTCTGAATAATGGGAACTCGATGAAGGTAAGGAGTCGGGTATAACACCTAAGTTTGATTGTGTTAAATCTTTTATGGATACTGATGCTTTTCGTGAATTTAGCACTAAATATGGATTTTACTCTGAGATAGTAGCTTCTTTCAGTGAATCATTTGCTACTCATGTTGCTCGCCCTAAGGAGAAGTGGTTTAAATATCATCCTCCCATTGAATAAAAACTAGTAGAACCTATTAAAGTTGAAGAAAAGATTATCACTTATAATGTTGATCCTATTGTTCCTACTGCTTATATTGAGAAACCACCTTTCCCTGTTAGAATAAAGGATCATGCTAAAGCTTCAATAGTGGTTCGTAAGAGTAATGCTAGAACACCTACACCTCCTGAGCAAATAAAAGTTGAACCTAGTATTGCTATGGTTAAAGATCTCTTGGTCAATAATATTGATGGACATGTTCTTTACTTCTGTGATGAAGCTGCTAGAATTGCTAGACCCGATACTAAAAATAAAAATAGACCTGTGGTTGGCATGCCTGTTGTTTCTGTTAAAATTGGAGATCATTGTTATCATGGCTTATGTGATATGGGTTCTAGTCCGAGCGCAATACCCCATTCCTTATACGAAGAAATTATGCAGGATATTGCACCTACTGAAATAGAAGGGATTGATGTTACTATTAAGCTTGCCAATAGAGATACTATTTCACCAATTGGGATTGTTAGAGATGTTGAACTCTTGTGTGGGAAAATGAAATATCCTACTGATTTTCTTGTTCTTGGTTCCCCACAAGATGACTTTTGTGCCATTATATTTGGTAGACCCTTCTTGAATACCGTTAATGCTAAGATAGATTGTGAAAAGGATATTGTTACTGCTGGTTTAGGGGATATGTCGCATGATTTTAATTTTGCCAAATTCCATAGACAACCCCATGATAAAGAATTGCCTAGTAAAGCTGAAATTATGGATCTTGCTTCTATTGTTGTCCCTCCTAATGATCCTTTAGAAAGCTATTTGCTAGACCATGAAAATGATATGTTTATGAATGAAAGAAGGAAAACAGATGAAGTATTCTTTAAACAGGGACCTATTTTGAAACACAACTTGCCTGTTGAAATCTTAGGGGATCCCCCTCCACCCAACGGTGATCCCGTGTTTGAGCTTAATCCTTTGCCACATACTCTTAAATATGCTTATCTTGATGAAAATAAAATGTATCATGTTATTATTAGTGATAACCTTTCAGAGCAAGAAGAAGAGAAATTATTGAAAACTCTGAAGAAGCACCGTGCTGCTACTGGATATACTCTTGATGATCTTAAGGGCATTAGTCCCACTCTATGCCAGCACAAAATAAAGCTGGAGAAAGATGCTAAACCAGTTGTTGATCACCAACGACGATTAAATTCTAAGATGAAAGAAGTGGTTAGAAATGAAATACTAAAGCTTCTAGAGGTAGGTATAATTTATGTTGTTGCTGATAGTCAGTGCGTAAGTCATGTCCATTTGTCCCTAAGAAAGGAGGTATAACTGTTGTTCCTAATGATAAGGATGAATTGATCCCACAAAGAATAGTTACCGGTTATAGAATGGTAATTGATTTCCGTAAATTAAATAAAGCTACTAGAAAGGATCATTACCCTCTACCTTTTATTGATCAAATGCTAGAAAGATTTCCCAAACATACACATTTTTTGCTTTCTAGATGGTTATTCTGGTTTCTCTCAAATACCTGTGTCAAAAGAGGATCAAGATAAGACCACTTTTACTTGCCCTTTCGGTACCTTTCCTTATAGACATATGGCTTTTGGTTTATGTAATGCACCTGCTACCTTTCAAAGATGTATGACTGCTATATTCTCTGACTTTTGTGAAAAGATTGTTGAGGTTTTCATGGATGATTTCTCCGTGAATGGAACTTCTTTTGATGGTTGCTTAAGCAACCTTGACCGAGTCTTACAGACATGTGAATAAACTAATTTTGTCTTGAATTGGGAAAAGTGGCACTTTATGGTTAATGAAGGTATTGTCTTGGGGCATAAAATTTATGAAAGAGCTACTGAAGTTGATAAAGCTAAAGTTGATGTTATTGAAAAGATGTTGTGTCCTAAGGACATCAAAGGTATAAGAAGTTTCCTTGGTCATGCCGGTTTTATAGGAGGTTCATTAAAGACTTCTCAAAAATTTCTAGGCCTCTGACTAATCTCCTACAAAAAGATGTTCCTTTTGTCTTTGATGATGATTGTGTAGAAGCATTTGAAATACTTAAGAAAGCCTTGATTTCTGCACCTATTGTCCAGCCACCTAATTGGAATTTACCCTTTGAAATTATGTGCGATGCTAGTGATTATGTTGTAGGTGTTATTCTAGGAAAAAGAGTTGATAAGAAATTGAATGTTATCTAATATGCTAGTAAAACTCTAGACAGTGCCCAGAGAAATTATGCTACTACTGAAAAAGAATTCTTAGCAGTTGTCTTTGCTTGTGATAAATTCAGACCTTATATTATGGATTCTAAAGTAACTTTTCACACTGATCATGCTGCTATTAAATACCTTATGGAAAATAAACATGCTAAACCTAGACTTATTAGATGGGTTCTCTTGCTACAAGAATTTGATTTGCATACTATTGATAGAAAGGGAGTTGAGAACCCCATTGCAGACAACTTGTCTAGGTTACAAAATATTCTTGATGACCCACTACCTATTGATGATAGCTTTCCTGATGAACAATTAGCTGTCATAAATGCTTCTCGCACTGCTTCATGGTTTCCTAATTATGCTAATTACATTGTTGCTAAATTTATACCACCTAGTTTCACATACCAGTGATACGTCCATTTTGCATCATGCTTTTATATCAATATTTATTGCATTATGGGCTGTTATTACACATTATATCTCAATACTTATGGCTATTCTCTTTTATTTTACAAGGTTTACCATGAAGAGGGGGAATGCCGGCAGCTGGAATTCTGGCTGGAAAAGGAGCAAACGTTGGAAACCTATTCTGCACAACTCCAAAAGACCTGAAGGGCATCATCGCCAAGAAGATCACAACACCAACCGTGAAGAAGGAGAAATAATCACATGGGTATCAGCACTCCCCTTGGCAACTGCCAAGCTTGGGGGAGGTGCCCCGGTATCGTATCACCATCACACACCTATCTTTACCGCTTTATTTAGTTCGATCCTTTTAGTAGTATCTTGATCTATTAGTTCGAAGTTTTGATATCAAGTAGTTTTGAGTTTTTCGTTGTGATCTCTTTTTGTAAGCAAGTCTGTGTGCCATCTATAATAAAGATTAGTGTTGAGTCAAGGGCTTTGCTATGTGGCTATGATCTTGAGAAAGTAGAAAGAACAAAAGAGTTCATATTGATCTTATGGATAGTGATAACTTCACACATAGAAAGTATGAGGCATAAAAATTGTTGAGAGTTGATGAACGTAGCCTTGGTCAACGTTGCAATTAATAGGAAGTGATAAGGAAAGAGGAGTTCACATATAAATATATTATCTTGGACATCTTTTATGATTGTGAAGCACTCATTAAGTATGACATGCTAAAAGAGTTGACGTTGGACAAGGAAGACAACGTAATGATTTATGTTTTCCGACATCTAAGTTAAAGTATATTGTCAGTGACCTTCTAAATATGTTGAGCTTGCCTTTCCCCCTCATGCTAGCCTAAACTCCTTGCACCAAGTAGAGATACTACTTGTGCTTCCAAATATCCTTTAAACCCAGTTTTGCCATGAGAGTCCACCGTACCTACCTATGAATTGAGTAAGATCCTTCAAGTAAGTTGTCATCGGTGCAAGCAATAAAAATTGCTCTCTAAATATGCATGACTTATTAGTGCAGAGAAAATAAGCTTTGTACGAACTTGTTGTGGAAGTAATAAAAGCGACGAATTGCATAATAAAGGTCCACATACAAGGGGAAATATAAAGTGACGTTCTTTTGCATTAAGATTTTGTGCATCCAACCCTAAAAGCGCATGACAACCTCTGCTTCCCTCTGCGAAGGGCCTATCTTTTACTTTATGCTTTACTTTAATACTTGAGTCAAGGTGATCCTCACCTTTCCCTTTTTCATTTTATCCTTTGGCAAGCTCTTCGTGTTTGAAAGGTCATGATATATATATCCGATTGGATGTAAGTTGGCATAGGCTATTATTGTTGACATCACCTAAAGATGAATACATTGGGAGGCAACACAATAAGCCCCTATCTTTCTCAGTGTCCGGCTGAAACTCTATAACCACAAGTATTGAGTGAGTGTTAAGAATTATGGGAGACTACGAGATAGTTGAGTATGTGAGCTTGCTGAAAAGCTCTATTATTGACTCTTTCTGATGTTACAATAAATTGTAATTGCTTCAATGACTGAGATTATAGTTTGTTAGTTCCCAATGAAGTTTATGAACCATACTTTACATTGTGAATTGCTTATTACTTGAGTATAAGAAATCATATTTCAAACTCTATATATGTTGTTGTTATTAGAATGATCATGATGCCCTCATGTCTGTATTTTTATTTTTATCGACACCTCTATCTCTAAACATGTGGACATATTTTTCGATTTCGGTCTCCGCTTGAGGACAAGCGAGGTCTAAGCTTGGGGGAGTTGATACGTCCATTTTGCATCATGCTTTTATATCAATATTTATTGCATTATGGGCTGTTATTACACATTATATCTTAATACTTATGGCTATTCTCTCTTATTTTACAAGGTTTACCATGAAGAGGGGGAATGCCGAAAGCTGGAATTCTGGCTGGAAAAGGAGCAAACATTGGAAACCTATTTTGCACAACTCCAAAAGACCCGAGACTCCACGAAACAACTTTTTGGATTTATTAAGGAATTATGAGCAAAAGAAATAGGCCAGGGGGCCCACACCCTGTCCAGGAGACAGGAGGGCGGGCCCCCCTAGGGGCGCGCCCCCCTATCTCCTGGGCCCCCTGGTGGGCTTCCAGCGTCGATCTTCTGCTATATGAAGGGTTTTGTCCTGGAAAAATTCATGGAAAAGCTTACGAGAGGAAACTCCACCGCCACGAGGCGGAACCTTGGCGGAATCAATCTAGGGCTCTGGCACAGCTGTTCTGCCGAGGACACTTCCCTTCGGGAGGGGGAAATCATCACCAACGTCATCACCAACGATCCTCTCATCAGGAGGGGGTCAATCTCCATCAACATCTTCACCAGCACCAACTCATCTTAAACCCTAGTTCATCTCTTGTATCCAATCTTGTATTCAAAACCACAAATTGGTACGTGTTGGTTGCTAGTAGTGTTAATTACTCCTTGTACTTGATACTTATTGGTTTACTTGGTGGAAGATCATATGGTTAGATCCTTCATGCATATTATTACACCTCTGATTATGAACATGAATATGCTTTGTGAGTAGTTACGTTTGTTCCTGAGGACATGGGTGAAGTCTTTCTATTAGTAGTCATGTGAATTTGGTATTCGTTCGATATTTTGATGAGATGTATGTTGTCTCTCCTCTAGTGGTGTTATGTGAACGTCAACTACATGACACTTCACCATTATTTGGGCCAAGAGGAAGGCATAGGGAAGTAATAAGTAGATGATGGGTTGCTAGAGTGACAGAAGCTTAAACCCTAGTTTATGCTTTGCTTCGTTAGGGGTTGATATGGACCCATATGTTTAATGTTGTGGTTAGGTTTACCTTAATACTCCTTTTGTAGTTGTGGACGCTTGCAATAGGGGTTAATTATAAGTTGGATGTTTGTCCAAGTTAGGGCAGTACCCAAGTGCCGGTCCACCCACATATCAAATTATCAAAGTACCGAACGCGAATCATATGAGCGTGATGAAAACTAGCTTGACGATAATTCCCAATGTGTCCTCGGGAGCTTCTTCCTTATTATTAGAATTTGTCCAGGCTTATCCTTTGCTACATAAAGGATTGGGCCACCTTGCTGCACTTTATTTACTTTATTTACTTTTGCTCATTACTATTTATCTTATCACAAAACTATCTATCACCTACTATTTCAGTGCTTGCAGAGAAAACCTTACTGAAAACCGCTTATCATTTCCTTCTGCTCCTCGTTGGGTTCGACACTCTTACTTATTGGAAGGACTACAATAGATACCCTACACTTGTGGGTCATCCAGAATCTTTTCTGGCGCCGTTGCCGGGGAGCGTAGCGCTCTTGGTGTGTGGAACTTGGTAAGGAAACATTTATATCGTGTGCTGAAATTTTCTGTTACTTGTCACTATGGAAACTAATCCTTTGAGTGGCTTGTCTGGGGTATCTTCACCCCAACCAGAAGAGCAAAGAGATGCTCCTCAACCTTCTAAACCTTATGAAAATGTTCACTTTGAGATTCCTTCGGGTATGATAGAAAAATTGCTAGCTAATCCTTTTGCAGGAGAGGGAACATTGCATCCCGACTTACACCTTATCTTTGTGGATGAAGTTTGTGGATTATTTAAGCTTGCAGGTATTCCCAATGATGTTGTCAAAAGGAAGGTCTTCCTTTATCTTTGGAGGGAGATGCAATGAAATGGTATAGGCTATGTCATGATACGAGATCTTGGAATTATAAGCGATTGAAAATGGAATTTCACCAGAAGTTCTATCATATGCATCTTGTTCATCGTGATCGTAATTACATATATAATTTCTGGCCTCGTGAAGGAGAAAGCATCGCTCAAGCTTGGGGGAGGCTTAAGTCAATGTTATATTCATGCCCCAATCATGAGCTCTCTCGGGAAATGATTATTCAGAATTTTTATGCTCGGCTTTCTCTTGATAATCGCAACTTGCTCGATACTTCATGTGCTGTTTCTTATATGCTGAAGACTATTGACTTCAAATGGGACTTATTGGAACGAATTAAACGCAACGCTGAAGATTGTGGTTCCGACGATGGTAAGGAGTCAGGTATGATACCTAAGTTTGATTGTGTTAAATCTTTTATGGATACCGATGCTTTCTGTGGATTTAGCTCTAAGTATGGACTTGACTCTAAGATAGTAGCTACTTTTTGTGAAACTTTTGCTGCTCACATTGATCTCCCTAAAGAGAAGTGGTTTAAATATAATCCTCCTGTTGAAGTGAAAGTAGTTGCACCTACTACAGTCGAAGAGAAGACTATTACATATAGTGATCCTATTATTCCTATTGCTTATGTTGAAAAAAATCCTTTTCCTGTTAGGATAAAAGATCATGTTAAAGCTTCGACAGTTGTTTGTAAGAATAATACTAGGACCTATACACCTCCTGAGCAAATTAATGTTGAACCTGGTATTGCTATGATTAAAGATCTCTTGGATGAGGACTTAGATGGGCATGTTATCTCTTTCGTGGGTGAAACTGCTAATATTGCTAGACCCGATACTAAGACACGTAGACCTGTTGTAGGCACGCCTGTTATTTCTGTTAAAATAGGAGATCATTGTTATCATGGCTTATGTGATATGGGTGCTAGTGCTAATGCGATACCTTATGATCTTTATAAAGAAATTATGCACGATATTGCACCAGTTGAATTAGAAGATATTGATGTTACTATTAAGCTTGCTAATAGGGACACCATTAAACCTATTGGGATTGTTAGAGATGTTGAAGTCTTGTGTGGGAAGATTAAATACCCTGCTGATTTTCTTGTTCTCGGTTCCCCACAAGATGATTTTTGTCCCATTATTTTGGTAGACCCTTCTTGAACACTGCTAGTGCTAAGATTGATTGTGAAAAGAATATTGTCACTATTGGCATAGACGGTATGTCTCATGAGTTTAATTTCTCTAAGTTTAGTAGACAACATCGTGAAAAGGAACCATCTAGTAAGGATGAGATTATTGGTCTTGCTTCCAGTGTTGTTCCTCCAACAGATCCGTTAGAACAATATTTTCTAGGACATGAAAACGATATGTTTATGAAGGAAAGGTAAGAAATAGATGAACTGTTCCTTAAACAAGAACCAATGCTAAAACATAATCTTCCTGTTGAAATTCTTGGGGATCCCCCTCCACCCAAGGGTGATCCCGTGTTTGAACTCAAACCATTACCTGATAATCTTAAGTATGCTTATATGGATGAAAAAGAAATATATCCTGTTATTATTAGTGCTAACCTTTCAGAGAAAGAAGAAAAAAGATTATTGAAAACTCTGAAGAAGCACCGAGCTGCTATTGGATATACCCTGGATGATCTCAAGGGCATTAGTCCCGCATTATGTCAACACAAAATTTCAGTGGAGAAAGATGCCAAACCTGTTAGAGATCCTCAAAGACGATTGAATCCCAAAATGAAGGAAGTGGTGAGAAAGGAGATACTGAAACTCCTTGAGGCAGGTATTATTTATCTCGTTGCTGATAGTGAATGGGTAAGCCCTGTCCATTGTGTCCCTAAAAAGGGAGGTATTACTGTTGTCCCTAATGATAAAGATGAATTGATCCCGCAAAGAATTATTACAAGTTATAGGATGGTAATTGATTTACGCAAGTTAAATAAAGCTACTAAGAAAGATCATTACCCTTTACCTTTTATTGATCAAATGCTAGAAAGGTTATCCAAACACACACATTTTTGCTTTCTAGATGGTTATTCCGGCTTCTCTCAGATACCTGTATCGGCGGGGGATCAATCTAAAACTACTTTTACTTGCCCTTTTGATACTTTTTCTTATAGATGTATGCCTTTTGGTTTATGTAATGCACCTGCTACCTTTTAAAGATGCATGATGGCTATATTTTCTGATTTTTGTGAAAAGATTTGTGAGGTATTCATGGATGACTTCTCCGTCTATGGATCCTCTTTTGATGATTGTTTGAGCAACCTTGATCGAGTTTTGCAGAGATGCAAAGACACTAGCCTCATCCTGAATTGGGAAAAGTGTCACTTTATGGTTAATGAAGGCATTGTCTTGGGGCACAAGATCTCCGAGAGGGGTATTGAAGTTGATAAAGCCAAAGTTGATGCTATTGAAAAGATGCCATGTCCCAAGGATATAAAAGGTATAAGAAGTTTCCTTGGTCATGCCGGTTTTTATAAGAGGTTCATTAAGGACTTTTCTAAAATCTCTAGGCCTCTGACTAATTTATTGCAAAAAGATATTCCTTTTGTCTTTGATGATGATTGTGTAGAAGCATTTGAAACACTTAAGAAGGCTTTGATCACAACACCTATTGTTTAGCCACCTGATTGGAATTTGCCTTTTGAAATTACGTGTGATGCTAGTGATTATGCTGTAGGTGCTCTTCTAGGGCAAAGAGTCGATAAGAAATTGAATGTTATCCATTATGCTAGTAAGACTCTTGATACAGCCCAAAGAAATTATGCCACCACTGAAAAAGAATTCTTAGCAGTTGTGTTTGCATGTGATAAGTTTAGACCTTATATAGTTGATTCCAAAGTTACTATTCACATTGATCATGCTGCTATTAAATATCTTATGGAAAAGAAAGATGCTAAGCCTAGACTCATTAGATGGGTTCTCTTGCTCCAAGAATTTCACTTGCATATTATTGATAGAAAGGGAGCTGAGAACCCCGTTGCAGACAACTTGTCTAGGTTAGAGAATGTTCTTGATGACCCACTGCCTATTAATGATAGTTTTCCTGATGAACAATTAGCGGTTGTCAATGCTTCTCGTACTGCTCCTTGGTATGCTGACTATGCTAATTACATTGTTGCTAAATATATACCGCCTAGTTTCACATACCAGCAAAAGAAAAAGTTCTTCTATGATTTAAGACATTACTTCTGGGATGATCCACACCTTTATAAAGAAGGAGTAGATGGTATTATTAGACGTTGTGTGCCAGAGCATGAACAGGAATAAATCCTACGCAAGTGTCACTCTGAATCCTATGGAGGACACCATGCTGGAGATAGAACTGCACACAAGGTACTACAATCTGGTTTCTATTGGCCTACTCTTTTCAAAGATGCTCGTAAATTTGTCGTATCTTGTGATGAATGTCAAAGAATAGGTAACATCAGTAGACGTCAAGAAATGCCTATGAATTATTCTCTTGTTATTGAACCATTTGATGTTTGGGGCTTTGATTATATGGGACCTTTTCCTGCCTCCAATGGTTATACACATATCTTAGTTGCTGTTGATTACGTTACTAAGTGGGTAGAAGCTATTCCAACTAGTAGTGACGATCATAACACTTCTATTAAAATGCTTAAAGAAGTTATTTTTCCGAGGTTTGGAGTCCCTAGATATCTTATGACTAATGGTGGTTCACACTTTATTCATTGTGCTTTCCGTAAGATGCTTGCTAAGTATGATGTCAATCATAGAATTGCATCTCCTTATCACCTGCAGTCTAGTGGTCAAGTAGAGTTGAGCAATAGAGAGCTCAAATTAATTTTGCAAAAGCCTGTGAATAGATCTAGAAAGAATTGTTCCAAAAAACTTGATGATGCATTATGGGCCTATAGAGCTGCGTACAAAAATCCTATGGGTATGTCTCCATATAAGATGGTTTATGGAAAAGCATGTCATTTACCTCTTGAACTTGAACATAAAGCATATTGGGCTATTAAAGAGCTCAATTATGGCTTCAAACTTGCCGGTGAGAAAAGGTTATTTGATATAAGCTCACTTGATGAATGGAGAACCCAAGCTTATGAGAATGCCAAGCTCTTCTAGGAAAAAGTCAAACACTGGCATGATAAGAGGATACAAAAGCGTGAGTTTAATGTAGGAGATTATGTGTTATTATTCAACTCTCATTTAAGATTTTTTGCAGGAAAACTTCTCCCAAAATGGGAAGATCCCTACGTTATCCAGGAGGTCTATCGTTCCGGTGCTATAAAAATTAACAACTTCGAAGGCACAAATCTGAGGGTGGTTAATGGTAAAAAAATTAAACATTATATTTCAGGTAATCCTATCAATGTTGAAACTAATATTATTGAAACCATAACCCGTGAGGAATACATAAGAGACAC
Source organism: Triticum dicoccoides (assembly GCF_002162155.2). Classification (NCBI taxonomy): domain Eukaryota; kingdom Viridiplantae; phylum Streptophyta; class Magnoliopsida; order Poales; family Poaceae; genus Triticum; species Triticum dicoccoides. The sequence continues at coordinate 168,808,203 of NC_041385.1, read as the reverse complement.
TTTCCAAAACGTTCCAGACTCCGAAATGGTATAGGTATGTGGTACGGTAAGTAAACTGACTCCAAAACAACTCTTATGTCAATTTTCGTCAGTTTTGGATTATGTAAGGATTTTATGAAAAAAGAAGTAGTCCGAAAGGCACACGAGGCTCCCACGAGAGAGGAGGGCGCCCCCCTGTCTCGTGGGCACCTCGTGTGCCTCCCGGACTCCATTTTCTTGTATGTTACGTATTTTGGTCGGTAAAAATTCATTATATATATTCCCGATGGTTTTGACCACCGTATCATGCAAATATCCTCTGTTTTCGTTTCGAGTTGTTCCTGTTGCAGAATAAAGCAAGATGTCTTCTCAGGAATCAGTTGGGGAGAGTCGGGTGTCTCACCCAACGCAGGGTCCAGGAGTAAACAGTGATGTCTATCACTTTGGACCATCAACGGAGGATGAGATGGAGGCTGATTTGAAAAGGATAGATGCCATGGAGGAAGATCAAGAAGTTACCTCTCGTCTCCAAGAAGATTTCACTATGCGGGAACTACCTAGCCTGGCTGTCCCTGCCTCGGTCATCCCTTCCAACTCTAGATTTCTTTCTTATGAAAATATGAAAAAGAGTTTCATGTGTTCTCCAGAAGCTATGCAGCATCCTTCAGTAAAAGGAGCCTTGGCCGTTACGGGCAAGCTCCGTAAAGAAATTTTGGACCTCAAACGACAAATAAATAAGATCGAGGAGGAGAACCGTATCCTGAAGGGCATCATCGCCAAGAAGATCACAATACCAACCATGAAGAAGGATAAATAATCACATGGGTATGTGCACTCCCCTTGGCAACTACCAAGCTTGGGGGAGGTGCCTCGGTATCGTATCACCATCACAGTCCGATCTTTACCGCTTTATTTTGTTCGATCCTTTTAGTAGTATCTTGATCTATTAGTTCGAAGTTTTGATATCAAGTAGTTTTGAGTTTTTCGTTGTGATCTCTTTTTGTAAGCAAGTCCGTGTGCTATCTATAATAAAGATTAGTGTTGAGTCAAGGGCTTTGCTATGTGGTTATGATCTTGAGAAAGTAGAAAGAACAAAAGAGTTCATATTGATCTTATGGATAGTGATAACTTCACACATAGAAAGTATGAGGCATAAAAATTGTTGAGAGTTGATGAACGTAGCCTTGGTCATCATTACAATTAATAGGGAGTGATAAGGAAAGAGGGGTTCACATATAAATATATTATCTTGGACATCTTTTATGATTGTGAAGCACTCATTAAGTATGACATGCTAAAAGAGTTGACGTTGGATAAGGAAGACAATGTAATGATTTATGTTTTCCGACATCTAAGTTAAAGTATATTGTCAGTGACCTTCTAAACATGTTGAGCTTGCCTTTCCCCCTCATGCTAGCCAAAACTCCTTGCACCAAGTAGAGATACTACTTGTGCTTCCAAATATCCTTTAAACCCAGTTTTGCCATGAGAGTCCACCATACCTACCTATGGATTGAGTAAGATCCTTCAAGTAAGTTGTCATCGGTGCAAGCAATAAAAATTGCTCTCTAAATCTGCATGACTTATTAGTGCAGAGAAAATAAGCTTTGTACGAACTTGTTGTGGAAGTAATAAAAGCGACGGATTGCATAATAAAGGTCCACATACAAGGGGCAATTTAAAGTGACGTTCTTTTGCATTAAGATTTTGTGCATCCAACCCTAAAAGTGCATGACAACCTCTGCTTCCCTCTATGAAGGGCCTATCTTTTACTTTATGCTTTACTTTAATACTTGAGTCAAGGTGATCCTCACCTTTCCCTTTTTCATTTTATCCTTTGGCAAGCTCTTCGTGTTTGAAAGGTCATGATATATATATCCGATTGGATGTAAGTTGGCATAGGCTATTATTGTTGACATCACCTAAAGGTGAATACGTTGGGAGGCAACACAATAAGCCCCTATCTTTCTCAGTGTCCGGCTGAAACTCTATAACCACAAGTATTGAGTGAGTGTTAACAATTATGGGAGACTACGAGATAGTTGAGTATGTGACCTTGCTGAAAAGCTCTATTATTGACTCTTTCTGATGTTACGATAAATTGCAATTGCTTCAATGACTGAGATTATAGTTTGTTAGTTCCCAATGAAGTTTATGAACCATACTTGACATTGTGAATTGCTTATTACTTGAGTATAAGAAATCATATGACAAAATCTATATATGTTGTTGTTATTAGAATGATCATGATGCCCTCATGTCCGTATTTTCATTTTTATCGACACCTCTATCTCTAAACATGTGGACATATTTTTCGATTTCGGTCTCCGCTTGAGGACAAGCGAGGTCTAAGCTTGGGGGAGTTGATATGTCCATTTTGCATCATGCTTTTATATCAATATTTATTGCATTATGGGCTGTTATTACACATTATATCTCAATACTTATGGCTATTCTCTTTTAATTTTACAAGGTTTACCATGAAGAGGGGGAATGCCGGCAGCTGGAATTCTGGCTGGAAAAGGAGCAAACGTTGGAAACCTATTCTGCACAACTCCAAAAGACCTGAGATTCCACAAAACAACTTTTTGGATTTATTAAGGAATTATGAGCAAAAGAAATAGGCCAGGGGGCCCACACCCTGTCCAGGAGACAGGAGGGCGCCCCCCCTAGGGGCGCGCCCCCTATCTCCTGGGCCCCTTGGTGGGCTTCCGGCATCCATCTTCTGCTATATGAAGGCTTTTGTCCTAGAAAAATTTGTGGAAAAGCTTATGAGACGAAACTCCGCCGCCACGAGGCGGAACATTGGCGGAATCAATCTAGGGCTCTGGCAGAGCTGTTCTGCCGGGGACACTTCCCTCCGGGAGGGGGAAATCATCACTAACATCATCACCAACGATCCTCTCATCGGGAGGGGGTCAACATCTTCACCAGCACCAACTCATCTCAAACCCTAGTTCATCTCTTGTATCCAATCTTGTATCCAAAACCACAAATTGGTACTTGTGGGTTGCTAGTAGTGTTTATTAATCCTTGTAGTTGATACTTATTGGTTTACTTGGTGGAAGATCATATGTTCACACCCTTCATGCATATTATTACACCTCTGATTATGAACATGAATATGCTTTGTGAGTAGTTACGTTTGTTCCTGAGGACATGGGTGAAGTCTTGTTATTAGTAGTCATGTGAATTTTGTATTTGTTCAATATTTTGATTAGATGTATGTTGTCTCTCCTCTAGTGGTGTTATGTGAACGTCGACTACATGACACTTCACCATTATTTCGGCCTAGAGGAAGGCATAGGGAAGTAATAAGTAGATGATGGGTTGCTAGAGTGACAGAAGCTTAAACCCTAGTTTATGCGTTGCTTCGTTAGGGGTTGATATGGACCCATATGTTTAATGGTGTGGTAAGGTTTACCTTAATACTCCTTTTTGTAGTTGAGGACGCTTGCAATAGGGGTTAATCATAAGTGGGATGCGTGTCCTTGTTAGGGCAGTACCCAAGTGCCGGTCCACCCACATATCAAATTATCAAAGTACCGAACGCGAATCATATGAGCGTGATGAAAACTAGCTTGACGATAATTCCCAATGTGTCCTCGAGAGCTTCTTCCTTATTATTAGAATTTCTCTAGGCTTATCCTTTGCTACATAAAGGATTGGGCCACCTTGCTGCACTTTATTTACTTTATTTACTTTTGCTCGTTACTATTTATCTTATCACAAAACTATCTATCACCTATTATTTTAGTGCTTGCAGAGAAAACCTTACTGAAAACGCTTATCATTTCCTTTTGCTCCTCGTTGGGTTCGACACTCTTACTTATCGAAAGGACTAGATAGATCCCCTACACTTGTGGGTCATCAACCAGCAAAAGAAAAAGTTTTTCTATGATTTAAGACATTACTTTTGGGATGACCCACACCTTTATAAAGAAGGAGTAGATGGTGTTATTAGACGGTGTGTACCTGAGCATGAACAGGAACAGATCCTACGCAAGTTTCACTCTGAGGCATATGGAGGGCACCACGCTGGATATAGAACTACACATAAGTATTGCAATCCGGTTTTTATTGGCCTACTCTCTTCGAAGATGCATGTAAGTTTGTCCTGTCTTGTGATGAATGTCAAAGATTGGTAATATTAGTAGACATCAAGAAATGCCTATTAACTATTCACTTGTTATTGAACCATTTTATGTTTGGGGCTTTGATTATATGGGACCTTTTCCTTCCTCTAATGGGTATACACATATTTTAGTTGCTGTTGATTATGTTACTAAGTGGGTAGAAGCTATTCCAACTAGTAGTGTTGATCATAACACTTCTATTAAGATGCTTAAAGAAGTTATTTTTCTGAGGTTTGGAGTCCCTAGATACTTAATGACTGATGGTGGTTCACATTTTATTCATGGTGCTTTTCGTAAAATGCTTGCTAAGTATGATGTTAATCTTAGAATTACATCTCCATACCATCCACAGTCTAGTGGTCAAGTAGAATTGAGTAATAGAGAGATTAAATTAATTTTGCAAAAGACTGTTAATAGATCTAGAAAGAATTGGTCGAAGAAACTTGATGATGCATTATGGGCCTATAGAACTGCATATAAAAATCCTATGGGTATGTCTCCCTATAAAATGGTTTATGGAAAAGCATGTCACTTACCTGTTGAACTAAAACATAAGGCATATTGGGCCATTAAAGATCTCAATTATGACATGCTAAAAAGTTGATGTTGGACAAGGAAGACAACGTAATGGGTTATGTTTTCTTATATCCAAAATAAATTATATTGTCACGGATCATACAACATGTTGAGCTTGCCTTTGCCCCTCATACTAGCCAAATTCTTTGCACCAAGTAGAGATACTACTTGTGCTTCCAAACATCCCTAAACCCAGTTTTGCCATGAGAGTCCACCATATCTACCTATGGATTGTGTAAGATCCTTCAAGTAAGTTGTCATTGATGCAAGCAATAAAAATTGCTCTCTAAATATGTATGACTTATTAGTGTGGAGGAAATAAGATTTATACGAGCTTGTGATATGGAAGAAATAAAAGTGACGTGCTGCATAATAAAGGTCCCTATCACAAGTGGCACTATAAAGTGGCGTTCTTTTGCATTAAGATTTTGTGCATCCAACTATAAATGCGCATGACAACCTCTGCTTCCCTCTGCGAAGGGCCTATCTTTTTTTTGTCTTCTACCTTATACAAGAGTCATGGTGATCTTCACCTTCCCTTTTTACATTTTATCCTTTGGCTTATTCCATATGTGCCCCCAATTCCTTAGTTGTGCTCAGTTTTCCCCACGCTTCAAACTTTTGCTCACTTTTCCCCATTCCCTTAGCTGAAACTCTCACAAATGTTCATAACAGACATTTGTCGTCCTGGCCGTTAACTGACTTGTGGGGCCACGTTGGACTCTGTTCACTGTGGCTGTGGCTTCGCTGTTTGGGCCGTGTTTGTTTTCATAGGACGGGCCCATTAGTTTGTTGGTAATAAATTAAAAAGGGAGCCAAATTAAAAAAGGCTGCTACGGATGGATGCAGCCTGCTATGCATGCCCGGCTTTGGCATCGATGTAGCCTGCTATGCATGCGAACACCGCCACGCACGCATCTAGTGACCTAGACCTAATCGCATGCATGCACGCCGACACGCACGCATCGATCCGTGCCGCACGGTTGCCGGTGGATTCAATCGCTCCGCAGCGTCGTTTCACGTGTCACAGGCATACGTGCCGGTGGCAAAAGGGGCAGGCTGCACACATGGTCGCGTCCATATGTCGAGGCATCGGTTCACACCGCAGGCTGCACGCACGCTCGTGAATGGGAGGCAGGCAGCCGCCAACGCAGAGCACACAGAAGGGGGAGGCAGGCAGCCGCCAACGCAGAGCACGCAAAGCATGCTCGCATCGATTCACATTCACAAATTGATGATCGCATCGGTTCACGCATGCACTGAGTCACGATCTATGCCGGTTGCACGTGTACCCACTGCGTCTCCCCGGGCTATTTAAACTGCCCTTCATTGCCTCTTCTTCTACAGATCCATCTGTGCCTCCAACTTCTCTTCTTCCCCCAAAAGCCAAAGACATTCCACTCAGCAAAGCGAGCAAGATGCAGTACAACGGGCCAACGTTCCAAGCGCTGCCCACCGTGCCGGAACGGCGGTACCCCGCCAACGCCGTCATCGAGGAATCCCTCCACGTGTGTGCATTCTCCCGCTGGAGGGGAAGCACTGAGCTTGCACGGGGTTTCCTCCGTGCGGGCTTCCACCACCTCCCGGCGGGCTCGCCGCCCATGTTCAACCTCGTGGAGCAGCGTCCCCACGCCAACGCTCCAGTGGTAGGGCTCGTCGTCCACTTCACCAACAGGTTCGATACCTACTACCTGCTCGGCAAGGTGTATTGGTGTGGGTGCGAGTTCATCGCATTCACGACCTATAACATCTTCACCAACTTTGAGAGTGTCTTCCCGCTCGCAACCGCATGCACATCCTCCCGTACTACGTCGGCGACAACGGCCTTGAGGAGGAGGAGTACTGAAGCCGGCAGCGAAGAAGACGGTGAAGCCGGCGGTTAAGGTGAAGACGATGGTGAGGACATGGCGGTGTTGCCCTAGCTACCCTATCTATCTACGATGTAGTGTGAGTTTGGTGTGTGTTTTGCCCGACCTAGCTACCCTATCTATGTAAGGTTAATTATTAGGGATTATCTATCTGTGTCTATGTAAGAACTTATGTTGCCCTAGCAACCCTATCTAAGTTAAGTTATGTGTGTTATATTAATGCTTTGTTATGTTTGTATTTTGTTTGTCCCAAGTTTAGACACGGCTAATTGGCGTGGGAAAAATTAACCAAACGAACTAAAAATGATGTGTTTATAGATGCCTTCTAAAAATAAGAACATATTGTACATTTGTACACGGCTTTGGTTTGAGAGCTTTGTATTTTTTAGGTATTCAAAGAAGGGCTCCCTTCAAATAATACTTTGGATTTCACAAATATTGAAGTATCAAATACTTTGAGATATTTGGCTTTAGTCAAAAGTGTAGTTTTAACTACACTATGTTTGAAGTATATAAAAAAGAGGGTTAGACCTCTTTTTCTAATCATGAAGTATTGGTTCGCTAGGCATAATAATACTGCGGTTTGCAAATACTTTGATTCTAAAAAATGAAGGGACCCATAAAGGAAAGCCAAAAAAATTCCTCAATGAGATAGAAGATATTGGGTAATCAAATTAATGAAAAAAGTAATTAGAAACAAAAAAGAACAAAGCAATCCTTCCTAAACAAAAAAAGAAACATCGCTTGTTTCTGGGCTTTCTCTTTGGGCCTGCGAACTAGGTTTTTTTAGCAGAACTGACGAACTCGAGGACAAAAGTTTGGCAAGTGCGAGAGAGAAGAGATGAACTTGATGTATATGCCTTGTGCTGCTCAAGTACTACTTACTGTCATCTGACGAGCTAGGGTATGATCCAACACTCGAGGTTATTAGCTAACAAAATAATCCTATCACTGAACTGGTAGTTGTTTTTTGCCGAAACTGAAAGTGTCGAAACTTAATAGTAAACTGCATACATTCAGAGATCGACAGTTGCACTAAACAGAGTTGCATTTGAGATAAACAGACTTGGATTGCTAAACAGTGGCAACAACAGTAGACAAACATCTCTAGCGAGAGATGGCCATCAAGTAAAAAATTCCTAGAGCAAGTATTCCTAAAGCTATCAGATTGGATTGCTTCTTCAACTCAATAAGCTCCTTGAAGTTCTTGTTCATCTTCTTCAATTCCGTCTTCAGTTCAACATCTACCACCGTCGGGTATTCCGGACGCGCTGCTGCTACCGGAGCGGCACTGTCATGGGGCAGATTGGACTCACGGATTGCATTCCCCCTTGAATCCAGCAAGCCCGACCCTTGAAGCCTCTGGATGTAATCATCCATCCACTCGAAATGGTGGCATTTCTTCACGATCTGAAAACGAAATCATGTAACCTAAATCCAAATCTGACAGATTTTTTGAGAAATTAGAGATAAAGGATGCGAGGAAAACTCAGATCTAACCTGCCCCTCCGGCTTAGTCTCGCATTTGACGAACTCGAGCCCAAAGTTCCCATTCTTCTCCTCCTTCGAAGTCAACCGCTTTAGTGGCGCAGTCCGTGGGCAGTCAGTGCATCGAGTCATCGGCACTGGACCATACACCGGCCACGTGGAACGGGGGGCTGACGAGGAGGTCGACATATAGCCCGAGAGGAAGAAACAGAGGAATTGCTCGAGAGGAAGAAGAGCGAGAAGATGGGGAAAGAAACAGAGGAATTGCTCGATCTGCTCGATGCCTTTGTCTGTCAGATGGAGAAGAGGAGAAGGGGAAGCTATATTGATGATTTGCCACATTGTATTTTGTAGTTTGAATTTTGAACCAACTCTTAACACTGACATGTGGTGGTCATGTGCGAAAAATACAATTTCATATGTAAAGTGGGGCAGATCGTAAAAAACCCGAGAAGGACAGTGCAGTAGCCAATCAGGATGCATCACGCGGATCGCGCTTGCCTGCCCCACATCTCACGTGTGGTGTTTGGCGCTTGGTAGGATCCGACAGCGCACGCTCGACGCTAGGGTTTGGAGCATTTCTGCGGGGTTATGAGCGAGTCAACGGGGTTATTAGGGTTTGACCAGATTTCAAATGGCCATAACTAAATTAGAAAAAATCGCAAAAATATAAAACAAACGTAGTTCGTCCGTTTATGAGACCTAGTTACCATAAAAAAATATAAACTCGGTATAGGGGCGTTTTTTTGAAAAATCATTTTTTGAAGTGATTTGTCGAAATCAAGTTCAAATGTTTTTAAAAAATTCAAAAAAATCAAAATGTTGTAATTCTTGCGCACATAGCCGTCATATGTGTAGGTCATTTTCATGAAAAAATCTTCACACAAATGAGCTATCACCTATGAACATTTTCAGAGTTTGTAGAATAGGGAGAGAGGGTTTAGGGTTTGAAAAAAATCAAAATAATTAAAAAAATCAGAAAAATCTCCATAGCTTCATTTTGGAGTGAGTAAGAAGGATCTGAACTTACTTTTTCATTTTCATATCTAAAACGTGTTATTTGACGGTTTTGAAATAAAAGCATATTTTTTCAAAAAAATGTAGTAATATGAATATTAATCAATAAATATTGAGACTTCGTTTTTACCCTATATATACGAACAAGTGTTAATAAAAATATATATGCCTCATTTAGGCAAGGTTAAAAAAAACTTGATTTCAAATAGGGCTGTTTACCCTAGCTTTCGAGCTCGTTTCTAGCACATTTCTCATTTGGACTGTTCACCTACGAATATTGGACTTCAAATGCTCGATCAAATACACCGCACACAGCAATGAACCTCCAATGTTCAACTTCAACTTTGACTCGAATCCAAATTTTGGCCCAAATTCAAATATTGATTTAAATTCAAATTTTGATGGAAATTTGAATTCTGACTCAAATAAGAAACCAAAGTAGAAGCAACATTATTACAACTGATAAGTTTTCACAGTAGCTCAAATCTACCAAGTTTTAAGATGCCAACATCTTAATATAAATCTACCAAGTTTTAAGCGATCCACTCGCCCTCAAATTGACAACACAAACATTTCCCAACAACTTAATTCAAATTTTCAACTTGCTCCTTGTGTTTGCAGCTGGCTTCACCGTCTTTCTCCTGGTTTCCCTAGTTGAGATGTTCTTTTCTTTCAGACTCTTGTTCCTTTTGATCTTGGGCTTTACTTGGGGTTTTCCTCGTGGAGGTGCTAATGGAGTAGTTGCAGTCGCCGAGCACTTGACGACCATTTGACGGTCATCTATGGGTTCAATAATCTTTAAAGGCACAATTGGAAAAATTACGCCCTCCTCTTCCTCTCTTATAGATTCAAAACCATCAAAGGCCATGGTTTCAAAATCTTCTGCTTCTTCATCTCTTGGCCTTTTCTCCCTAGAGCTGGTAAATAAAATTATAAGCCATAGGCAAAAAAGAGAACAAATGCAAACAAAAGGGTAGCTACATTCTACAAAGGGTGCAAACACATACCAAGATGCTTCATTTGTTGCTGCATTCTCCACTGCTTCATTTGCTGTTGCATTCTCCACTGCATCTTCAGTCTCCATTGCTGCTGCATTCTCTTCAGTGTTGGCTACTATCCATCTTTCCTCCTCTCCAAATGATGCATCCACTGCATTGGTACAAAGCCTAGCAATATGCCCCAGAACTCCACATTTTTTGCAAGCACGCTTCTTTGGTAGACGACCCTCCTCACCTGCTCTAATCCTCTGGTTCCTTGGTCTTCCTGGTGGTCTAGTAATGACAGGAGCGTGGAGTTTGAACCCTGGATCTACTATGTTCCATTGATCTTTCCCCAATAGTGCAGGCACATTGTCAGCATAAGCAGCCATAAATTTGGCAACAGAGAAATACTCAGAACAATATTGATCAACTTCACCATCTGCACCGCCGATAACGGTCATCAGATGTAGGGCATGTATGCATGGCTTCCCACGGATCTACCATTGCCTACAAGTACATTCTCTAGTACCTAGGTTCACAGGATACCTCCATACCCTATTTCTAGTGTCAGTATAGGTAACCTCTCCCTCATATGTACCAGATCGAATGCATTTCATCTTCAGTCCTCTTGCCTTCAAGTGCAATACCTTAATCAGTGATGGGAGCATTTGATGACCAACATATTGTGTTTCTGCAATTCTTTTGCGAAGAGCCATCTTTATCATGATCATTTGCCTCATCTTGTCAAATGCTTGCCACAACAAGAGCCCTTTCACTGTCTTGAACTTTGAATTGAAGCATTCTGCAAGGTTACTGGTCACATAATCTACTTTGCAGATTTCATTGAATTTTCTTCTTGACCACACCTTGCCATGATGTGCATCCATGTACTCCTTCACAAGAGGATTTTGAGCATACAACACTCTCAAATGGTGTTCATGCTTCCTTTTGCTGCATGTGTATGATGCTGGCCATAAGTTCTCATCATAAACTTTACCTTTGAACTTCTTTTTGAAATTATGCGCTAGGTGTCGCATACATTCCCTATGCTCCACTCCAGAGAATACAATTTCCACTGCACTCTCTAAACCCTTGCAAGCATCTGTGTGTATAGCTAAAGCTGGGGGTGTGCCTATAATGTTGCGCAACTGCTGTAGAAACTAGACCCAACTTTCCTCAGACTCTGCCTCCACCACACCAAATGCAACTGGGAATAGCCAGTTGTGTCCATCAACTGCAGAAGCTGCTACTAGCTGTCCTCTCCATCTTCCAGTCAAATGTGTAGCATCTACAGCCAAATAGGGCCTGCAACCATCTAGAAACCCCTGCCAGCAAGCCTTGAAACAAACAAAAGACCTTCTGAAGCACTCCTTCTGAAATGACTTCCCTTTTATTTTGAATGGAACTGTATGCTTGTCAATCTCTACAACACTCCCTGGACTTGCCATCTCCACTTCAGCTTTGAAAGTGTAAAGCAGCTGAAAACTGTCATTCCATTGACCATTAATTCTGTCAAGATCCTTTTCCCTAGCATTGAAAATTCTCATGTAAGGAATTTCTATCTTGTACTTCTCAAAAAGTTTCCCATGGAGTGCTGTTGGACCAAGTCCAGGTTCTTCTCTCAACCAATCCAATATAGCATCTGCCACCCACCTAGTTTTTGCTAGCTTGGTTTCGGCCTTCCCCCCTCCCCCTCCAGGTGGACAGGTGTGCTTGTGTGGGTTTTTCTTTATCTGAAACAAAATAAGAGGGTAAAGAACAGTTAAGAAACCTTACTCAACGATAAGAAACTAAATTACTAACTGAACTTGGATTACCTGAATATATTTGCTCTTTCTCATACGAGATGTATGCAACTTCCACCTACACCTAGGATATGGACAAAAAACTATGAACCTTGCTGGCTCACTCCTTTTAATCTTATAGGTGTTTTCAGATATAATGCACCATGTTGTCACTGCATTCCGACAGTCCACCGTTGATTGGAAAATGGTACCTACACTAAGCTCAGGTTTTTCCCTGTTCCACTCAATTGTTGGCATGTCATCACCATCGTATTCATCCTCGATTAAGATGTCCATGTTCTCCACCTTCTCTTCATCGTCAGTGTCATCAAACCTAGCTTAGCTGATGGGCTCCTCCATATATTCGTCATCCAGTGCTTGCTGACTGGCTACATCGACCAGTTCAGGAAACATCATCTCGTCTTCATCATCATTTGTAGGCACTGCCTCGTCAGGTTCTGCATCTTCTTCTACACCAACTGCAGAAGGTACACGAGAAGCAGCAGCTGAATCGGAACCAGAATTGGCAGCAGGCATGTTGTGGCTCCATGAACCACTTGCTATACTTGGTGTTGACCTACAAGGAGTGCCAGGGTGCTAGCTATTAGCACAGACAGATGATGTCTGAACTCCCTTCCCCTTCGCCCGTTCTGCACGTGGCTGAAGCACATCGATTTGGAGTTTACCGAATCGGCAGCCAACAATCCCAGCAAAAAGCAACGGTATATGATCGTCGCAAGTTAGTGGGAGAAATCTTTGCTCGTCACTGCTGAAGTAATTCAGTTCAACAGCATCGGCATCACTCCAGGGATAGGTGTTTCGGAGCTCAGCTCGCAAATCTTTGAAAGATATGCTGATTTCTACCACTTTGGGATAGAAAAATGATGAAATCAAATGCGGTTTAGTACCACGCAGCACACTAGTTTCCATTCTAATCGCCAGCTGGAAAGCCAGCGCGGGATCAATCCTATTTTGTTGGGGGAAGGAAACAAAGGCTTCAGTTAGCCGGGTAAAATCGAGCACAAATTCGAACGATTCAAGCAAACAGAAGTCAAATACGGCCTACAATACGACTTAGAACGTCAATTCGAGAGGAAACAATGCTTACCCAGGTTTAATCCATGAATTATCTGTCGCGGATTCGACCCAATCCTCTCCACGGTCGACTGCATTTCGGGCGTCCTCACTCAACATCGCTATGTAATCCTAGATGAGGAGGTGGGCTATATCTAGCGGAGACGCGGCGTCGCCGACGAACGGAATAGGGCATAGGGTGGAGGAAACAACTGCGGTGGACGCGGCACGATGCCGGCGGAGGGGGCGGGGCGGCGCGGTGCAGTGTGGCCTGTCTAGATCTGTTTCATATTCAGACAAGCTGCCCAATACGTGTCTCCGTGCGGTCCCACCCGTCAGCAAGCAACAGTCAGACGAAGACTCGGCCCCACTCGTCAGCAATTAACGGTCAATGGACAGTCAAGACGGCAAACGCCCGCTATGAGCATTTGTGAGATTTTCAGCTAAGGAAGAGGGGAAAAGTGAGCAGACGTTTGGAGCGTGGGGAAAAGTGAGCACAACTAAGGAACCAGGGGCACTAATTTAAATATCCATATATATATATATATATATATATATATATATATATATATATATATATATATATATAGTCTATTCTGCTAATATTAGCAGAATAATTATTCTGCACACCACTTCGGCACTGCACGCTCAACAGAAGCGCACTGCATCATTTTGACGATGAGCACTGCAATAGAGACTAGTGAACTTCTCGTCGGAAAAAACTGCATGCGTTATTTTTTGGTACTGTTTTTGCTCTAATTTTTTAACCGTTTATCGGAATGAGACGTGTAATATACCATGGAAAAGCTATGGATTAGGCACAACTTCGACATGTTGAACACTTTTCGAGATTCGACACGGTTTAAGAGCAGTTTTGAAAATAGTGCGACGGATGACGAGTGGCAGCAAGCGTTTTTCGCGTTTTTTTCTAAACCGCTTGTCGTAATGAAGCAAATGATACGCCGTTGGATAGATATCGTCGAGGCGCATCTTTTTCATATATAAGTTATTCTCTAATTCATTACGGTTTAAGAGCAGTTTCAAATTTACTAAATCGCGGAACTCTGTTTTTCAATTATTTTTTAAATTTTCGGTACTGTTTTCGCTCCAGTTTTTGAACCGTTTGTCGAAACGAGGCGTGTGATACGTCGTTGGAAAGCTACGAACGAGGCACAACTTTCATATGTTGAAATATTTTTCATATTCCGTACGGTTTTAAGTTAATTTTGAAAATCGTGCGGCGGACGACGAGCGGCAGCGGCCATTTTTCGCGAAATTTTTGCAAACCGCTGGTCGGAATGATTCAAACGATACACTGTTGGAAAGATATCGACGAGACGCAACTCTTTCATGTAGAATACTCTCTCTAATTCTTTACGGTTTAAGAGGAATTTCGAATTTACTGAAATGCGGACACTGTTTTCGCGACACCCAAATCGACGTGGGTACTTCATCCAACTGAAAACCGCACTGCAACGGACGAAAAACCACACTGCATCATATGGGTAAGAGAACTGCATTGTTTCTTTTATTCAAACGTATTTTTTTGAAGAACGAGAAAGTAGAGTTTACTTCACATCGGGTGTAAATGAACCACAACACTATCAAGAAGTGAACCGCTTTACTTTTTTTCGCTTCCGTAATATTTTTTTGCACTTACGGGATGAACAACATCACACGGTCAACCGTACTGCTTCAGAGTCAAAACCACACTGCATCGGATGTCCAAGTGAAGTACATGGTTTCTTCTGTATTTTTTTAACTTTTTCTATGGACGAGTGGACCGCACAAACGAGGGCAAATGAACCGCAACATTATCAAAAGTGAACCGCATTATTTTTTTTGCCGGTTTTCTAACATATTTTACGAATACGTAACACTGAGAGAAGGCAAGCGGACTGCATCATTTTTTTAGTATTTTTTTTTGCACAAGGAATCAAAGTGCACTACATAATTTTTTTTTCTTTTGCAACAACAAAGTGTACTGCAGCAAGAGGGTTAAGTTTTTTGGGTGGTGAACCTGATAGTGAACCATGCCGTCCGAACTAAAGAAAAAGTAAAAAAAAACTTCACAAACAAGCCGTGCCAACCGCAAGCAGTGCCCCAATGGACTGCATCACTCTTTCTGTTATTTTACATTTTTCTCACAATTTTTCATAAGAACAAAAGTGAAAGTTAGAAATGTGTTATTTACTTCTGTTTATGTAGTTCCCCGACGAACTACACACCCACACCACTGGACTGCATGCGTCGTGCGCATGGGCTGAGTCCACAAATAGTCCAAAAAATTACAAAGACTTTTTAAAAGGAAAAATACACAATGGGGGGTCTTTGATGACCAGCACCAGTTGTAGTGAATTGTTTGTCACGTAGCAAAACAAAAATAGCACGGGGCAGCTCCAATTGCACGCCGCAAGGGAACCTCACTGCAGCACCTGGGCGACCTAACCACATTGGGAGGCTGGAGCAAACTGCACCTGAGAGGGCCGCCGTCGACCACCATTTTTTTCTTCAGACAAAGGCGAATATGCAGACTACCACAGGCAAGCAAATAACTGTTGGGCATAGTGTGGGGATCATTAGGTTAGGCACGGCGATGAGGATAGGCCCCAGGCCGGCCAATTTTAGCTACAGTGAGCTGCACAACTCGCTCGTGGGCAAGCTGCATCTTGACGTACAGTGAGCTGCACGCGCCGATGGACTGCGCCCCCAGCATTGGGGCAGCTACTGGAGGGAGCAGGGGTTAGTGCTCGCCGATGCCGACCTCCACCGCCGCAGTGCCAGCCCACCTCCATCGCTACGAGCTTCCACGGACTATCAACGACGACGAGCAGGATCACCATATACTTTGGTCCTTTTTGGTGGGAGTGCTGCTGCACTCTGTTGCTCGCTGTTGGATTAGGGAGTAGCCCAACTTACTGCATTACCAGAACCAACGTACTACACGCGCCGTGCCGCGAACTGCACGCCGCTCGGATGCACCGTCGCCCCCATTCCACGTCGTCCCAAGCGTAGCACATAGTCGAGGGAAGGGAGGGGATCACCATCTGGGTTGAGCCAGGGGAGGTACGCGTGACGCATCGGGGCACCTCGAACCACATCACGACCTCGCGCGGCCTGGATCTAGTGGGTGGGCGGCGCGGGAGGGCCGGCGCGGCCTGGATTCGGCCGCTGGGAGTCGCGGGTGGCCGACACCAGCTCAATCTGGTAGCTGGGGAAGGGAAGGGAGATGAGGCCGGCGGTGGACGGCGCGACTGGATCCACAGCAGCAGCCGCATGAGGCAGGTGGTGCGCAAGGATCCGCGCTGGCAGCTGGGTGGCGGGGCACTCCGTCCAGATCGCCGGTCTCAGGCGGGGAAGGGCGGGCCAGCAAAGGTGGGACGGTTGGGAGGAGCACCGGTGGCGTAGGCGGTGGTAGTTGGCCGGCCTGGGGGCGGCGGTGGGTTGGTGGATCGGGGAGTGGTGCATGGGAGGAAGAAGGTGGAGGGGATTTGGGGAGGGTGCAGATGAGGTTGGCCGGGTGCAGGGGTCTCGATCTGGAAGAAGGTGGGGGTGTGGGGGATTCAGCACATGCGTGTGGTGCATTTTTGTTTCTGAAGGCACGGGAGTGGGATGGGGTGTTAGCAGAATAATCTTTTTTGGTGTGCAGAATAAGGTCTTAAGGGTGTTATCATAATAGACCCACCCTATATATATATATATATATATATATATATATATATATATATATATATATATCCAATTGGATGTAGGTTTTCATAAAGTATTAGTGTTGACATTACCCTTGAGGTAAAAGGTTGGGAGGTAAAATTATAAGCCCTTATCTTTCCCTGTGTCTGATTGAAACTTCATACCCATAAGTATCGTGTGAGTGTTAGCAATTGTGAAAGACTAAATGATAGTTACGTATGTGGACTTGCTGAAAAGCTCTTATATCTCTTTCCGATGTTATGATAAATTGCAATTGCTTCAATGACTAAGATTATAGTTTGCTAGTTTCCGATGAAGTTTCTGATTCATACTTTACATTGTGAATAGATTGTTACTTTAGCATAAGAAATCATATGACAATATATATGTTGTTGTTCTAAGAATGATCATGATGCCCTCATGTCCGTAATTTATTTTATCGACACCTCTATCTCTAAACATGTGGACATATTTTTCGATATCGGCTTCCGCTTGAGGACAAGCGAGGTCTAACCTTGGGGGAATTGATACGTCCATTTTGCATCATGATTTTATATCAAGATTTATTGCAATATGGGTTGTTACCACACATTATGTCACAATACTTATGCCTTTTCTCTCTTATTTTACAAGGTTTACATGAAGAGGGAGAATGTCGGCAGCTGGGATTCTGGGCTGGAAAAGGAGGAAATATTAGAGACCTATTCTGCACAACTCCAAAAGTCCTGAAACTCCACGAAAGTAAGTTTTGGAATATATTAAAAATATTTGGTGAAGAAAGCACCAGAGGGGGCCACCCACCGTCCACATGGATGGAGGGCGCGTCCTACCCCCCTCCCCC
>NC_041385.1:168768046-168790479 GCF_002162155.2 Triticum dicoccoides | reverse complement strand
GCCTCGTGGGCCACCTGGAAGCCCCCCAATGCCCATCTTCTGCTATATGGTGTCTTTTGCCCTGAAGAAACTCAAAAGGAAGCTTTCAGGATGAAGCGTTGCCGTCTCGAGGTGGAACCAATCTAGGGCTCCGGCGGAGCTGTTCTGTCGGGGAAACATCCCTCCGGGAGGGGAAAATCATTGCCATCGTCACACCATCGATCCTCTCATCGAGAGGGGGTCAATCCCCATCAACATCTTCACCAGCACCATCTCCTCTCAAACCCTAGTTCATCTCTTGTATCCGATCTTTGTCTCAAAACCTCAAATTGGTACGTGTGGGTTGCTAGTAGTGTTGATTACTCCTTGTAGTTGATGCTAGTTGGTTTATTCGGTGGAAGATCATATGTTCAGATCCTTAATGATATTCAATACCCTTCTTATTATGAACATTAATATGATTTGAGAGTAGTTACGTTTGTTCCTGAGGACATGGGAGAAGTCCTGTTATAAGTAGTCATGTGAATTTGGTATTCGTTCAATATTTTGATGAGATGTATGTTGTATCTATTCTAGTGGTGTTATGTGAACGTCGACTACATGACACTTCACCATTGTTTGGGCCTAGGGGAAGGCATTGGGGAGTAATAAGTAGATGATGAGTTGCTAGAGTGACAAAAGCTTAAACCCTAGTTTATGCGTTGCTTCATAAGGGGCTGATTTGGATCCATATGTTTCATGCTATGGTTAGGTTTACCTTAATTCTTCTTTCGTAGTTGCGGATGCTTGCGAGAGGGGTTAATCATAAGTGGGATGCTTGTCCAAGGAAGGTAAGTACCCAAGCACCGGTCCACCCACATATCAAATTATCAAAGTAACAAACGCGAATCATATGAGCATGATGAAAACTAGCTTGACGATAATTCCCATGTGTCCTCAGGAGTGCTTTGCTTTATATAAGAGTTTGTCCGGGCTTGTCCTTTGCTACAAAAGGGATTGGGCCACCTTGCTGCACCTTGTTACTTTTGTTACTTGTCATCCGTTATGAATTACTTTATGACAAAACTATCTGTTACCAATAATTTCAATGCTTGCAGAGAATACCTTACTGAAAACCGCTTGTCATTTCCTTCTGCTCCTCGTTGGGTCGACATTCTTACTTATTGAAGGACTATGATAGATCCCCTATACTTGTGGATCATCAGCAACCCTCTCACTCGGGGGCTTAGCTGCGAACCAGATTCGCCTAAGTTTCAAAACATACTCCGAGTGAAGAGAAACCCCCACTCGGGGGCTTAGCTACGATCCCGTATTCGCCTAAGTTTCAAAACTTACTCCGAGTGAAGAGAAACTCTCTCACTCGAGGGCTTAGCTGCAAACCACATTCACCTAAGTTTCAAAACATACTCCAAGTGAAGAGCAACCCTCTCACTCGGGGGCTTAGCTGTGATCCCGTATTTGCCTAAGTTTAAAAACATACTCCGAGTGAAGAGCAACCCTCTCACTCGGGCACTTAGCTGCGAACCAGATTCTCCTAAGTTTCAAAACATACTCTGAGTGAAGATGAACCCTCTCACTCGGGGGCTTAGCTGCAATCCCGTATTCGCCTAAGTTTAAAAATATACTCCGAGTGAAGAGCGACCCTCTCGCCGAAATGCACTTTGAGTTGCGCCACAAGTACAACGTCCGCTCTCGCCTAAGTGACAAATCTACTCTGAGTGGAAAGTGATCCTCCCGCTCGGGGGCTTAGCCACAAGCCAGCTTCACCTAAGTCTAAAGAATCCAAACACACTGAAGGCAGGAAAACTGCATACAGAGAAAACGGCCAAGTTCGGTAAAATCCAGCAAGGTTGTACATGCTCAAAAGTACTCGGGCGTCAGACCTAAAAGAGTTTAATGGTTACATTATCACTCAGCATTCCAAGGCAAATGTATTCAAATCATCAAGCTTTTTACTTGGCATGAGGAGGGCTAGTTGGCTAGACAAAGGTGTCCAAGTCAATACCGTCGGTGATCCAAGTGGCTGCATCGATGAAAGTCTTCATAAAGCTTTCAAACTGGAGCTTCTTTGTGTTAGCCACCTGGAGTGCCTTTAGCCTGTCCTCACTAGCCTCCTTGAAGTGGACTCAAATGAATGATAAGGTCATGCTGGCGCCACAACGACCAGCAAATTTCTTCCATGTTTGCACTCGGTCGGGGATTTCATTGAGTCGCGTCATCAGCGACTCGAGGTCATTCTGAAGCACATCTTTTGGCCATAGTTCCTTGTCTATCCATGATAGTGCAACTTTTAGTCGAGCGATGTAGTCCAAGACGCTGGGCAAGGCAAGTGACGGTGGCCTGGACTAGGGGGTACTCAATGCGTCGTCTCCCGATCAGTTGGATTGGGCCGAGGACCCCCATGGTCGTATACTCATGGGCTAGTCCGAACAGTTGCCGCATACAAGGAAGATTCCACAAGACTTGGCGATCAAGACAAAGACTCCTCCCCCACCGGCGTATTCGGCTAGGACTCTTGTTATCCTAGGCCACTGGTGCATTATATAAACCGAGGCCAGGCTAGTCGATAGATAGACAACGAACAACAATCATACCATAGGCTAGCTTCTAGGGTTTAGCCACCTTGATCTCGTGGTAGATCCACTCTTGTAACACACATCATCAATATTAATCAAGCAGGACGTAGGGTTTTACCTCCATCAAGAGGGCCCGAACCTGGGTAAAACATCGTGTCCCTTGTCTTCTGTTGCCATCTGCCTAGACGCACAGTTCGGGACCCCCCATCCGAGATCCGCCGGTTTTGACACCGACATTGGTGCTTTCATTGAGAGTTCCGCTGTGTGTTCGGCAAAAGGTCGATGGCTCGCCTGCAGATCAACTGCGACTTCGGCATCTTCGTCACCAGCTCGACTGGTCATCTTGGTTCGACCAAGGACTGCGCCCTACCTCCGATCGGCATGTTCGGATGAGTGCCTTCATCAACATCAACTCCGATCTCTGTCAAGATCATGGAGGAATCATCCAGGAAGCCCGGGGGCTCAACGTCAACATTGCCCTCGGGCGGCCGTGCTGTTTTTCTGGACAGCAAACTTGCATCCGACGTCACCGCCTCCTCGAGCGTCGCTTTGACGATTGCTTCGATGGAATTGTGCGGAATTGAGTCTACAACATCCCTGGAAAATTTCGTCGAGTTCCGATGGAGGAATCTCTGGCAATCTCCGATATACCGGAGCCGCATTGAATCTGGACGAGAATCCGGACGAGTTTAGGGCGTGGTGTCCAGCTTCTAGCTCGGACTTCCTTTGGAAGATCCAACCGTTGATCGGCTGCGAAATTCCTATATCTACCACCCCTCAAAATTTTAGCTCGATCCGACCGTCCAAACTCCGGGAACCTTCCGATTAGTGCATCACTTTTCGGATCTGTTTTCTGCGCGAAAACGAATCCGACCCGAGTTCGTCTTTTTTATGAACGGGATTTCGGACATCCTTTTTGAAGGAAGTTTTGTATGGGGTATTGTGTTTTGTTCCCGAACACATCCCTCTAACTCTAAGATCTTTTGAACATGATCTTCAACATCATGTTGGTGTCAAACCAGTCCGGCAATATTACTCCACGGCTGCCGACCTGTGCGAGACATGTCGTCACTTTGTTGAGCCGAGCTCAACTTCTTCGGATCATCATGTCGGCAAGCCGAACAAGAGTCCGGCATTGCGAAGGATAAATTGTCAGGACCCCGATCCTAAGTCACACCGATCTAGCATGTAACATATCATATCCCTTTGCGGCCTCACGCACGGTATTCCCACGGGTGCCGCCTTACCTGGCCCGGGACCGTTTGCGCCTTTTGGCTCACGCATATGATAGTGCCGCTAGCATCCATATGACAAAGAACCCGGGCTGACCTGGCTAGTCGTGAACCCAAAGTGGCACTAACTTACATGGACAGGCATACATGACCCAACAACGAACGTGTCGGTCATCAGCGAGTGAATCCGGGCTGTAGCAACTGCGCTAGCAGGACTCCGGTAAACCGGGCTGTAGCAGGCTAACAGGACTCCGGTAGACATCGCGTGACATTTCCTCGAAGGGACAGACACAGGAACAAAGAAGGACACATGCCGGCCAGCGTAAGTGGTCCGGAGCAGTAGCAAGCTACCAAGGCTCAGTGGAAACACTAGGAGACATTTCACGGTAAGAGAGGCTACCAAGGATAAACAACTAGATAGTCAGATCCCACACATACCAATCATTTCAATAACATTCACACAATATGCTCGATATGTGCAAATACAACATGGCATCACAACATGACTCTACAACTCAAGTATTTATTCGTTAGGCTCCGAGGAGCGAGATATTACAAACATGGGTCTCATGACCCAACAATCAGAGCATACAAGTCAAAGCACATGCGGAAGCTTAACATGTCTGGGTACAGACATCTACAGAAGGAAAAGGCTGAGAAGCCTGACTGTCTATCAGATCCTGCTGAGGGCACAAGATCGTAGCTGAGGTAACAAGCTAAACGTCGAAGTCCACGTGGAACTACTAGCGAGACTGAAGTCTCTCTGCAAAAACATAAATTAAGCAACGTGAGTACAAATGTACCCAGCAATACTTACATCAGATCTAACTACATATGCATCATTATCAACAAGGGGATGGTGGGGTGTAACTGCAGCAAGCCAGCTTTGACTCGGTGGCTATCCTGAACTACGACTGCAAGTAACTCTTTTGAGGTGGCGCACACGAGTCCACATATTCACCATATCAATACACCACTATGGATCCGCTCCCGTCTCCCTACGAGAACGCCATCCATAGCACTCATGCTTATCTTGCATATTTTAGAGTATCCACTTTCACTTGTCTATGAACTGTACAGGCAACCCAGAAGTCCTTTACCGCGGACACGGCTATTCGAATAGATGATGTTAACCCTGCAGGGCTGTACTTCTTCACACATTCTCTCACCACTTACCGCCGTTTACACGACATGTACTCGGCAACCTTCAAGTGGAAGCCCGGCGAGGGTGTCGGCCACGACCTGACTAACCACACAAGTCTCTCGTCCAGGTTTATCGCCTATTCGGGTTCCATCCGCAAGGAGATACGGCCGGGGTGTCGCTCACGGCCCCAAACGATGTGTGCAGGGTTCCCAAGCCCACCTCGACAGGTGGATCTACGCTTGGTACACCGTGCCACTGTGCCTAGTCTATCCCAAGCCCACCTGTACCGAGTGCCACTTGGTAGACTACTAACACTACCTACAAACACCAGAAACTAGTTGCAACTCCTGGACAGAGATCATGTTGATTAATAAGTCGAGAGGGGTCGAGTTACCGGAACCCAATGTGTGGTAGTAACTGTTCATGGATCACAAACACAGAACTCAGTTCCTGAGGACGGCTGCAATGAGACAACCCACCATGTACTCCTACATGGCCTCTCACCACTACCTTTACCAAATCGTGTTCACACACTTAGTTCACACACAGTAGGACATGTTTACACACCTCCAATTCATCCCCGACGAATCAGACCTAACACAACTCTAAGCAATAGCAGGCATGACAAACAAGCATGAATGAGTAGGCACATTAGGGCTCAAACAACTCCTACTCATGCTAGTGGGTTTCATCTATTTACTGTGGCAATGACAGGTCATGCAGAGGATAAAGGGGTTCAGCTACCGCAGCAAGTAACAGATGAATCGTTGTTGTCCTAATGCAGTAAAAAAGAGCAGGAGCAAGAGAGTGGGATTGTATCGGAATGAACAAGGTGGTTTTGCTTGACTGGCACTTCTGAAGATAGTATAGCTCTTCATCGGTGTCATCGAACTCATTGTCGGAACCACGTCTACTGAGAGGGAACAATTACCGGCAACAGAGAGGAAACACAATCAATGCAATGCAACATTATGATGCATGATCATGACATGGCAACATGCTGGTGTTTTGAGCTAATGCAGCTAGCAACAAAGTTAAATGAAGTTGGTTTGAACCCTAAGTTCAAAACCAAACTCCATATGTGAAATTCAAATGTCATTTAATTGAATTGTCCTAAACAGTAGTCATAAGTTGTTCTAACATGCATGAAAATGATACAGATGGATAGATTGGATTTTTCTGATAATTTTTCATATATAAATTATTTCATTTGGAGTTACGGTTGATTTTATATGATTTTTAGAAGTTTTGGATATTTCCTGAAATAAATAAATCATTTTAGATTTATTTAAAATCCAGAAAACAGATTACTGCGTCAGCATGACGTCAGTGTGACAGCAGGTCAACTGGGTCGGCCAGGTCAAACCTGACCTGTGGGTCCCACTGGTCAGTGGTACAACTAATTAACCAAGTTAATTAGCCTTAAGTTAATTCTAACTAAACTGTTTGTGGGGCCAGGGCCCACTAGTCAGTGACTAATTAGCTAACTAACCTAGGTTAATTAGTGTTAAACTAATACTAATTAGAAGTGTCAGGGGGTGGCCCACACGTCAGTGATACAAGGGGGGAGGTCAAACCCTGGTCAGCGGGGTCAAACCCGCCGGACCTGGTCCACGGCTCGTCGCCGGCGACGACAGAGACGGCGGAGGGCTTCGGAAATCGCCCACAGGCAATGGTTTTGGGCGTGGGGAGGCTCTACGAAGAGCTGCTGCTCGCGCACAGCTGATGGAGCAAACGGCGGGAGTTCGGGTGGCTGGATACGACCGCGGCGAGGTCATCCGCGGCGGCCAGAGTTCGGACACGCGCGGGTTCGGCGTTCTGGTGCACGGCAGGACCAGCTGGTGGTCGGGGTCATCTCCTGGGAGCAACTCGAGCATGATGACGCGCCCAGGTGCAAACTACAGCGTCTGTAGCCATGACGGCGACATGGCCGGCGGATGGGAGCTCTGAGCTCCGGCGGAAGAGGCGGCTAGAGGGCGGGAACGAGCTCGAGGAGGAGGGGAAAAGGCGGCGGGGCTCATAGTGGATCGAACAGAGGGGTCGGTGAGCTCGTGGAAGGCTTGGACGGTGTTGCAGCCACGGCGGCGATTGTCGGACCCGAGGATGAAGATGATGTCGATGGCGATGATGCAGGGCACCCGGCGTCGCGTGCGTCGTGGTAGAGCTTCTCGGATCGAAGGCGGAGCTCCTAGGCACATCAGAGGGGCGAGGGGGTGGCTCTAGGCGCGTCAATGGTGAGCGGCGGCGATGGCGGCTCTCGGTGGAGAGAACAGAGGAGGGGGGGAGAGACGTAGAGAGGAAAATCACCACGGGAGAGAGTGAGAGCAGTCCAGGGGGGTGCGTGGCGTTGTTGGAGGTGTCTAGGCGTCGGGGACACAGGCAGGCAGGGTGGAGGTGGCCGGGGCGCGTGCCGGCGTGCTGCGGCCACGCGCTCGTCCTCCTGGTAAGGAGGAAGACGACAGGGAAGGGCTGCTGGGCTACAGGGCTGGGCCAGCAGGTGGGCTGCCAGCTGGGCCAGCCAGGTAAGTGGCCCAGGTTAGTCTCTCTCTCTCTCTCTTTTATTTAAGTTTTTCTATTTCTGTAGTCTGTAGGGCTTTATTAAAAATACTTAGGCATTTTCAAAAATCACCAAACTGCACATGCCCATTGTTTAGAACATATCCAACATGGAACATTTCAGTTTGGGATTATTTGGACGTTTAAAATATTATATAGCATTTAAATGCCCAAATGCAAATAGAGTATGATTTAATTCAGTGACCCAATGTTGTCCTAGAAAAATGTGAACCAATTTTGCCAGAGGTTCTAACCCAGGACAAAAATGATGGACATTTTAGAACGGCATTTCAGGTTCATTGAAAATGATTTTTATTTGAACCTAGTTGGATTCATTTGTGCTAGGGTTTGGATGTATCCCCATTTCAGGTTTAAGAGAAATTTAGACATGATGCATGGAAGCTAATGCAAAGACAAGCAAGGCCTGAACTGGGGCTGTGACAACTCACCCCCACTAAACAAGAATCTCGTCTCGAGATTCAAGCGTAGGGTAAGATGAAGGGGGAACGCAACTAAGGCAATCTTCACGATCCAGGTTGCATCTCACTAGAATGTTGGTTCGATCACCATCTTTGTCTCGACGTCTTGCTCTGAGAACTCCAGCTATCATGACAATGAGAGGAGAAGGAGACTCTAGAAGGATCGATCTTCTCGAAGATCGAACAACTCGGGATTAACTCACAGAATGAGACATAACAACATCTCTCGAGTTGGGACACGAAACACACATCCAAAGGGATGGGGTGAAAGAGATGACGAGGGTTCACTAGGTAAACAACAATTTCACGCCCAAGAAGGTGGTGAACGGTTGTCAACGTAGCGAGGAAGTAATTACCATGATTCCATAACGGAACACCTTAGGGAAGGTGACTGGTAGAATATTCTTTGAAGTGGCAAAAAGAATTACCTTTGATTCAAAGATCATTGGAACTCTCCTCACCAGCCTGAGGCAATTTACGAACGATCGTTTGACAGAGTTCGGGAGAACGACACACTTGGGCTAGAATGGATGATGTGGATTACCTTGTTGAAAACAACACAAGGGATGATTTTAGTAACTGGGGAGAAGCTCAACAGTAGAGGGTGAGTCCACTATTTGAAAAGGTTAAAACATAACCGAGGAAACTGAGAGCAATATGCAATTAATGCCAACGATAAAGCCTAGCACTTGCACATGCTCTCAAGAACTTGAGCATTTCCATATTCATCAAGGTTTTAGCAATATCCGTGTCAAGGATCCTGGCAACACAACATACTACCATGATGAGTAGTGATGGACGATGCAGACGCAAAGGAAGAAAACACTTTCTCAGATTTCACCTTAGCGAGGCCAAGGAAACAAAATTTGGATGATCGACCGAGAGACATTTAGCACTCCGCTTCTAATGTTCTCCTTGATGTGCTAGCGCAACCCATTTATTAAATTGGGTTGATATCTAGGACAACAAGTAAAGGTCGGACTTCGGGAACACAAAAATCATAAGGAATAACTACGGAAGTAAATCCATAAGAAATCCTCATGGGGAGGTGGCCAACTTCTTCAATCAAGATACTACAATAATAGGTCATCCGGCTGGGTGTGTTGTCCACGACATCCACTTTACCGGTTATCGAGGGACCAATATTATAGTTCTTGGGAAATGTTCCAACCATCATCTCTGCCTGAGATTCAGATCTGGTTGGTGTCAGGATATTCCAGACTCATCAAGTCTAGAACGGAAAATGAAAGTTTGCAACACAATCAACGAGACGACATTGCGAGATTCTCGGAAATGGACTATGATAGCAAGCTCCAAAACATGAGCTGGTTCTGCTGCATACATGTGAACATGTTGTCCCAGACAAGCATGACCACGTAGTAGTCTTATAATAAAACACTACCGAGTTCAGGTAGGGAACCATCATCTAGGATGTTGAAGTCTTGTGCATGACCTAGGATTAGCACATCAACTCCTTTTCCTTGAACAAATCAATCAGTGGCTTGGTGTGCTAAGGATACATATAGAATGGAGGTTGCAAGTCTCCAAACCACAGAATACTTCGCACATATGCTTGACTAACTTGGGATGATTCCGGAGGAGGCAAAATTAAACTTTATAGAATTCACGGCGGCAACTTGCATCAAATGCACGTGAATCAAAGGAAGTCACTTCTTTCATCGAACATATCCTTCATGAACGAAACACGAAGGCACTGCTTACAAAGTTTCCAACACTAGCTTAATATTCAACACTGTTATGGAAAAGATAAGGATGTTGTCGATGGTCTCAGCAACAATTCATCCAGGTTTCCATATAAATGGAATTCCATAATTATGTGAACAAGGTGATAGCATCGGTCAGACCAAAAGATGTAATGGTGTATGCTTGAGGGATCAACCACGAGTAAGACAACATTACGAATATCGTTGGTTCTGTTTTGATTTGACGATAGCCCACACACAATTCAAAGTTTTAACAAGATAATTGATCCAACAACTGATCACGAGGATCAATTAATGAGGATAACATCTTTCTTCAATACACACACACAAGGATATCCCTTTGGAATGAACTGAGTCGGACAAGCTTTTATCTTCCAACTTTCCAAGTTGTTGTTTAGCTTAACCAACTAGCTCAGGGTATCCAACACGAATTCTTGGAGAAAAGGTTGGTTTCAAAAACCAACTTGACCACGAGCTCAACATAGCAGTCAGGTGACAACCTGGTGATACTTCTGAGAAGATAATCCAAAAATCACAAACCACCGATATGCTATTAAGCTCGAGAAGAATCTTGCTTTTCAGGGCAAGACGAGATGATCAAAAGAGCAAGGGACCAATACGATCCCAACTCATTGATCGAAGAGTGCACCCGGAAATAAGGACTAGGTAGCACAATCTATCTTAGAATGACGATTCGAGATCCAACACGCTAAGAATGAAATTATTGTCCATTAACTACCAAGCAACAAGGTTGCTGGGAGTATTGATTTCACACATCACGATTCACTTGTCGACATTCTGGTTGCAACAACACGGGAACCGAGAAATGAATAATGATGGAGAGAGTATCACTGTATCAAGAGTTCATAGGATGGTGTGCAATTCCCATGATATTCTTGATATAAAGATTGTAATACTGCAAGGTAGAGCAGAACAAAGGCTGGATTAGCAATTTGATCTGCGGAGAACAACTACTTTGACCCAACCCTGGATATGGATGAGGTTCTAGAGTTCATTTCTCCTAGTCATTCTGGGATAGAATGGCTTGACGGACCACAAGAGTAATAGGCATTGATAACACGAATGCATAATCACTCCTGACTATCAATTGATAGACAAGGGCCAGATAACAACTAAAGAGGGACAACGCAAAAGAACATATGATTTTCTGAGTTGTGGATGCATAGATTAGCATGTCGAACAAGTTCAACATGTTTCTTCTAGGTAACCCATGCAGAAAGGTAGAACTGGCAGAGTCACAATTATGAATGGAGAACTCCTCAAGAGTACTCTGATTGTGATCCTTCGGTTTAGTGAGGAACTTCTGCCATAAGCGGTTCATAGTATTTGGAAGAAGGAAATACCACGGACCTCGAGGACTATCGCAAAGTTACTAATATCCTAAAGGAACTAGCAAACACTAACAACAAGAAGTAAGTAGAGAAATCTCGGGTTCAAAAACCCAGAAGTGGAATACCTACATACTAAGTGGCATCACGGGATGCTTTCGAGAATGATGGCCAGAGTCATCACACTGGGACATAAATCATGGCTAGATTACTAGATGATCCCCTAGGACACCTAGGGTCATAATAATAACTCCAACATATACGTTGAGGCAATAGAGTACCTCAACTCACCGTTTACTGTGGTTAACCTAGCCAGAAAGGACATCGAAACAGAGGGAAGGATTTTGCAAATGCTTCAGACTATTTAGAAACCTGGGATGACTTGGACAGCATAACGGCTGTAAATGCTCGAAAGATTGATGACATGCTACAAAAATGGTGGCATAGCCACTCAGAAGCACAATATCAAGGTTTCGAGATCAACAGTTAACATACAGAAGTAGAAACTGAACTGAGGCTTAAATCCAACAATCTTACAAGTCTACAGATTAGTAACACGTGATCCTAATAGAAAGAAGAGATAGCCTAGTTCCTTAACCCCGTAGGAAAGATAAGATGACTCAGATCAGAAGGGCATAAGGTATAAGGAGTAAAAAAGAGCCTTACGTTCCCAACCACAATCAATTCCCTTATATAACTAAAGAATTTCTAGACTCAACTTCGACCAGTTTGGCTTGGTAATCCTACAGGCAGTCAGGCTCTGATACCAAAGCTGTCAGGACCCCGATCCTAAGTCACACCGATCTAGCATGTAATATATCATATCCCTTTGCGGCCTCACGCACGGTATTCCCACGGGTGCCATCTTACCTGGCCCGGGACCGTTTGCGCCTTTTGGGTCACGTATATTATAGTGCCGCTAGCATCCATATGACAAAGAACCCGGGCTGACCTGGCTAGTCATGAACACAAAGTGGCACTAACTTACAGGGATAGGCATACATGACCCAGCAACGAACGTGTCGGTCATCAGCGAGTGAATCCGGGCTGTAGCAACTGGGCTAGCAAGACTCCGGTAAACCGGGCTGTAGCAGGCTAACAGGACTCCGGTAGACATCGTGTGACATTTCCCCGAAGGGACAGACACAGGAACGAAGAAGGACACATGCCGGCCAGCCTAAGTGTTCCGGAGCAGTAGCAAGCTACCAAGGCTCAGTGGAAACACTAGGAGACATTTCCCGGTAAGAGAGGCTACCAAGGATAAACAACTAGATAGTCATATCCCACACATACCAAGCATTTCAATAACATTCACACAATATGCTCGATATGTGCAAATACAACATGGCATCACAACATGACTCTACAACTCAAGTATTTATTCATTAGGCTCCGAGGAGCGAGATATTACAAACATGGGTCTCATGACCCAACAATCAGAGCATACAAGTCAAAGCACATGCGGAAGCTTAAAATGTCTGGGTACAGACATCTACAAAAGGAAAAGGCTGAGAAGCCTGATTGTCTATCAGATCCTGCCGAGGGCACAAGATCGTAGCTGAGGTAACAAGCTAAACATCGAAGTCCACATGGAACTACTAGCGAGACTGAAGTCTCTCTGCAAAAACATAAATTAAGCAACGTGAGTACAAATGTACCCAAGAAGACTTACATCAGATCTAACTAAATATGCATCATTATCAACAAGGGGATAGTGGGGTGTAACTGTAGCAAGCCAGCTTTGACTCGGTGGCTATCCTGAACTACGACTGCAAGTAACTCTTTTGAGGTGGCGCACACGAGTCCACATATTCACCATATCAATACACCACTCTGGATCCGCTCCCGTCTCCCTACGAGAACGCCACCCATAGCACTCACGCTTATCTTGCGTATTTTAGAGTATCCACTTTCACTTGTCTATGAACTGTACAGGCAACCCAGAAATCCTTTACCGCGGACACGGCTATTCGAATAGATGATGTTAACCCTGCAGGGGTGTACTTCTTCACACACGCTCTCACCACTTACCGCCGTTTACATGACATGTACTCGGCAACCTTCAAGCGGAAGCCCAGCGAGGGTGTCGGCCACGACCTCTCTAACCACACAAGTCTCTCGTCCAGGTTTATCGCCTATTCGGGTTCCATCCGCAAAGAGATCCGGCCGGGGTGTCGCCCACGGCCCCAAATGATGTGTGCAGGGTTCCCAAGCCCACCTCGACGGGTGGATCTACGCTTGGTACACCGTGCCACTGTGCCTAGTCTGTCCCAAGCCCACCTGTACCGGGTGCCACTTGGTAGACTACTAACACTACCTACAAACACCAGAAACTAGTTGCAACTCCTGGACAGAGATCATGTTGATTAATAAGTCGAGAGGGGTCGAGTTACCGGAACCCAATGTGTGGTAGTAACTGTTCATGGATCACAAACACAGAACTCAGTTCCTGAGGAAGGTTGCAATGAGACAACCCACCATGTACTCCTACATGGCCTCTCACCACTACCTTTACCAAATCGTGTTCACACACTTAGTTCACACACAGTAGGACATGTTTACACACCTCCAATTCATCCCCGATGAATCAGACCTGACACAACTCTAAGCAATAGCAGGCATGACAAACAAGCATGAATGAGTAGGCACATTAGGGCTCAAACAACTCCTACTCATGCTAGTGGGTTTCATCTATTTACTGTGGCAATGACAGGTCATGCAGAGGATAAAGGGGTTCAGCTACCGCAGCAAGTAACAGATGAATCGTTGTTGTCCTAATGCAGTAAAAGAGAGCAGGAGCGAGAGAGTGGGATTGTATCGGAATGAACAAGGTGGTTTTTCTTGCCTGGCACTGCTGAAGATAGTATAGCTCTTCATCGGTGTCATCGAACTCATCGTCGGAACCACGTCTACTGAGAGGGAACAATTACCGGCAACAGAGAGGAAACACAATCAATGCAATGCAACATTATGATGCATGATCATGACATGGCAACATGCTGGTGTTTTGAGCTAATGCAGCTAGCAACAAAGTTAAATGAAGTTGGTTTGAACCCTAAGTTCAAAACCAAACTCCATATGTGAAATTCAAATGTCATTTAATTGAATTGTCCTAAACAGTAGTCATAAGTTGTTCTAACATGCATGAAAATGATATAGATGGATAGATTGGATTTTTCTGATAATTTTTCATATATAAATTATTTCATTTGGAGTTACGGTTGATTTTATATGATTTTTAGAAGTTTTGGATATTTCCTGAAATAAATAAATCATTTTAGATTTATTTAAAATCCAGAAAACAGATTACTGCGTCAGCATGACGTCAGTGTGACGTCAGCAGGTAAACTGGGTCGGCCAGGTCAAACCTGACCTGTGGGTCCCACTGGTCAGTGGCACAACTAATTAACCAAGTTAATTAGCCTTAAGTTAATTCTAACTAAACTGTTTGTGGGGCCGGGGCCCACTAGTCAGTGACTAATTAGCTAACTAACCTAGGTTAATTAGTGTTAAACTAATACTAATTAGAAGTGTCAGGGGGTGGCCCACACGTCAGTGATACCAGGGGGGAGGTCAAACCCTGGTCAGCGGGGTCAAACCCGCCGGACCTGGTCCACGGCCCGTCGCCGGCGATGATAGAGACGGCAGAGGGCTTCGGAAATCGCCCACAGGCGGTGGTTTTGGGCGTGGGGAGGCTCTACGAAGAGCTGCTACTCGCGCACAGCTGATGGAGCAGACGACGGGAGCTGGGGTGGCTGGATACGACCGCGACGAGGTCATCCGCGGCGGCCGGAGTTCGGACACGCGCGAGTTCGGCGTTCCGGTGCACGGCAGGACCAACTGGTGGTCGGGGTCGTCTCCTAGGAGCAACCCGAGCACGATGACGCGCCCAGGTGCAAACTACGGCGTCTGTTGCCATGACGGTGACATGGCCGGCGAATGGGAGCTCTCGGCTCCGGCGGAAGAGGCGGCTAGAGGGCGGGAACGAGCTCGAGGAGGAGGGGAAAAGGCGGCGGGGCTCACAGTGGATCGAACGGAGGGGTCGGCGAGCTCGGGGAAGGCTTGGACGGCGATGGATCCACGGCGGTGATCGTCGGACCCGAGGATGAAGATGACGTCGATGGTGATGATGCAGGGCACCCGGCGTCGCGTGCGTCGTGGTAGAGCTTCTCGGATCCAAGGCGGAGCTCCTAGGCACATCAGAGGGGCGAGGGGGTGGCTCTGGGCGCGGCAATGGTGAGGGGCGGCGACGGCGGCTCTCGGTGGAGAGAACAGAGGAGGGGGGGAGAGATGCAGAGAGGAAAATCGCCACGGGAGAGAGTGAGAGCGGTCCAGGGGGGTGCATGGCGTTGTTGGAGGTGTGTAGGCATCCGGGACGCAGACAGGCAGGGTGGAGGTGGCCGGGGCGCGTGCCGGCGCGCTGCGGCCACGCGTTCGTCCTCCTGGCAAGGAGGAAGACGACAGGGGAAGGGCTGCTGGGCTGGGCCAGCAGGTGGGCTGCCAGCTGGGCCAGCCAGGTAAGTGGCCCAGGTTAGTCTCTCTCTCTTTTATTTAAGTTTTTCTATTTCTGTAGTGTGTAGGGCTTTATTAAAAATACTTAGGCATTTTCAAAAATCACCAAACTGCACATGCCCATTGTTTAGGACATATCCAACATGGAACATTTCAGTTTGGGATTATTTGGACGTTTAAAATATTATATAGCATTGAAATGCCCAAATGCAAATAGAGTATGATTTAATTCAGTGACCCAATGTTGTCCTAGAAAAATGTGAACCAATTTTGCCAGAGGTTCTAACCCAGGACAAAAATGATGGACATTTTAGAACGGCATTTTAGGTTCATTGAAAATGAGTTTTATTTGAACCTAGTTGGATTCATTTGTGCTAGGGTTTGGATCTATCCCCATTTCAGGTTTAAGAGAAATTTAAACATGATGCATGGAAGCTACTGCAAAGACAAGCAAGGCTTGAACTGGGGCTGTGACATAAATCATCACCAACATCGCCGCCCCACGGATTACATGGAGCGGGCATACTAGCATCGCCGCACGGTCGCTTCATCAAGCCAGCATCGACCACGTCACGACCTGCATCGGCAGGGCCGCACTATTGCTTCTTCAAGATGGAGTCCATCACGCCGACCTACTTCGACATCTCGGCTGGACCGGGGGCTTCGCCATCTCTTCATCAACCTACTCCGGACACTTCGCCGTCACTAGCCGACCAGGCATGGGTGCGCGGATCGAGTCCCAATTTTGGGAATCACCTTCCTTCGGATTGCTACAACAAATAAACCAGGTGCTATTAATCCTGGTATTTCTTTTTGCTTGTTTGTGTTAAATTTTTCCCAAGGAATTATTACTCTAGTTAGTCCAGCATATGTACACAGGTCTATCAAATGGTGGCTGCATTATCGACGGTCGCATGATGGTTCGGTCAGTTTCCGTACACAGTCCGGCGAACGCCGCATCCGGAACTCGGACCGACCTGTGAAACCAGGCTTTGCCACGCCTTTATTGCATTACGACCTGCATCGACATCGACTTGGGTGCCAGGCCATATTTCTTTTATTACACACTTTGCATAAATTATTTATTATGCAACATTTTTCTAATTCCTATTATTACTGTTATCCCCGGTCTGCACTATTTTTTGTGAACAGGAAAATGATCCAGCCGGACTATATCCTTTGACGTCACCTCGGCTGGACGGGGGGCTTCGTCAACACTTCATTACCCCATGCCGGGGACTTCGGCATCACTCTGCCGTCCTGCACTGACCGTGCTATGTCACCACTTCGGAGTGCCGAGCTCCTTGCTCCGCCACCTCGGGACCAGCTTGGGGAATGGAACCTTGTCCCGCATCAAGCTCGGACCGCGTCGTCAATACCGAACACATTAACCAGCTAAGTTGCCTTCATGCTCAAAGTTTTAAATTTTTGACTTGTGTTCGGCTCGACCAAGCATTATACTTTTTTGGAAAAAAGTTGCTTGTAAAAAATTTTCCTTGTCCAAACTCTATTCGCACACACTTGACGCGCTACCCGCGCTCATTATACCTGGGGGCTTCTTTAATAGAAGCTTATTAATACGGGCTTTATGCCCAACACATGTGTCACACTTCCGCATGTACCTTTTATTCACCATTATATGCATCGATATGACTTAAGTTTTGGCCAAGCTGGGTTGCCTGGCTCCTGTGCTTACCCCTAAGTTCCCGATTGTTCGGCTAGGTGGTAAAGGGAGAACCTCTGCGATTGTTATTGCCGGGTCAGCCGGATGTGTACCTCAGACTGGGTGAAGCCGAAAGCTAGAGTTCTTAAGGGAATACTCGGTCGGTGAACTAAACATGATTTCTTACCTATTTATTTACCTGCCCCCAGATGTTTTTCTGCTCTTTTCGCAGTCCGGACATGCACTTTAGGGCATGCCTCCCAGGGAAAGGAACCCCTAACGGAACTATTCTCCCTGGAAGATGTTTCTTACTAACCATGTAATATAACATAACTAGTTGGGCACTTGTCTGATAAAGCACTAATGACCCCTACGCCTGGTCTCCACGCATGCCCCGGTTTTTATAACCGCGAGGGTATTTGGACACACTCCGGACTATTGGGTCCAGAGGTTGAAGCGAAAAGTTCCGCTACGACAAACGATCTACAATCCGGCTAGAAGGCATTCTACATGTCGCCTTACATTTTATAGTCAACTTTTACCCAAGTCGCTTGGGGGCTCTTAAATTTATATGAGCCGTTTTATGATAAGTGTTTTTCCTCTTAGTCGTTGCAAAGTTTTTATTATTATTTATCACTCCTTTTTTCGACACAAGTGTGCGGTCACTAGCCGGGGAGCCTAATTTCTCTCTCAAAGCCGCTAGAGTTTAGTTTGCTAAACTAGCCTAGTAAGAAGTACTCCGCCTTCGAGATAGGAGGTTGAAGTCGTAGGCTGACCCGCTTGAAGTTTTGAGATAGGATGTGTCATATTAAAGCACGACAGAAGCACCTTTTTTTTCTAAAGTCCAATTTTCGGATTGGCACCGAACACTTGATCTAGTTCGGACATTAGCCTTTTGAATAAGTTTTTTGGCTTTTCGAGCCCATGGCACTTTTAAACTATTTGTGTGTTTTCAGCACAAGTCTCGCAGTGCAACGCCGGACACCTTTAGAGATTCGGAAAAAAACATTCTCGGATATTGCTATATATGCATCGGTTTCGAATTGTGTCTTCGGTTAATAGTTGGGTTGCCCGGCTCCTGCGCTTGCCTCCTATGTTCCGCTTTGTTCGGCTAGGTGTGCAAAGGGAGAACCATTGCGATTGTGCTTCCAGCTTACATGGTTAAGCACCTCAGTGGAGAAAGCCAAAAACTGACTGTCACAATAAGCTAAACTAGTCGGCGATCCGATGACGGCGTTAAACGACGGGCCATTCATAACAATGGCCGAAGTGTTTACGGCTTGACCTCGACTGTCGCCGAACACTACCGGGGGCTATTAACTGGCCTCCCAAACTAAATCCTCAATATTTTGCTCTTACATTGGAGCTGAGGTTTCATGATCATGCTTAGCATGACAACCCAAAGAAAGGAACCGATAGCGGGACTATTTTCTTTGGAAGACATTTCTTTTGTTAAACAGTAATATAACATGTCTCTCCGCGCACCTTTGTTTATAAAACCGTATGGCCAGATTGCCTTGTTTGTTGTAAATCTTTGCCCTCATAAAGGCTTTATAAAGTAGGACAAACACTCCTCGACTATTGGCCGAGGAGGTGGAAGCCGATGGTCGGTCAACAAAGTTTTGTACAATGCGGATCCGAGCATTAATGACGTAAAGTACTTGGATACATAGAGTCATTACACATAATTTGTGATTTTACTATGGATATAAATCCTTAATTCGGCCTCCCGTGCCCGCATTAAGGCTCGGGGGCTACTGGGCTTCGGGCTTATTATTTACAAATATTAAAGGGGCACATTGATCCCCTGATCTGGTGTTGCCACCTAACCAGTGTCTCGGGGGCTACTGCATTGCCTGTTCTATGCAGAAAATTTTAAGTGCAATATAGTTTCCGAGGAGATTTTGATCCTCAGGTTGGTCGGCCGCACCCAACCTGAGTCTCGAGGACTGAGCACGCCGCTTTTTGTGTCCCGAAGTATTCTGCCGAGCTAGGACTTGATCCTCAGACCGATTTTGCAAATCAACCTGAGTCTCAGCGGCTACGGGGATCAACGGTCTTATGCCATCTTCATGTGCATCTTGGATTTTTGAACGGTACACACATTGAGGGCTACTGGCTATATATCTCGTCAGAGAATAAATTGCATCAACAAAAAATATTGACAAAAATCGGCCCACATTCGGGGTGGTGCACCACCTCAGAAGCAGTCTGGCATAAAGCTCGGGCGCTAGTGGCTGGCTCCATAGAGGGCATTTCCGGCATTAAGCTCGGCTAAACTCCTTCAAACTTCTTTGAACCAAGGTGATTTACGACACCTCGGATACAGTCCGGCGTTGGAGCTCGGATATATAGTCCGGCGTTGGAGCTCGAATACAGTCCGGCGTTGGAGCTCGGATACAGTCCAGCGTTGGAGCTCGGATACATAGTTCGGTGTTAGAGCTGGGAAGCAGTCTGGCATTGGTGCTCTGCTGCAAAAGATACCTTGAATGTAGTCCGGCGTTGGAGCTCGGACGCAAGAGGACACTACCTTCTGGGAATAACTTCAAACCCGAGGCATGGCATAAAAATAACAAGGCATTGATAAAGGCCGGAAACTTAAAGGGGCTCCTCGGATACCCGACGTGTAAACTCGTCGAATGCATTTCGGCGATCCTCAAGATCGAAGATGAGAAGATTTGTTGAACCAGTTTTCAAGACCGGCAACCGAAGATGAAGAACAGTTCGGAAGAATCGAGGAGCGTCCCCAACTTGAAGACCGGTTCAGGGGGCTACTGACGGTGTCTTGGACTAGGGGTACTCAATGCGTCGTCTCCCGATCAGTTGGATTGGGCCGAGGACCCCCATGGCCGTATACTCATGGGCCAGTCCGGACAGTTGCCGCATATAAGGAAGATTCCACAAGACTTGGCGATCAAGACAAGGACTCCTCCCCCACCGGCGTATTCGGCTAGGACTCTTGTTATCCTAGGCCACTGGTGCATTATATAAACCAAGGCCAGGCTAGTCGATAGATAGACAACGAACAACAATCATACCATAGGCTAACTTCTAGGGTTTAGCCTTGTTGATCTCGTGGTAGATCCACTCTTGTAACACACATCATCAATATTAATCAAGCAGGACGTAGGGTTTTACCTCCATCAAGAGGGCCCGAAACTGGGTAAAACATCGTGTCCCTTGTCTCCTGTTACCATCCGCCTAGATGCACAGTACGGGACCCCCTACCTAAGATCCGTCGGTTTTGACACCGACAGCAAGATTCCAGTCACATCACATTCATGGCAGCTTCATCCTTGACAGGAGAGTTGATGGGGTCCAATCCCGTTTCGATCCGCTCGGTTTCTTCATCGAAATTCTGGCAGAACTCTAACGAAGAGAAAGGTAATGAATTGGCAGCAATGTTCTGAAGTTTCTTGAACCTAGTCAGATGAGAAAAAGTACCTTCGAGCATGAGGAACATCTTATTGGCAAGGCCCCCCAGATCGACCTCCAACTCATCCCTCTTCTGAGTGAGTGCCTCCACTTTGTCATCCAAGACCACCTTCTCCTCCTTGAGTTGCGCATCTTCTTTCTTCGCCTCATCAACGGCGGTCTTCAATTTTACATGCTCCTCCTCCAATTGGCCGACTGAAGCTAGCTTCCTGTCAGCTAGTTCAGTCTTCTCACGTGCCGTCTTCTGCGCCCCCGCAAGATCAATGTCCTTCTACTTCAAGGCATGCTTCATTTGTCTAAAGAAATAACATTCCTCAGACGAGCTTGGAGTTGATGGTTTTCACTATGCACATCTGTTCGAGTGGAATCACATGGCTCAAAGGATAGAATAGATGAAATAACAAAGCATACAGTCAACAGGTGATTACCTCCCATGGCCGCCACCTCATGCACAGTCTTCAGGTTCTTCCTGGCAAGCTCTAGGTCAAGATGGAGTTGGATCTTTTCCTTCTCCAGAGCGGTATACTGAGTACCAAGCTCACAAGATTTCTGCAACCAAAAAAAAAAGATAAATCAGTCGACAGCAAGAAAAACCCTTTGCTTCCGAGTGAAGAAGAGAAAGTTCAGACTACTGTTGATTAAAGAGTTCTAAGACCACCGCCGAATCAAACATTCGACAGCAGTCTCGGGGACTACACCCAGTGGGTACACTTAGCATGCCCCCGCTGATCCGATTTCCCACTAGGTGTGGCCTGCCCAACCCGAGTGGAAGAAGCAAAAAAAGAAGCATCATCGTTTGTTCTCAGACCACTGCCGACTGCCCACAGTTGACAGCGGTCTCAGGGACTACACCCAGTCGGTGCACTTAGTGTGCCCCCACTAGATCAGTTCCCACTCGGCGTGACCTATCCAGACCAAGTGGAAGTGTTGTTGGGAAACGTAGCATGGAATTTCAAAAATATTCTACGCACACACAATGATCTATCCATGGAGATGCATAGCAACAAGGGGGAGAGTATGTCTACGTACCCTCGTAGACCAAAAGGAGAAGCGTTTGACAATGCGGTTGATGTAGTCGAACTTCTTCTAGCTCCGACCGATCAAGTACCAAACGTACGTCACCTCGGAGTTATGCACACGTTCAGCTCGATGACGTCTCTCATCCTCTTGATCCAGCAGGATGCCAAGGAAGTAGATGAGTTCCATCAGCATGACGGCTTGGTGACAGTGATGGTGAAGTGATCCGCGTAGGGATTCGCCTATGCACCGCGAGAATATGACAATACAAAAAAAAGACACATCCGTGACATTTTGGGCCGAACGAAAAAATTTCTGTCATACATATGACACTTCTATGACGATAATTGTGACAAAATCCGGTATGATCATAGATGTGGTGGGCTCCTACTTCTATGACAAAAAATCATGACAGAAAATGGGATTTTCGTCCTGGGTGGGCTGGAGACGCAGCTGCATGACATTCTTTGAGCCGTCCATGACGGAAAAAACCGTGGTAGAAGCGAGGGGGAGGAAATTTTCGGGGAGTTGCCGATTACAGTGGGAGGTCGGGGGCCGAGCGATGCACGTTTCTCTCGTACACGTACGCGTGTGTGTGCGAGGCGTTGGCTCTAACTGAACCCGAGCGAGGCGTTGGGCTCTAATTGAACCCGAGCGATTGGACTGCAGGCTACGCGTTACTGAACCTGAGCGATCGATTGATGGCGGTTAACTGAATCCGATGGAGCGATTCCTTCACTACTGCTACTAATTGAAGCCGATCGATT
>NC_041385.1:168766571-168767706 GCF_002162155.2 Triticum dicoccoides | reverse complement strand
CTGGATGAACAGTAGACGGTGGAGGGGTGGCCGTGGAGGGGTGGTTGAACAAGACCCCGTGGTGTGGAGGGCTGGATGAACAGTAGACGATGGAGGGCTGGATGAACAGTAGATGGAGGAGGGGTGGTTGAACAGTAGCCGGTGGAGTAACGCGCGGTGGAGCCTGAATGAACAGGAGACCGTGGAGGCTGGAGGAGGTCGACGGTAGCCCGTGGGGGCTGGAGGAGGTCGATGGTGGAGATGAACAGTATCTCGTGGAGTCCCATTTTGCGGTACGCCACACCCCTCCCGATGAACAGGACCCCCATTTCGACCGTAGCGCTCCAACACAAGTCCGTTTCATCCGTTTTGCGGTACGCCACACCCCTCCCAATGAACAGGACCCCCGTTTCGATCGTAGCGCTCCAACACAAGTCCGTTTCGTCCGTTTTGCGGTATGCCGCACCCCTACCGATCAACAGGACCCCCGTTTCGACCGTAGAAGGTCCGTTTCCTCCATTTTGCGGTACGCCACACCCCTCCCGATCAACAGGACCCCGTTCCGAACGTAGGAGGTCTGTTTCCTCCGTTGTGCGGTACGCCAGGCCTCGTTTCCATCACCTGTTCCGTCCAAGCCCTCCCGATGAACACGACCATGCATTCCGTTCCGACCCAGCCGGTTGGCTCCCCATGAAAACGACGATGACGATGTTTCTCTGTTCTGGCCCAACCATGTACGTATGCGCGAGTAGGCGTTCGAGACCATGCCCGTATGTACATACGTGGCCGTATTTTCTTTCTTGCACCCTCGCCGTTGTACGTACATGTACATGCTACGTGCGCGCCTCTACTACGACACGTGTGCGCCTCTACATCGACTAGTATGTACGTACACGTTCACGACCAGGATGACAACGCTACGTACGCTTCGACCAAGTGGGTCCCGACTGTCAGGCACTTCCTTGCCTGTGAAGATGTAGCTGGTGGGTCCCAGCAGTCAGGGGGGCGAATCGTTTTTTTTGTTTTTTTTGCCCGGACGCAGTTCCTTGCGTGCGAAGGTGTAGCTGCTGGGTCCCACCAGTTAGGGGCGAATCATTTTTTTGCCCGGATGCACTTCCTTGCGTGCGAAGGTGTAGCTACTGGGTCCCAGCAGTCA
>NC_041385.1:168759443-168766335 GCF_002162155.2 Triticum dicoccoides | reverse complement strand
TTGCTCGGAGGCACTTCCTTGCGTGCGAAGGTGTAGCTGGTGGGTCCCAGCAGTCGGGGGGCGAATCATTTTTTTCGGACGCACTTCCTTGCATGCGAAGATGTAGCTGGTGGGTCCCAGGAGTCAGGGGGGCTAATCGTTTTTTTCCGGACACACTTCCTTGCGTGCGAAGATGTAGCTCGTGGGTCCCAGCAGTCAGGGGGCCAATCATTTTTTTCGCGACATACGGTTGCCCGTCCGGTGGGTCCACGCTGTCAGGTGGAGGAATAATTATTTTGCGCGTAATAAGGAGGCACTTCCTTGCAGCTGTCGTGGACCCAGCTGTCAGCCTCTCCATGTATAGTCCATGTCCGATGGAAGTCATTCCTTGACCATGTTGACCACGCCGCACCGAGAGCACCACGGCGGTGGACGACGGCGAGGCCTAGGAAGGGGACGACACGAAGCCGGGGAAGACGCGGCAGTGGATGCACACGCGGAGAGGAGTACGAGGGTTCACTGGTTCGGCTGCGCTGCCGTCGCTGCAGAATAACAGGGGGTGTGGGTGAGTGGAGGGATGGCCTGGCCAGCGGTGGGAGTAGTAAGGGGCGGTGAGGCCTCCGCGGCAGCACAGCCGGCCACGAAGGCAGGAGCAGGCGGCACGACCGGCGCTGCTTTGGGCGGCTGGAGCAAGAAGACCAGAGGTTGAAGAAGCACGATGGCCATTGGATGGACATCGTACGGTCACTGCAGCTAGAATCGTTTATTATTGACTAAGTTGACAAAGCCCTTGGTACGTCAACTTAGTAGGCCCACAGGTCAGCTTCTGAAACGGTGCGCCCCAGATGTCAAGGGGAGGAATCATTTTTTGGGCGGGTTAAGCTAGAATATCCGAGATTGAAGAAGAAGCACGACATCCATTGGATGGACATCCAACGGCCACTGCTGCTAGAACCGTGTGTCGACTATAAGTTGACAAGCCTTACATACGCGTCAACTCTGTTTTTTAGGGGACGCGTCAACTTAGTAAGGCCAGAAGTGTGTGGCAGAGAACTTATAGCCCATTTGATATTTGTAAGAATGTGTAGCCCATTTTTGAATTGTAATGGAATTTACTACAACCCATTTGCAGTTTGTTAAAAGTACAGCCCATTTCAACCAACCATTCAAAACAGAATTCAATAAAACTTCCCACATTTTGATGGGATCCGAATATTTTTATCCCGAAATTTCTAGTCAGATTAAATACAATTTCAATATAATTTTATATTACGTAAAAATCCAAAGAAACATTGCGCTCACAACAATTAATGAAATAAAAAATTTCAATATTCCAAAAATAATATTTTATAAAGTAATCACTACTTGGTGTATTTTTTTATAGTTACTACCCAGTTTTTATAATTACATCCCATTTATCATTTCTTAAAGCCCATTTTCTTGTTAAGCCTAATGCATCCCTCCTAGGAAAGATTTGCAGCCCAACGG
Source organism: Triticum dicoccoides (assembly GCF_002162155.2). Taxonomy (NCBI): domain Eukaryota; kingdom Viridiplantae; phylum Streptophyta; class Magnoliopsida; order Poales; family Poaceae; genus Triticum; species Triticum dicoccoides. The sequence continues at coordinate 168,764,868 of NC_041385.1, read as the reverse complement.
GGCGGAGAATAACAACTTGACCTTGCCTGGGTATTCCCAAAAAAGTATAGCTGGGCTAGCCATTTTCAGCTTGAAAAAAATTAATACCTGGGTTCGATATCTGGCTTGGGCTAGACGGGCCACAGCCGCCCAGTTAATACCTGCAGTGATGTTTTCGATGTTGTTCAGAGGAGAAAAAATAATATCTGGGGTAAACATCGAAATACTCTGCAGTGCTCACACCTCAAAAAGACAAATACTGCTCGAGCTGCTTGGTCCCAGCTGTCGTCCGCTTCTTGTGCAATTCTCTCGTTTATTGACTACTCCCTCCTTTCCGGTTTATAATGCTCAATTCAAAAATCTCACCAATCAAGGTAGATGGCGAGTGGTGGAATACTTTTTGTAGTTTTGCAAAAGCACCTAATTAATGCTCTTGTTATCCTCAAAAAATTATGTTTATCAATGCATTAACTGCAATGCATGCATGCATAAAGTACATGCATTGGTCAATTTTCTCTTAATACTTGCATGCAATGATTTAATGGACCTTGGAATCTGAACATGTGACGGAAAACAACCAAATTGAGCCTTATAAAATGGAAAAACTAAAATTTTGAGATAAGCCCTATAAACCGGAAAGGAGGGAGTACATAGGTTGACAATGATGTGGGACCGTGATGTCAGGAAACGAGGAGGAAGCAAAATAAATTATAGTTATATATATATAATAAGGAGGCACTTGCGTACGTGAGGCTATGGACCTGGTGGGTCCCCATTGTCATCCTATCCAAGTAAAGTCATCTCCTCGCCCGTGCGCGCTTTCCGCCCGAAACAGTCAGCGCCGGCCGCCCCTCTTCCCGGTGCAGAAGATTGCTCCGCCTTCAAACGACACAAGTGTCGTCCGTCCATCCATCTTCTGCACACATTAATGATACGCCGTTGCCGAGGCGGCTACTCCGGCGCCAGACGTCCGTCCCTCTGCCCGCCCACCATTGCTATATAAACTGTTGCGCCGGCCATAGCCGCAGTCATCCGCATCGATTCCCTTTCTCCTGTCCACACCACTACTTCCCACCATGGCTTCCTCGCGCTCTAGCGCTCTTCAGGACGGGTGGACGACGGACCACAAGGAGATGGCAGCCATTGCTGCCGACCGGCTGGCCGGCAGGCAGCCAAAGGATGACGACGTCCCAATGGAGAACATGGTAGTCGACGATCCGGCGCCAACCCCCTCCTCCGTGCCATCCTCGCCGGTGCATTGCACCATAACCATCGGCGAGGCCCATGCCCAATATATGGACAGGGTGAGGCAGATGCGTGAGGAGCAGTTCCGGGAGGCGCAGGCCGACGCCGCCTACAACCACCATCTCCTCCAGGAGCACCTACAGGCGGAGGAGCAGATCGCCGCGGAGCGGGCGGAGCAGGAGGCGCTGCTCGACTCGTACCGCTCCGCCCGCAAGGGCCGACTCGAGCGCTGGCGGTACCGCATGCGGGTGGCAGAGGCTGCGACCGCCTACAAAGAGGCTAGAAAAGAGGGCGATGAAGCGGGCGAGGCGCTGCTTGGCGAGATCGAGGACGAGGCAGAGGACAATGCCGGCTCCGACGAGTCCCCGCTCCGCTGGCGTCGATGACACCCTGCTCCACCGAGGCCCTGTGGTGCCAACAACGAGGCAACGGACACCGCCGGCTCTGCCGAGGCCCCACCCCGCCAACAACGAGGCACAGGACATCGGCGGCTCAGCCGAGGCCCCACCCTGCCGGCAACCTGGGGGAGGATTTCCACCGCTCCGCTGAGGCGCCGCCCGCCGGCAACAAGACAGAGGACATCTCCAGCTCCGCCGAGGCCCCGCCCTGCTGCCAACGAGGCCGCGCCAGACAGAAAACGAGGAAGAGTACGGTAGGTCGCCGCCGCTCGGGTCCAAGTAAGACCACCGCTGCTACCCTCCGGTTGAAGCCAAGCTAGGCGGGTTGACCATTGACGGTCGGTTAGCTTCTTGGCGGTGACGTGGAGTCAGAGAGCTGCGCTGGAGAAGAACGCTGCTTCTACTTAATTGCTGGTGCAGTTGGCTGACTGACACGTGGGCCCAACAGGACACATGTCAGTTATGCAACTGCACCTGCAGTTAAGTCACTGAAGCTTCTGTTCGGCTCAGGGGGACACGGGTGGGTAGCTTCGGTTAATTAATTACACCTCCAGCGCACCTCTTTTTAGTTTTTCTTTTAGAAAAGGAGGATGACCCCCGGCCTTTGCATCTGGGAGATGCATGCGGCCACAAACACCCCTTTTTAATTGAAGAATGTATGAAATGTAATTAAGTCCGACATGTTTATATGAAATCTGACCGTGTATGAATGAATTTATTTCGATTAGTTCGAATTCCTGTATCACTGGCATTGGATGAACATGCAAAACAATACATACTAGCATTATTCCCACGGTGATCACCTCGTTTGCAGCAGTTTCACATGTACTCCCTCCGGTCCGTTCTATACAAGTTTTGTCTGCAGTCAAAGTATCTCTACTTTGACCAATCTTATACAAAAAATTATGCACTTTCACAATGTGCGAAGTAAAAAGGAACAGAAGGAGTACAAAGAGTTTGAGCAGCTTTTTAGCGTTTCTGTACATTGCAATCAAACACACAGGACTGGCAATTCATAGAGAACATTCAAAACAATCGATGATTATGCATCTCTGCGACTCACATGTTAAAGGCAATATTTACTTCACAAATAAAGAATGAAGAAAAAAATTGATCGACGCTGCTAACAGCAAGGGCGTCCCATTCGAAAATATCAAACGCATGTCTTAAAATCAATGAGAAAAATTTGACAAGGTTGTCCCATTCCAAAATATCAAATGACTACGATTGTGGAATGGGCAGGGTTTGCCATCAGTTCGGACATTGACATGGCACCTCATGCTAAATAAACCAACTGTTCTTTTTGTGTAGTTCCACCAAAATCAACCAAATTCACGCGTAGCTTGTATGATTTAGCCCTTATATGTTGCAACACCTTGAACTTATCGGCACCTCCTTTCTTGTGGTGGAAATGAATGATTCAATGTATTCATGAACATTTTGTGCAGTTCCCATTGAAATCAAGCTGATCACCCCTGTTTGCACAAATACAAAAAAAGTGATTAGTATAAAGCAAAATGTACTATGAATTGACAGTTTAAATAGGCACCTACATGGTCCATGTAGAGCACACTTTTAGAAAAATGGAACTCACCAGAAAGAATCCTAGAACAACATTGTACTCGCGCATCACAGCAAAAAAATGGAGATTTGTCAGTCCTTCTGAGCTAAAGTTAGTTTGGTCTTGTGGGGAGTAATGTAACCATCCTTCAACTGCTCCTTCTGATGAGAATCCTAGAACAACATTGTACTCGCGCATCACAGCAAAAAAATGGACAATTGTCAGTCCTTCTGAGCTGAAGTTAGTTTGACCTTGTGGGGAGTAATGTAACCATCCTTCAACTGCTCCTTCTGATGAGAAGATAGACAGGGCTTCTTCATCCTGGCATAATCGGAACTAGTCACTTCACGTACTCCATATTCTTCTTCAGAGGAAGATGATCCTATTGTGCAAAGACAAGAGGACAACTAAATGCTAGCATTCCTATTTGCTCAAAAAAAGGAAAGGAGATATTTAAAACAGCACAGATGAAGCACTTCTCAAGGAAAATACCACTTTTTCATGACAGTATCTAAACAGTAGCACAACGCCAATAGAGATGACAAAGCTCAATCATATGGATGAATTAGTGGGTGAGTACCAACCTTTGTCAGGAGGCTTATTGTGTAGAGCATACAGATCAAGCACTTCTCGGGAACCATATATTTCTATCTACTATGGTGGCCATGCTTACTATATACTCCTTAATTAGTTTAATGTTTCCAACATCTTTTTGTGCAGTTCCACTAAAATATGTGGTATTTTCAAAGAAGATCCCTGTTTGCACAAGTAGAGATAATTATGTATGGCATCAAATCAGTGGCAAAACAATTGCTCATTCCAGCCATAGCAATAAATTAAGATGCAAAACTATATCATTACTTGTGTCATCACATTTCCAGTGCTTCATTACAGCACCGGGAGTTGATTTTTGTTTTTCTTCCGTTTGTTCTTCCCCTTCATCACTTGGTTCAATAACAGACAAGCTTCGCCTTCAATGTAAGATTTGGCATGTCAATTAGGGAGCACAAGTATAGTACTAAACTTAGTTTTCTGATGAAAGTGGTAAAATACAGGCCAGCAGTTGTGAAATATCCTTATCTTACCTCAATGGGATATTACGGTGCACATACAGATTGGAAGTCTTGTCTCCATTTGTGCAGTTCACTAAAATCAAGCAACATTATCGTACAAGTAGCACAACATACGAAATCACACTGCAGAATCATGTGAAAGAAGGCTAGTACTGACCTCTCATGATGCGGAATTCAAACAACTCACAAGAAGAAGATCTGAACCAAATTCGCCTTAACGGATAGGAAGTAAGATCTCCTCTTGTGCAGTTCCACTAAGATCAAGCAATCAAGCAACGTTGTCGGTGTAACATTTTGGTTGAACTACACAAAACACTCTTAAAACAAAAGTGTTTTGTGCAGTGCAACAAAAGGTCACAATGGCAACAAGGTGAAGTAGATAACCCTGTTTACACAGCGGTGCAAAGGAAACAATTAGTGGTCAATAACGGTGGATGACACAGAAGCCAACAAAAAGAAGCATCTGCCTTATCTAAATGGGAAAGAAAGTAAGACAGTAGCATTTCTCAAACGGTGGCATTGATTAATATTAACATAGAGATTATATTAATAAAAAAATTCGTTCAACATGTGTAACGCCCCGGATCCGATGCGCCAGGTGTCTGCCAGTTATTCGCCATAGTTGCCATGTCTTTTGCTTGCGTGTTGCATTTTGCCATGTCATCATTTGCATCATGTCATCATGTGCATTGCATTGCATACGTGTTCATCTCATGCATTCGAGCATTTTCCCCATTGTCCGTTTTGGCAATCCGGATCTCCTATGTCACCCGGCGTCCCCCTTTTGTCTCTCATTGTGAGCGGGTGTTAAACGTTCTCGGAATGGACCGAGTCTTGCTAGGCGGCCTTGGTATAGCACCGGTAGACCGCCTGTCAAGTTTCGTGCCATTTGGAGGTCGTTTGGTACTCCAACGGTTAACCGCGTAACCCGAACCCCCCCTTTCTCTTTGCAGCCCAACACCCTTCCAAACTGGCCCAAAACCCATCTAACTCCCCTCCATGCTCTCGGTCGTTCGATCACGATTGTGTGGGCGAAAACCGTGCTCCATTTGGACTCTCCTAGCTCCCAGAAACTATAAATAGCCCCCTCCCCCGAAATTCGCGGATCAAATCCCCCCCGAAACCCTAGCTTCGTCCTCATCCCGCAGCCGGACACGTCCGGACCCCAC
>NC_041385.1:168754880-168759063 GCF_002162155.2 Triticum dicoccoides | reverse complement strand
GGCGACTCGCCCTCCCTCGCCGCTCCGGCCTCTTCCTCGGCCGGAGCTCCTCCGCCCCCGCGCCGCCGAGCTCCCCGCGCGCCTCCACGCCGGAGCCGCGCCCGTTCGCCGCCGTCCCCGGCCGGATCCGCCTCCACCGCGCCTCCCCGGCCATCTCCCCACCTCCACCGGCCTCCCTCCGGCCGATCTCCGGCGAGATCCATCGCTGCCTCGAAATCCGGGCCCAGGTCAACCCCCAGATCCGGAGGTGATATTTTGCTTGTCCCTGATATTTTTTTGTCATTATCATGCCATGTTCATCGCATTGTATCTCTGCATCCGTAGCTCCGTTTCGTGCGTGTAATATGTCAAATTGTTCGCCTCAACGAGTACTTCATTTCATTCCATTGCATCATGTTCATTTGAGGTCATCTTGATGCCTGAATCATCGTTGCAAGAGTGCTTCATAATGTTGTCTACTGTCTATTAACAGAACATGCACTTTTGTCATTTTTGCCATGTTTGATGTGTGCATCCAATGAGGTTGATGTCTACATGTGTTTTGATCTATGCCATGTCTTCTTTGTAGAGGTGCTTACCATGTATTTTTGTGATCAATGTGGTGACTAGCACAAGCATGCAAACTAGGCTTCGTGATATTGTTTATTTTAGTCCCTGTTCTGCTGTTATTTTGATGCCATGTAAACTTGATGCTACAGAGAGATCCATGCATATTTTGAGTTACTTCAGTAAGGGTGTTTTGAACATATGGTTATGCTCTATCCATTCATGCCCCTGGTTGCAATTATGGAGTAGTCTAGCATGTCATTTTCGTGCTCTACTTTTGCTTCAAAATGTTTCTTGGCAGATTGTTTACATGTTATTCAATTTTGCCGAGGTTGTTGTAGTTGATCCATGCACCATATGAACTTTCTATTGCCATGTTTAGCTTCACAAATATGTCTTCTTACTGTTGGTAACCTTGCCATGCCATGTATTGCTCTGTAGTGAGTGGTACAAGCTCATCTACATGCCTTCATAATTTTGTTCCTGCCATGTTTGAATCTGTAATATAACTTGCTATGTTTACGTGGGTGCCAGCATATTTTATGATCCTTTTTGGCTCATGGTCAGTAAGGGACATTTGATCTATGCATTTATAGGTTCATGCCATGCCTTTGTTTGCCATGATAAGTTCCTGTAACATGTTGTTTGATAGCTCTAAACATTGCAACCTGATGTTATTTTCTGCAAAGTCTGAACTGTTATTATTTGCAATCTTGCCATGTGTGTTTGAGCTTGTTCTAGTGATTTCTGGAGATAGCTCAGTGTTCATGTTTTGTTATGCTTTACCTGTACATCATGCTCATGTCTTTTGTTTTCATGTTGAAATGATGTAGCTTATTGTTTTGGTGCTTGCAATATGCCTAGTTGCTGTTTTGGACAGCTTGTCCTTTAAACTTGTTTCATGTGTGTGTGTTGAACCGTTGCTCCATTTTGAGTGTGCTCTATATGAAACTTGCTTAGAATTGCATGTAGCTTCATATTATCATGTTGCATCCTTGTGTTGGTGTGTTTGCTTGATGTTTGGGTGCCTTTTGCATCAATGCCATGTTTAATTTGTGTTGCTCATATCTTTTAGGCCGTAGCTCCGAACTAAATGATCTTTATATGTAACTTGACTAGAATCTCGTGTAGATCATCTTGGTGCATTTTAACTTGCTGTTTAACAACTTCAACTTAATGTTTGTTCAGATCTGGACCAATTTCGAAACTTGCATATGAGGACTTACCAGAATTGTTATATGTTGTTCCCGGCCTCATTTAAACTTGCCTTGGTGTGTTGCTCTTGTTTGCATCATCTCTTGGCATGAGTAGCTTCATTTAGCCTTGTCATGCATCATGCTTGTTGTGCATCATGTCTTGTCTATGTGTGGTGTGTTTACCATGTTGTGTGCTTCTTCTTGTTAGTTTCTGTGTCATTGCGATCGTGAGGATTTGTTCGTCTACGCTTGGTTCGTCTTCGTGGCTTCATCTTCTTCATGGACTCGTTCTTCTTCCTTGCGGGATTTCAGGCAAGATGACCGCTACCCTGGATCTCACTACTATCATTGCTATGCTAGTTGCTTCGTTCTATCGCTTTGCTGCGCTACCTATCACCTGTTTATCAAGCCTCCCATATTGCCATGAACCTCTAACCTTTGATACCTTTCCTATGCAAACCATTGTTTGGCTATGTTACCGCTTTGCTCAGCCCCTCCTATAGCGTTGCTAGTTGCAGGTGAAGTTGAAGATTTCTCCATGGTGGACAGGATTATTGTTGGGATATCACAATATCTCTTATTTAATTAATGCATCTATATACTTGGTAAAGGGTGGAAGACTCGGCCTTTTGCCTGGTGTTTTGTTCCACTCTTGCTGCCCTAGTTTCTGTCATACCGGTGTTATGTTCCCGAATTTTGCGTTCCTTACGCGGTTGGGTGATTTATGGGACCCCCTTGACAGTTCGCTTTGAATAAAACTCCTCCAGCAAGGCCCAACCTTGGTTTTACCATTTGCCTCACCACCACATATACCTTTCCCTTGGGTCGGCCAACCCGAGGGTCATCTTTATTTTAGCCCCCCCCCCCCGGGCCAATGCTTGTCTAAGTGTTGGTCCAAACCGAGTGATGTCCGGCGCCCCCTGGGCAACCAGGGTCTATGCCAACCCGGCGTCTGGCTCATCCGGTGTGCCCTGAGAACGAGATATGTGCAGCTCCTATCGGGATTTGTTGGCACAGTGGGAGGCTTTGCTGGTCTTGTTTTACCATTGTCGAAATGTCTTGTAAACCGGGATTCCGAGTCTGATCGGGTCTTCCTGGGAGAAGGTATATCCTTCGTTGATCGCGAGAGCTTATCATGGACTAAGTTGGGACACCCCTATAGGGTATAATCTTTCGAAAGCCGTGCCTGCGGTTATAGGCAGATGGGAATTTGTTAATGTCCGGTTGTAGATAACTTGACACTAGATCTGATTTAAAACGCATCAACCGTGTGTGTAGCCGTGATGGTCTCTTTTCGGCGGAGTCCGGAAGTGGACACGGTTTCTGGGTTATGTTTGACGTAAGTAGGAGTTTAGGATCACTTCTTGATCATTGCTAGCTTCACGACCGTTCCTTTGCTCTCTTCTCGCTCTTATTTCCGTATGTTAGCCACCATATACGCTTAGTCGCTGCTGCAGCCTCACCACTTTACCCCTTCCTTTCCTTTTAAGCTTTGCTAGTCTTGATACCCATGGTAATGGGATTGCTGAGTCCTCGTGGCTCACATATTACTACAACAATAGTTGCAGGTACAGGTTATGCGATGATCATGACGCGAGAGCGATGCTTGCTTGCGTTGAGTTCTTCTTATGCTTCTTCAATCAGGGGATAGGTTCCAGGTCGGCAGCCTGGGCTAGCAGGGTGGATGTCGTTTGAGTTTCTGTTTGTGTTCCATCCATAGTCGGATGTTGATATTATGTATTGTGATGTTGTATTCGTGTGGCATTGTATGCCTTTTGTATGTATCCCCCACCTATAATGTAATGTTGATGTAATGATATCCACCTTGCAAAAGCGTTTCAATATGCGGGTCTATCCTTGGTGGGACCTTTGAGTTCCTTTTGGATAGGGTCGCATATTGGGCGTGACAAGTTGGTATCAGAGCCTCGACCGAACCTAGGAGCCCCCTTGATTGATCGTGTAGTTTGGCCGTTGTTGAGTCTAGAAGAAAACTATTTTCAGAGTCTAGTTATTTCGGAGAGTAGGAATTCTTTTTACTCCTCAGCCCCTTAGTCGCTCTGGTGAGGAATCTTGACGTAGGTGTTTTGAATTACTCCTCTTCCCCTTCAAATTTTTCTTTAGGATTACGCAGTTGGTTTTCCGATCGTGGGTTCTCAGCTCTTTTATCCGGTGCATTTCTCGTCAAGTCGACACGAGCCTCTTCATCATTGAGTTCATTCCTCAGTTGTTTTCTTTTTCCCACCCGCCCACCCTTCTTCTTCTTGAAACCGGAGTCCGTAATCGAGTATCCATCCCACTCGTCTGAAGCCTTTGCTTTCTTTCAACCGGTGTTTTCTGTTCAAGTTATTCATCGGTTCCCCTTCCAAGTTGCCTTTGTTTTCCCGCCCTCCCACCCTTTTCTTCCCAGAGTCTGACTCTCTCTCGACCATCTATTTCATTCG
>NC_041385.1:168751985-168754578 GCF_002162155.2 Triticum dicoccoides | reverse complement strand
CTATTTCATTCGTGTGGAGCCTCTTTAGTCTTCCCTCAATTATTTCAATGGTGAATTCTCGTTTTGTTCGACAATCTTCATCTCGTTTTCTTTTCCGGTGGATTCAATTCAAGTTTTTCGGTAGTGATTATATTATTTTCCTCGTCTCAAGTGTTTTCCCTGCTCGTTCGCCTCTCGCCAGTTTATCCTTCCGGAGTGCTCAAGACATCACAGGAGATTCGTCTGTGTTCCAATTAATGTGAGGTTGTCACCTCATTCAAATATTTCAATTGTTCCGGTGCATCATCTACCTGTTCAACAATCCTTTTCAATGGTGTTATCTCTTCAGTGGGCCCTAACCCACAGGTCTTTTCCCAGGATCTTACCTGACTCTTCTAATTCCCCCGGAGTGATTCTCAATTCTTTTCAAGTGTGACGTAAGAATGAATTTCATCAGTCAGATGCTTTTCCAAGATTGATTTCAAATCATTTTCCTTTGTTGCCTCAACCTCTTCGCTTTTCGTTCTTCCGGAGTATCTCAATAATTTTGGTGGTATTTCTCGTTGTCTTTCGAAGATAGAAGAAGCTTTTTTCCTCTAAATCTTGTCCGTTCTCTCGAATATTTGTGATTCTAGCTTCATGTTATCCTCGAGAATTATACCATTTGTCAGATATTCTTTTTCTTACCCATCCGGAGCATGTCAGAAGTTGTTTTCCCGTTTCTTTTCACCGAAGGCCATCATTCCAGTTATCGTTCTCTATTTATCCCGGTGCTTCATTCAAGTGTTCTTTAATCAGCTTATGATCTCTTTGCCCTTTTGCATCTAAATCCCCTCTAGCATATTTGTTCTTCTAATTATTCCCGGTGATTCAGTTCCTTTCATCAGTCATTTTTGAATTCTTATGGTGGTTCGTTCAAGATTCTTTTCCTTGATTATCATTTTAATTCATTCATTCATTTCAATCCTACCGGTGGTTCATGAAGACCTTTCTCAAGTGTTGCGCCATATTTCCCTTAACACTTTTCAAGAAGAATAAGTAGTATGCAAAAATCCATTGCTTGTCATCAATTTAATTTGATGAAGGATAAGCATACAATAAATCTTATTCTTATTTCATCCAATTGAGTAATCCCTTCCTGCAGAGTTTGTTCTTGGTGAATAAATTCTAGTTCCAAGTGTTTTCATCTTTTCTTTTCTGGAGTTCAAATTTTCCCCAGTCATTTCGTCGGATCCTCCATCTAAATCATCGCGAGGCTCATCTTATTCGTTCATCCTTCATTCTATCTCATCATCCTTTTGTTACCGGAGTTCTTCATGGTGGTTCTTCATGATTTAATTCATTCTTCAAGTGTTCATAAAGATTCTTGTCGGTGGAGTTCAAGCATCTTTTCTTCTCGCGTCTCGAAGTGCAATTAATCCTCTGTATTCTTTTGAAGTGGAGTTTTGCATTCCTTCGTTCTTCTCAGCTCTTTAATCTTTTCCGTTTGTGGCTGGTTATCACCTTATGATTTTGAGTTGTTACCTATAAGACCACAACAAGCTTATTCTTTTCGTGTTGATTTTTCTCAACAACTCCATTCAATCCGTCCTTCTAAGTTCTATTCATTCTATGTCATTCTCCCGGAGGCATTGCATTTTCATCTCGTCAAGTGTCATTCCATCTTGTGGAGTTCATGTTCTATTCCTTCTATTCTAGTCGGAGTGCTGCCTAAATCCTTTCAGTCTTACTTGTTTCTTATCTCGTTCTAACCGGAGTGGTTTCATAGTCTATCTGATTCCGTGAGCTTTCGATTCTCGTCATTCTCGTCGTTCCTCTCTTCTTCTCGAGTGCTCTCGATTCTTTGCTTCTTTTCTTGAGTTCTTGTTTCACCTCATCCCTTTTTTCTTCCGTCTCGGTCCTAAGATCTCGGGACGAGATCTCTTGTTAGTGGAGGAGTGTTGTAACGCCCCGGATCTGATGCGCCAGGTGTCTGCCAGTTATTCGCCGTAGTTGCCATGTCTTTTGCTTGCATGTTGCATATTGCCATGTCATCATTTGCATCATGTCATCATGTGCATTGCATTGCATACGTGTTTGTCTCATGCATCCGAGCATTTTCCCCGTTGTCCGTTTTGGCAATCCGGCTCTCCTATGTCACCCGGCGTCCCCCTTTTGTCTCTCGTTGTGAGAGGGTGTTAAATGTTCTCGGAATGTACTGAGTCTTTCCAGGCGGCCTTGGTATAGCACCGGTAGACCGCCTGTCAAGTTTCGTGCCATTTGGAGGTCGTTTGATACTCCAACGGTTAACCGCGTAGCCCGAAACCCCCCCTTTCTCTTTGCAGCCCAACACCCTTCCAAACTGGCCCAAAACCCATCTAACTCCCCTCCATGCTCTCGGTCGTTCGATCACGATCGTGTGGGCGAAAACTGTGCTCCATTTGGACTCTCCTAGCTCCCAGAAACTATAAATAGCCCCCTCCCCCGAAATTCGCGGATCAAATCCCCCCCGAAACCCTAGCTTCGTCCTCATCCCGCAGCCGGACACGTTTGGACCCCGCCGGACATGTCCGCCTCCGCCGCCCACCCAACCAGACGCCGCCACGTGTCCCGGCCCGCGTCTCTCTCTCCTCCT
>NC_041385.1:168675490-168751555 GCF_002162155.2 Triticum dicoccoides | reverse complement strand
TCTTCCTCGGCCGGAGCTCCTCCGCCCCCGCGCCGCCGAGCTCCCCGCGCGCCTCCACGCTGGAGCCACGCCCATTCTCCGCCGTCCCCGGCCGGATCCGGGATGGGACCAGCCGGATCCGCCTCCGCCGCGCCTCCCCGGCCATCTCCCCGCCTCCTCCGGCCTCCCTCCGGTCGATCTCCGGCGAGATCCGTTGCTGCCTCGAAATCCGCGACCGGGTCAACCCCCAGATCCAGAGGTGATATTTTGCCTAAGTCCCTGATATTTTTGTTGTCATTATCATGCCATGTTCATCGCATTGTATCTCTGCATCCGTAGCTCTGTTTCGTGCGTGTAATATGTCAAATTGTTCGCCTCAACGAGTACTTCATTTCATTCCATTGCATCATGTTCATTTGAGGTCATCTTGATGCCTGAATCATCGTTGCAAGAGTGCTTCATAATGTTGTCTGCTGTCTGTTAACAGAACATGCACTTTTGTCATTTTTGCCATGTTTGATGTGTGCATCCAATGAGGTTGATGTCTACATATGTTTCGATCTATGCCATGTCTTCTTTACAGAGGTGCTTACCATGTATTTTTGTGATCAATGTGATAATTAGCACAATCATGCAAACTAGGCTTCGTGATATTGCTGATTTTAGTCCCTGTTCTGCTGTTATTTTGATGCCATGTAAACTTGATGCTACAGAGAGATACATGCATATTTTGAGTTACTTCAGTAAGGGTGTTTTGAACATATGGTTATGCTCTATCCATTCATGCCCCTGGTTGCAATTATGGAGTAGTCTAGCATGTCATTTTCGTGCTCTACTTTTGCTTCAAAATGTTTCCTGGCATATTGTTTACATGTTATTCAATTTTGCCGAGGTTGTTGTAGTTGATCGATGCACCCTATGAACTTTCTATTGCCATGTTTAGCTTCACAAACATGTCTTCTTACTGTTGGTAACCTTGCCATGCCATGTATTGCTCTGTAGTGAGTGGTACAAGCTCATCTACATGCCTTCATAATTCTGTTCCTGCCATGTTTGAATCTGTAATATAACTTGCTATGTTTCCGTGGGTGCCATCATATTTTCTGATCCTTTTTGGCTCATGGTCAGTAAGGGACATTTGATCTATGCATTTAGTAGGTTCATGCCATGCCTTTGTTTGCCATGATAAGTTCCTGTAACATGTTGTTTGATAGCTCTAAACATTGCAACCTGATGTTATTTTCTGCAAAGTCTGAACTGTTATTATTTGCAATCTTGCCATGTGTGTTTGAGCTTGTTCTAGTGATTTCTGGAGATAGCTCAGTGTTCCTGTTTTGTTATGCTTTACCTGTACATCATGCCCATGTCTTTTGTTTTCATGTTGAGATGCTGTAGCTTATTGTTTTGGTGCTTGCAATATGCCTAGTTGCTGTTTTGGACAGCTTGTCCTTTAAACTTGTTTCATGTGTGTGTGTGTTGAACCATTGCTCCGTTTTGAGTGTGCTCTATATGAAACTTGCTTAGAATTGCATGTAGCTTCATATTATCATGTTGCATCCTTGTGTTGGTGTGTTTGCTTGATGTTTGGGTGCCTTTTGCATTAATGCCATGTTTAACTTGTGTTGCTCATATCTTTTAGGCCGTAGCTCCGAACTAAATGATCTTTATATGTAACTTGACTAGAATCTCGTGTAGATCATCTTGGTGCATTTTAACTTGCTGTTTAACAACTGCAACTTAATGTTTGTTCAGATCTGGACCAATTTCGAAACTTGCATATGAGGACTTACCGGAATTGTTATATGTTGTTCCCGGCCTCATTTAAACTTGCCTTGGTGTGTTGCTCTTGTTTGCATCATCTCTTGCTATGAGTAGCTTCATTTAGCCTTGTCATGCATCATGCTTGTTGTGCATCTTGTCTTGTCTATGTGTGGTGTGTTTACCACGTTGTGTGCTTCTTCTTGTTAGTTCCTGTTTTGTTGCGATCGTGAGGATTCGTTCGTCTACGCTTGGTTCGTCTTCGTGGCTTCATCTTCTTCATGGACCTCATTCTTCTTCCTTGCGGGATTTCAGGCAAGATGACCGCTACCCTGGATCTCACTACTATCATTGCTATGCTAGTTGCTTCGTTCTATCGCTTTGCTGCGCTACCTATCACCTGTTTATCAAGCCTCCCATATTGCCATGAACCTCTAACCTTTGATACCTTTCCTATGCAAACCGTTGTTTCGCTATGTTACCGCTTTGCTCAGCCCCTCTTATAGCGTTGCTAGTTGCATGTGAAGTTGAAGATTTCTCCATGGTGGATAGGATTATTGTGGGATACAATATCTCTTATTTAATTAATGCATCTATATACTTGGTAAAGGGTGGAAGACTCGGCCTTTTGCCTGGTGTTTTGTTCCACTCTTGCCGCCCTAGTTTCCGTCATACCGGTGTTATGTTCCCGGATTTTGTGTTCCTTGCGCGGTTGGGTGATTTATGGGACCCCCTTGACAGTTCGCTTTGAATAAAACTCCTCGAGCAAGGCCCAATCTTGGTTTTACCATTTGCCTCACCACCACCTATACCTTTCCCTTGGGTCGACCAACCCGAGGGTCATCTTTATTTTAGCCCCCCCGGGCCAATGCTTGTCTAAGTGTTGGTCCAAACCGAGCAATGTCCGGCGCCCCCTGGGCAACCAGGGTCTATGCCAACCCGACGTCTGGCTCATCCGGTGTGCCCTGAGAACGAGATATGTGCAGCTTCTATCGGGATTTGTTGGCACAGCGGGAGGCTTTGCTGGTCTTGTTTTACCATTGTCGAAATGTCTTGTAAACCGGGATTCCGAGTCTGATCGGGTCTTCCTGGGAGAAGGTATATCCTTCATTGATCGCGAGAGCTTATCATGGGCTAAGTTGGGACACCCCTGCAGGGTATAATCTTTCGAAAGCCGTGCCTGCGGTTATAGGCAGATGGGAATTTGTTAATGTCCGGTTGTAGATAACTTGACACTAGATCCGATTTAAAACGCATCAACCGTGTGTGTAGCCATGATGGTCTCTTTTCGGCGGAGTCCGGGAAGTGGACACGGTTTCTGGGTTATGTTTGACGTAATTAGGAGTTCAGGATCACTTCTTGATCATTGCTAGCTTCATGACCATTCCTTTGCTCTCTTCTCGCTCTTATTTCCGTATGTTAGCCACCATATATGCTTAGTCGCTGTTGCAGCCTCACCACTTTACCCCTTCCTTTCCTTTTAAGCTTTGCTAGTCTTGATACCCATGGTAATGGGATTGCTGAGTCCTCGTGGCTCACAGATTACTACAACAACAGTTGCAGGTATAGGTTATGCGATGATCATGACGCAAGAGCAATGCTTGCTTGCGTTGAGTTCTTCTTATGCTTCTTCGATTAGGGGATAGGTTCTAGGTCAGCAGCCTGGGCTAGCAGGGTGGATGTCGTTTGAGTTTCTGTTTGTGTTCCATCCGTAGTCGGATGTTGATCTTATGTATTGTGATGTTGTATTCGTGTGGCATTGTATGCCTTTTGTATGTATCCCCATCTATAATGTAATGTTGATGTAATGATATCCACCTTGCAAAAGCGTTTCAATATGCGGGTCTATCCTTGGTGGGACCTTTGAGTTTATTTTGGATAGGGTCACATATTGGGCGTGACAACATGTAATTTCCTTTTAACTGCCGCATTGCATCAATTTTCCAGCGGCATTATTAGAGGGTGTTTATTTACAGGGAAATTTTGGTGTAGGGACTAAAAAGAACTCGATGTCGGTCACATCTAAACCAAACAGGAGGGACTTTTTGGGACTAAAAGTGGGCATTTGGGACTAAAGAAAGAAGACCCCGAGGGAGTCTTTTTGGGACTTTTTCCAACAGTTGCCCCTGCCACACATCGCACCTTGTTTCTGTTATTACTAGGGGTAACATGGTCTTTTATCATGTCATTAATAACCTCTAGTCCATGTTTAGTCCCTGGAACCAAGCAGGTAGCGACTAGGGAGTTTTTAACCAAACAGGGCCTTAGATTAACAACAGCTAATGAGTTGCACGGGATAGTGGACGCACCGGCACCATGTGCATCTACCGATATACTGTGGTCATGCACAGTCTGTTGCAACAAAGAACAAACAACCAAGGAGCATATTTGTGTTGGTCCCAGTTTTGTTACCTTTAGACACCTTTCCCTATGTGAGCGCAGCAAATCTAGTACTTCTCAAACTCTACAGCCTTGTCCCTTCCTTTCCTTTTTGAACTAGTACTTTCGCCACTTCCTTTCCTCTTTGAACCACATCCTAGATTTATGCGATACAACTTTCCCCACTACTTTCCCCCATTCCTTTCCTCTTTGAACCACGTCCTAGATTCATGCTATACAACTTTCCCCCTTCATTTCCTCTTTGAACCACGTCCTAGATTCATGCTATATACAACTTTTCCCACTCCTTTCCTCTTTTGAACCACGTCCTAGATTCATGGTATACATGCAGCTAGAGCAATGCATGTGGAGTAAGTAAAATATACCTTAAGGTTCTTGGGGCGTGGTTCGGTGGGCGATGGGACGGCAGCGAAGAAGAAGGGGTCGGAGGCCCTCCCGCGCCGCCGCTGGGTGGAAAGTGAACAGCAGCGCCGGTAGTGGATTCCCTCCCTCGCCGACGTCGACAGCATTAAGCCTCCTTCCCTTCCCGCCGGACGGATCTTGCCGGCTCTTTGAGCAGCAGTTTGGGGAGAGAGAGGCCAACGGAGTCTTGTTTAGATCTGGAGAGGGCGAGAGAGTGTGAAGAGAGAACTACAAGCGCTAAGGCTCCAGCGTGTATATATATACACTAGAGAGAGAGTGTGAAGCATGCAAACCCTAGAAAACATTTTGACCAGTCAAAGAATCCTCCTGGCAAAAATTATGCTCAAGTGTAGTTATCGAACCCGAGACCTCAAGTTTGATGAGCGAACAGGCAACCAGCTACACAACCCTCCCGTTATGTTTAACAAGAGGAAAATAACCTTTTATATATTCCTGCATTCGTGTGACAGGCATGCCGTGTTTGTGTGTGTGTGTGTGTGTGGGAGTCATTAGGATTTCAATCATAATCGTGTCATGTGGCTTTGGTGGTAAGACTATCCATAGTGATGCAGAAATAATGCAGCCTTAGTCACCTTACCTCTCTCCATGTAGTACGTTGGGTCCCACCAGTCAGAGGGTGAAACAAACAAATTAATAAGAAAAATTAAAAGCGTCAGCGGTGTATCTTACTACCTCACACATCTCGCTACTGCTCGGGAACACTGTCCAATTGATCCCTCTGATCGCTCACGTACTATTTTAAGTGAATCCTTATTATAACATGCACACAAATTTTGGGCACTTGTATTCGACTTAAGTCAGTGTGCCACCGTATCTCGTATACTTACTACTCCCTTCGTCTAGGTGTAATAAGTCACGTTAGAAGGTGCAACGGGACCAAGGTGCGTGCATGTGCGTGTGTGTGTTTAATAGCATGTGTGTGTTAGAGAGTGCGACAGATCGACCTACTCCTACAAAGATATGGTGTGTAGTGTACGATTTTAGCCGTGAGAGACGGTGCATCCTCTCGTTTCCGGGCGTGTCCGGTTGGGACATGCGGACAGCTGCCACGCCCGCTCCTAACTAGCCTGGCCCACCCAAAGCCCCTCCATCGCCCGCGCGCGCTTCCTGCCCGAAATGATCAGGGCCGCTCCAAAGAATCAGTGCCGCATTCATGCCTGGGCAGAGCGGACGCGACCTCTCACTAGCGCAAGAGTGATGGTTGCTTCGTCCGTCCAACTTACTGCTGGGTCTATGTGATTTGACGGCTCATTGGTCTTTATTACTAAGGTGGTAGGACTACTGGATGTCCCACGCTTTCGGCGAAAGGAGGTAGTAGATTACAATTTTCTCCATTCTTACAGCGGAGGAGTGCAAGAGCAGTGAAAACACGCAGGCTTAGTGATTACATGGCCCACCTCACACTATCACCGTGCGATACCTAAATCTTTACATAGTACTTCCTCCGTTCCTAAATATTACTAGAACTAAAAATTATATCTCTCTGCGCAAAATTATCGATTTCATAGAACTAAAAAAAAAATCTATAACCGCATGACAAATGTGGTAGCCAAACTAAATAAACTCCCATCATCATTTAGATCATCCCACATAAGGAAAAAAGATCAGCCAACTCCTACTGCATAATGGGATTATATTTTTCTTTTTGACATGTTAATGGGACTTAAAAGCTCACTTACATGCATGCTACCGGTGCATGCTTGCATGCAAACATGTTGATGTGATTTAAAACCCACTCACATGCATGTGCCACGGTATTTCTGCATGCTTGCATGTGGCTTAGTGCGGAGCCTCTCAACGTCTAGATCAGACGGCTATTATGACTGATTTACTTCATCTAACGGCTACGTCAATTTTGATGATGTGGCTCAAGGAGAGGATAGAGAATTCCTAGTAGTGGGGACTAGCTATTACTAGTAGATAAGTCTTTGTAGAGATTCCACTAGGTGAACTACATACGAAACAAAATGAATGAATCTACACTTAAAATGCATCTATATACATCCGCATGTGGTTAATGGTGAAATCTCTACAAAGACTTAAATTTAGGAATGAAGGAAGTACTAGTATAGTACTAGTACGTACTGTAATTTATTAGCGAGATAAATTTGTACAATGCTATGAAGCTTCCAGCTCCTGTTACATGTATCTTGCGTCCAAGGTTGCCCGTTGCAACATTTCATCAAATACAAAGGAGACTAACATGCATGTTATTGCATCTCAATGATTGACAGATCATAGCAAATATGTACTCCCTCCGTTCCAAAATAAGTGTCTCAACTTTGTGCAAAATTTAGTACAAAGTTGTACTACTACTAAAGTTGACACTTATTTTGGAACAGAGGCAGCTAAAGAAAAAAACAATCCATGCAGTCCCTAGCCCTTGAATTATGAACCCTGACCAGGCTTCAATTTGATGGCAACGCTCGAGCTGCCTAATAAATGAAGTTTGCAACCTTTTGACCATCGGTTCATTTTATGCAGTTTCACCAAAATCGAGATGAGCATCCCTGTGGCAAAGAAATTGAAGAAGCGTGATTAGAATAAGATTACTAGGACTAGTTGATGAGACATAAACTCATCACAAATACAGTACGTAGAAGCCAGTAGACGTATCAGGTATGTGCGGGGCAAAAAAGTAGAGAAATATCCACAGGGAGTGATGTGGGCAGCTGGAGCAGTGGTGCAAGCCGGCTGTAAAGGGAGTTGTACCTGAGGGACGTAGCTAAACCTTGAGGAGGGCGGTGGGAGGCGGCAACTGCCCACGCCGCGATAGTGAGCAAGGGACGAAGGCAACCTCACCGGCTTTGTGAGAGAGAACGGTGGGGACCCCTGATTGGGACGTGCCGACAGTGGGTTTTCACCGTCGGCGACGGCCACCGCATCTGCACTAAGCATCCACCCCTTCCCCAAGCGGACGTGATCCGCCGGGATGTTAGAGATGTGGCCACAGTCGTTTTGTGCGAGACAGTGTGAAGAGAGCAACCCCAGCAAGCAACCGTGTAGGCTGGCCCGTCCTGACTATGTATATAGTGGAGCGGTTTCCTTTTCTCTCCATATGAACCTATCATATTGCGTACGTGCCACTGAAGAAAAAAAAATTATTTATAAATGATGCGGCACCTACTACTCGTTCTCCTATAACCTTGTGCTTGGCATCTCCAAAATATTAACCTTGCGATTGGCTCTTCGCCTCTTCGGGAAGTCGAGCAATAATGGTAGTGCAGTATATATCGTTCTGGCTATATGAGATCGAATGAATTGCTGCACATCCACCACGTGGGCGAGGGTCGAGGGGCGAGGGACAGTGCTACTACATACGGAGCAAAATGAGTGAATGTACACTCTAAAATACCTCTGAAATGGTTCAAAACCTATACTCCCTTGCCAGCGCGCACTTCCCGCGTGAAACGGTCAGCGTCACCCTGGAGCGTCAGTGCCGCATTAATGCCCGGCCAGAGCGGAGGCGACCTCTCACTGGTGTCGGCTTTGAAGTGGCGCGACGGCCGAGAGAGCGCCGCTTCCCGGTGCACGCGACTGCTCCGCATCGAGACTGGCCATAGGCCCTATTTGGATCCATGGGTTAGAGTTAGTTTGAGCTAGTTGGGGCTCAAATAGCCCTAAAGTATCCAAGCATGAGGGTTTAAATTGGAGCAAGTTGCACCGAACCCACCAAAAAAACTATCCCACCCAGGAGGTGCTAACTGGAGATAGTTCTCATTGGGACCACTGAAAAATCACTTTTCTCTCTCCATGAAGTGCATTTATTCTCAATCTAACCCTGTCACCCAAACACCTCTTTGGCTACAGTTAGTTCAGGGTTAGTCATGAGTTAGTCTAACCTCTAGCTAAGTTAGAGTATCAAACAGGAGCAGTATAGGACATGCAAGTTGCTCAAAGCATACAGGCAAATTCGTACGTGAAAGGATTTTTTTCTTTTTGAAAAAGGAACGTGAAAGGAATTTTTTTTGAATGCTCTTGGCATGTCGCTAACATGTGATAGTTAACCGACCTCAATAGACGGCAGAAACACCAGCCCGCCGCACTTTGATAGAGACGAGGAGGGAGAAGCGATACAGGCTACTGGATTACTAGAGATAGGTGTCGCACAGAAGCCAAGAAATATGGTGATAGCGTGGGTTAGCCATGTACTAGTATGATGTAACTACACTGGGTTGCCGTGTTTCGTACTCTTCCAGTCCACTATGGAGATGATTGGTTAATTTTATATTGCTGAATAATATTAAATATTATGAGTGCAGACGCTCCACCACGAGGTTCCTTGCTCCTTCTCGATCGTCCGGAATCTATGTTCTTTCACTCTAATTTTTTTTACGTGAGCTTTGTTCATCCTTTTGCCAACACGCGAGACATCTAGCATCAAGGCGCACGTGTTATGCAACGATCGTTCCATCTATATGAAGAACACCTGGCACTGGAACTACGAGACGGACATGTACCCAGGAGTGGACGTACGAACCTGAGTAATGTAGCGCAGTAAGTGAAGTAGAAAGGCACAAATGGTATGAACATGCGTGGCATACAGGGTGTGTTTGGTTGCGTTCTCATCTCAGCATAGTTGTTCCCTCTTCATGCATGCTCAACTCAACACCCCTCTTCATGCTTGCTCTCTTCATGCATGCTTCTAGTGTATTTGTGCTAAACTAGTGTGGACTCATGCACCCTCCATGCACTCTACCAAACACCCAAACTGAGTGCTACTACATACGGAGCAAAATGAGTGAATGTACACTCTAAAATACGTCTATATACATCAGTGTTTGGAGTATGTACTAGTAGTTCATATTGAAATCTACTAAAGTACATATATATTCCAAACAATATGATGTAATTTCTTTAACCAAGGTAGTAGGGACGAGGAGTAAACAGAGGGAGTAGTAAATTTTTCTCCTCGTCCTGCGAGCCACCGCGCGCATGGGCAAGGGAGGAGCAAGCTTCACCTCATCCTGCGAGCCACCGCGCCCGTGGGCGGGGGAGACGGCGTACTAAGCAAGCTTCTCCTCGTTCTGCGAGTTGACGGGACACATCAAAAGTACTCCAATGTATAGAGCCTTGCCTCTAAGGTAGGCCCCACATGGTTTGCCTCTTTTTTTAATTTAACATAATGTGTCAAGTCGCAATTTGTTTGTTCACCCATGGTAGACGATCCTCCCTCCACCAAGTGGACAACCAGTACACATGCCAAATTACCACGTGGGCTGCCTTTTTCGTACAGAAATGAGCTCCACCGTGTACCTGCATGGGTGTGGTTGGGAAAGAGACGGGAGTACGTGCACCGTGCATGCACCTCTTCTCTTCGTGCACGCCCCCCACCTACGTGGATGTGTGTGAGAGATACAAACCGCGTTCGTGAGTGTTTTTTGTTTTGTGGTGGGGGTGGGGTGGGGTGGGGGTTGATTTCGTGAATTATTTGTGGGAATATGTGTCGATGACATCTCAAACAATTTTTTGCATGCAATGTGTGTGAAATGGAGGCCTGTCCATATCATACATAGAGGGTCGGGCAATCCACGAGAAGAGAGGGAGGGGTCATAGCTATCGATAGAGTCGAAGAGAGGATCAAGTGGGTGGGTGCGAGATCGATGAAGAGAGCCATCAAAAATGTGTGTGTGTGTGTGCAAGTCAAAGATATAGGGCGACTGGCCTACCGGAACATTAGAGGGCACATGTCAAGTTTGTGTGTGGCAGGGAGACATGACTAGAGCGCTTGATGTATCGGTGTGTGTGTGGGGGAGGGGGAGGTAGAGGCCTAACTATAGAGGTAGAACGACTCGTATATGTGTTGAGAAGGAGAGACCCAGCAATGTCTTGAGGGAGATCGGTCGACATCCATACATAACTGAAGGACGGGAAATATGATGGGACAGAGAGAGAGAGGAGAGAGAGAGGGAGGGAGGGAGAGGGAGGGAGAGGGGTAGAGTGCTGGATGGGTGATGGAGTTGCTTCTCGGAGATGTTGGGAGAGGCCTACTAGACAAATTGAGGGTGGAACTGCAACATTATCAATAAGAATGGGGATGTGTTTCTGTGTGTGCCTGTGCGTGATAGATCTATCGGGACGCATCCATGGATGATGAAGGGGAACCATGTGTTTGGTAAGCAAACCTAACTAGATCGGTAGATCAATTGTTGTTTGTTGGAGGAAGGGAGAGACACAACTAATGAGGTAGATCGATCGATGTGTGGGTAAAAATGAGTTATAAGGACCTAGCTGGCTATATGTATAGCGAGAGATCGGTCGGTGTACGTCCATTTGTTAGAGGCAAATAAGGCCCAGCGAGACGGATAGACAGAGAGAATGGAGCTAGGAGGTGGTGCGAGAGGCCCAACTACTAGCTAGATAGGGGGAGGAGTGTGCGGTTGTGAGATCGATGAAAAGAGGGGCGAGAGTTTACATGTGTGTCTGACCATATGAGAGACACGAGGCAAGGACACATAAAGGAGGAGATTGAAGTTGTGTGTGTATGATGTAGGCAGGCATCGCTGGAGAGGTTTATCGGTCGGTGTGTGTCGGAAACGAGTTGTGGAGACTCTGGGAGAACGACCTAAAGAAAAAAATGAATGTGCCCGGTGGATAGAATGCCGAGGGAGGGGGAGGGCGAGGAGGGCATGTGCATGCATGAGAGAAAGTTAGTCGTAGCTACAAAGGTTAGAGGATTGTGTGGGTGTAAGAGACTAACAAAGATCATAATTTGATATGAAAGCAGATTCATATATTTGAATAGGAAATCATAGTGTTTTAAACATTGCATGCATGAATATAGAGGTGATACACGTGTTGTGCACATGTTATACCATAATGTGATAATGCATGGCGTTTGCAACTCACAGCTAAATGCCGAACAATCTAAACCATACTATACATCAAACAATCTCACATTTTATTTGAATTTGTGATAATGTGCGGCGTTTGCAGCTTACAACTAAATATCGAGCAATCTAAACAATACTATATATCGAACATTCTCGCATTTTATTTGAATTTGTGGTAATGTGTGGTGTTTGCAACTCACATCTAAATACTTGTAGGCGTAAGGGGCGGGGCACCATACATAATGTGATAAACACATTATACATATGAGACATGGTTTAGATTATGAAGATCTAGCTAGAGCTAGAAATGTAATGTGATTTGAAATCAAAATAAAGTGGATTCAAAAACTCTAGTTCAAGTTCATATAGTACACATAGTTCATATGTAACTCGAGACTAATCATGTGGTGTGCTGTGAAGATAATACACAAATGATGGTTTAACTTGACAATAATGATGATTGTAGATCTTAACAGAGAAACAAATTCAAATGCTTTGACTTCACAACAATCATTATTGTAGATCTTATTCAAATTTAGTTCATATTGAAGCGGTAGTATATACGTTTGGAATGCACTAAAACGTTCATTTGAGTAGTAGGTTGCATGCATTATACACGTAGCGAAATATTTTAATTGAACATAACATGAATTCAAAGTTTTGAATGACATTTGTTGTGCGCATTGATTTGGTACAGTACATGTTAGGCTTGTCCGGAAATTTCAACCCACGCCTTGTTAGCCCGAAATATTTAAGACATATCTCTGTCTCATTGTGCTCCGACAACTCCCTCCATCTCAACCCGCGCCTTGCTATTCCGAAATTACAACGCGCACGAAAACTCCCACCTCCTGTGAAATCCCGACATGCGAAATGCTCATGGTACCCCTGAACCGAAAGAACCGCCTCAAATCGGTGGGGGTACTTTTGTAACTTACCCCACATTTCGGACAAGAGCGTCTCTAAGCCATGGTTCCCCACTGCCATCCCATCGGCCCACCCATTCGTACACCGAGGCCGCGAAAACCCGCGACGAAACCCCACACCCTGCTCCGTCCGACACCCAGCCGGAGCCTCTTCCCCGACAACATCATCCATAGCAACACCTCGATGTCCCTCATCCACCCTACCGGATGAGGATCTGTCGTCGATCTCATTGTCCCGCCGGTTCAGCCACCCCGTCCTCCACCTCCAAAGAGCTGCCCCGATGTTCCCCTCGTCTTTCGCGCCACCTCCATTCCCACATCGTCGTCTTCACCTGCACCACCTGAAGAGCATCATCATCACCGTTTCCTCGGATGAAGTTGTGGCCTAATCAGCGTTACCAAAGAGGTTGTACACTAATCGCTGCATTTTCTTCTTGATTCGAGCTCACGGTGCTGCAGGCGCTCGGTCCCGAGCTGACATGGCGCGGCTCCATCCACGGCGGCGTCGCCGGCCACTTCCTCCACGGCGTCGCTCCCTCGGCGGCGACGTCCACATCAGTAGGAGCTGCTTCTGCTTTAGCTCTCGCTCGCGATGCTGCCCTGCTCTTGCTCTCGGTCCCCTACCTAGTCTGCTCTTGCTATTGCTCTTGCTTGCGCTGCTGCTCTCGCTCTTGCTCTTGCTTGCGACGCTGCTCCAATTTGGCTACACTTCAGTCGACTGAATCGACTTTTGGGTCAGTCGATTTTCAAGGGGTGGGCTCGCCGGGGTGAAGGAAGAACCAGCGCAGCGGGGAGGGGGGCTCGCCAGAGAGGTACCACACTATCTATCTTAGGGTTCAGGATGGGGGCGGTGGTCGCCGGTGGTGGCGGCGGCGGACCGGCGGTGGGGAGTGTTTTCGGGGCGGGTGGGGCGGCGCACCGCCGGCCGCGGGCGGCAGGGGGCTGCTGTTTGGCCAGTGGTGGCTAGCGGCTCAGGGGGTGGAGGTTGAATATGAACCGCAGGCCCTTGATTTCGCATCCAACAGCTGCAAATTGACTGACCACAGATGAAAAAGTCTGTCGACCAACGTGTAGCCTCACCTAGTGCGTTCAGTTTCGACAGCAAAATTCAGTTTCGACAGCAAAATTCAGTTTCGACAGTTAAGTTTAGTTTCGTCAGTTAAGCTCAGAGATGAGCGGCTGATGTATTTTACATCTAGCACTTTGTGGTTATGTATTTTATGTCATGTATTGGAGATGCTATTAGAATTCCACTCAGGTTAACGTTGTTCGTTGTCTCTCTTGTCCTACTTCAGCCTCGGCATCGTACAACTCACCAGAGCTGCTCCAACGACGAAACCCTCCATCACAGTGGAGCAGTACCTCGGGCTCCATCTCCAGACGCCTAAGATCTTCTTCCCCTCCTCCGACAGCAAAGTCAACCGAAGCATCCTCACCGGCCAACCCAATCACGCTGAGATCAACATGGCTTCGCCAAAGAGGTTGTAGACTTGTTGCATCTCTTTTTTACTCTACATGTTATATATTGTCCACTGAGCACACGGATTTGTTCCTTTAGTGTCTCCTTGAAATAAAAAATGTAGGACTTTTAATTTTCACTTGTCCTCCTTTTCAAATTCCTATTCATGAAGCACAAGACTAAGAGATAGTAGCATAATAGCATTATAACCGTACATTTTCTTGTGGTTTGACTTAATCTCACCATGCTTCTTTGCATCCTGTGATCTTCCAATTGTTGTGAATCAAACACCCAGATTGCCAGAAATCCTGTGTTTTTAAATTCTCTGTTTTGCACGTGCATTCCTATCCTATTCCTGTCTATTTCCTATCCCTGCATTGTTGGAATCCTCCAATTCAAACGAGCCCTTATAGAATTACTTCTCTTACAGATAGTTGTCAAAGAAAACCTTGCGTGGTTTGTCCCGCTCCTATTGCACCGTCGTCGACCCCACCTCAGCTGCTCCAACGGCAGAAGGGTCCAGCACAGCAGGGATCCAGCCTCCAGACTGTCTTTCGCCGCTTTAGATCTTCTTCCCCATCCCTGGCAGCCATGAAAACTGCATTACCATCATCAACCGAGCAGATGACCTCGAGGACTACACGGGTCCGCAAGAGAGGTCGCACTCTTTCGTGTCTGCTTACGTTACGCATCGCCGTCGCACTCTTTCGTGTCTGCTTACGTTACGCATCGCTTAATATTACATGCTACTTTATAGTCCTGTTCACCGATTAGACTCTGAGTCAGCTCCAAACTAATGGTCAAACTTGAGTTTTTAAATGGTTGTGGGGTACATATCAGGGCCGCTATCAATAGTATCTATCTACTATCTGGTTAATCTCCGGTGTCTACTATGAGTTTCATGTTGGGTGGGAAACAAACAGTAAAGAAGACATTATCTGTATTTATTAACTGAAGCCATTATCTGCCTGCTATTATTGGTTTTGGGTCTATCCACAGGTTGCTACCATCACTCTGGATTTCTGCATGCACTCCTTACATAATCTCACTATGTTTTATTCCTATGCATGAAAGTTATTGTAAACAATGGAACTGAACATGTAGAGAAAAAGAGACGAGCCTTGCGTGGCAATATAATTTCATGCAGACGTCGCTCCATGGTAGGCGCAAAGGTAGCCCCCCTCCACGCATTTCGAATTGTAATCGAGAGGAAGATATCTGTTCTGAGGGGGATTCATAAGGAGAAGATAACTCCTATTTACCCCCTGAGGTCTTCGCTCTAACTTGGCATGCTGATGTTGGTTATATCATGCATATGGTGTCTTGCATTGCTTACTTTATACATCAAATATGTCATCTGCTTAGTTTAGACATCCTTTGTGCGAATGCCATCTGTTTAGTTTATTCATCGTTTATGTCAATTATGCAACGCCACCTTGTTTAGCCAGGCATCATATATGTGAATTTTGCAATGCCATCCTGCTTAGCCAGTCATCTTATATGTAAATTATATCAGGCCATCCTTTTTTTTCATTACATATTACATTTGTCAACAATGTTAGTACATTCAACTGCTCTTCATGTGCATCAGCCATTTGACACGGTGATGGCAAATTCTGGAGTGAAAACAACGTCTTCTGAGCAGACTATGCTATGTGACGAAGCGCATATCTCCTTGCTTACGGATAGTGTCGTGGAATTGTCAGGTCAGATGTCCTCGTGAAAGGACTTAGTTGTGGAGCCATCGCAACTAGGAAGCTTGAAGGGGTTAAACGGGACAAAGGACACGAGAGGGTTTATACTAGTTCGGCCCCTTACGGTGAAGGTAAGGCCTACGTCTAGTTGGGTTGGTATTGATGTTTCGATGACCAGGGAGAGAGATACGCTATGCCTGGCTCTCGATGAGTTGTTTCTTGCCCTAAGCCGCCAGCGGGTCGTCCCCTTATATAAACGGGTCGACGCCCTCCGGCCTACAGAGTCCCGGCCGGCTTATAAACAATGTCCGGCTCGGTGACTAGTTAAATCTACCTTATGATACAAGTAATATTACAATTGCGATTTACTACAACGGGCCTTAAGTCGCCGGTGGGCTTTAAGCTCCTTATGAACCGTCATCTTCATGTCTTGTCTTGGGCTTCTCTCCGGTGAGCCCTCTTTGTGTAACCCGGCCCCTCCTGGGCGGCTTACACAAATAGTTATATCCCCAACATTAGGCCCAAGATTGATTTGAACTGGTTCATGTCAACCTTAAAATACCCTTTGAACCACCCTGCAGCTCTTATCTTGCGTGAAGGATTTTAACCCGCCGTGACGTCATCATCTAACTCCGGGTTAAATCTCTGTGACATCATCTTCATTAAAGCTTTATTTTTTATGCCGTCACATCTTCAACGGATCTTTGTCTTTATTAACCATCCCGAGAATCGAGGCGCCAGAGCTGCTGGATAATGAATGTTATCTCCTCATTTTTTGCGCCCTCTCGTTTAGTCTTTCCTTATAAGAAGAGCGACCTAGGTCTTCCCCCTCAGTCATCTTCTTCTTCTCGCCTTCTCCCGAGCTCTGCCGCCGCCATCGCCGAACCTCTCGTCTTCACCAACTCAGGCCGCTGCATCGACCTGATTATGACCAGAAATCGACGGCGAACCTCCGCGGCACATCCGTATCTTGTGAGTTCTTCGCATTCCCTTTCTCAGATCTGTATTAGGTCATGGTTGAGTTCATCGGTGTTCATCACTGTCTGACACCAAACCCTCACTAGCTCCTTCTGATGCCTAGTTTAGATTGTCAAAACTACGTAGAACTGCCGCGGTGCTTGCTTGTATTGATCCTGCACAGGAATAAATCTCATTTCCCTTGTGTGGTACCCCTGTTCGAGCATATGAGCTTCTCTGCTCTGTTTTTAGGTCTAGGAATTTTTCCTTTTCAGAGCAATATTTTGATCCAGAGTTAATAACCGTCCTCTGTGAAACTTGTTTTTATAACCCGAACAACCCTCGTCTGGTAAATGCCCTGAAACATAATTGTCAGGATGTCCGGCTTAAATAAATGACACAGAACTTTAATTACTCCTCATGACCCGGAAAAATTGTGAACTGCACTTAAACTTGTAGCGGCTTCAATATTGTTCCAAAGTCATCCTTATATCATTAGGCCCCTTATTAAGCCGCCACCTTGAGTGATGAAATTTTTCCTCCCGGGTTAAAATTGAACCGGATCTTCTTGTTTTTCCATAGGCCAATTGCTGTGATGGCTCCTAAGGCTACCAAGGCCCCTGTGACTTGCAACTGGGTTCCATCCATAGTGACCAATAGCAAACTAGCTGAGTTTGTAAAGTCTGGGCATCTGCCAAAAGAGGACGTCATGTCATACCGTGCCCCTGACCCTTCTGAAGAAAAGCCTTACCCCAAAGCAGGGGAAGTAATAATCTTTACGGATCATATGAGCCGCGGATTTGCTCCTCCCAGCTCAAAATTCTTCAGAGAGGTTTTAAATTTCTTTGACCTTAGACCTCAAGATATCGGACCCAATTCCGTGTCAAATATCTGCAATTTTCAAGTCTTCTGCGAGGTATATCTGGGAGAGGTGCCAAGCCTGCTTTTGTTCAGGGAACTTTTTTATATGAACCGGCAAAATGAACGTGCCAATGGGCCCAGCCTTGAACTTGGTGGCATATCAATCCAGCGACGGAGAGACTGTCTTTTCCCATATGCTGAACTGCTGAGTCACCCCAAATCTTGGAACCAGACGTGGTTCTACTGTCAGGACACTTCTCCGGTGATGAAAAGCCTCTGCCTGGCTTTCGCGCCCTGCGCCTTGAATCTAACCATCAGTTACCCGACAAGCTGACAACACTTGAACGCATGCCTCTCAATCCTACCATCAGGAAGATTAACGCTCTCTTGGGAAATGGGTTAAATGGCATCGATCTGGTCCGAGTCTAGGTTACTTGGCGAATACTTCCATTAAGCCGCCGTCCCGGCTTAATGTGTACTTATACTGGAGAAAAGACTGATCCGCAATGCCACAGCCCTGACGACTTACCAGATGACGTGGTGGATGCTACAACCCAGTCACTGCTGAAGGAGGGCACTGTGACGAGCAACGCCTTCGGCTTGCTTCCATTTTGCAAGAATAACCCGGCCCCTGCGGTAAGTTAGCAGTCGTAACAAATGTTTACAAATATATTGTACCTTTCTTGATACTCATAATTCTTTAACTTTTTCCACAGGCCGGTAGTGACTTCTGGAAGATTAAATATGACCATGAAGCTGCCAAATAGGCCAGAACGACCAAGAAGGCTGAAAGGAAAGACGCCAAGGTGGGAACCTCAAAGAAGAAGAAACCCAGCGCCTCCGACTTACTCAGATTGGAGGATAGCTCTTCGGATGAGGAAGAGGTAATCTTTAAACTTTCTTAAATCCATTGTTATCACTTGTCTGACATTTTATCCTTTTAGGAGGATACGGGGAACAGTCGAGCAGCTAATGAAGAGGTAACTATAATCTCCTCCGACTCAGAGCCTTTGCCAAAGCGAAAGACCCGAAGGGTGACCCGGAAAGTAAGATTTTCACATGCACTTGCTTATCAAGATCCTAATTTATTTTGAAGCAACAACAACTTGAGAACCGGAGGCACACCCGGAACAACAAGGATGCAAAACTCTCCTCCAGCTTACCTGATGTAACCAGGAAACGTCGGACTGAGGTTATCTCCGATTTACGCTCTGTCTTACCTTTAGCGGGCTTAATTCGTCAACCTCTCAATTCATCTGACTCCAACTATCAGGATACCTCTCCTTCTTCTGGTGAATCCATGTAGTCAAATATGCCGACTTTCAAAACTGCTCCCGGGTAATGTAAACTTATGCACTTTTACCTTACCCGTGCTGGCGTATTCATCCTTCTGCTTTTGTTAACAGTATGCAAGTGAAGCCCAGCAAGCCGGCAAAGAAGAATAAGCCGTCCGATGAACCGGTCGTGACTGAACCGGTGATTAATGTGTCTTCTCCAGACAACGCTACCCATCAGCCGCCGCCTAACCCGGCTTCTGATATTCCAGTGCCAACCTCTGATCCACCTACCGAAGACATTCTCCACACAAGTGACCCGGAGACTCCTAGCCCGGTGAAGAGAAATGACCCGGAAGTTGAGATTGTGAAGTCCCAATTTGTTGAACCAGGGCGGCCTACAGTCCTTGCCAAATGTACTGCCAAGGAAGAGTTTGCCCAACGCCGAAAAGCCAAGAAGGACATTGCAGATTATACTCACCTAAGCATTGGTGATATAGTCTCAGGCTATCTAAATCAAGTGCATAATAGCCGTGATCTGGAAATTGACATGGTGAAACAAATACAACATAAATCTGAGGTATAAACTTATACTTTTATCTGAGCCTTATATATACGGTACCAGCCCCCAAGTCTACTGCTTATGAACAAATACGATGTAGACTTAGAAATCTCCTTTACTTGTTAACTTATCCGGCTTAAAAAGAATTTATTTAACCCGGTATAACATAAGGCTTTTAAATTTGCAATACGCATTAGTCCCCAAGTGTCAAGTATCCTTACTTGTAAGGTGCTTGAGACTTAATATGCTTGACCCGGCAGGATAAAGTTAAATTTTCTTTCAGCATACATTAGCCCCCAAGTGCCAAGTATCTTTACTTGTAAAGTGCTTGGGACTTGAATGTTTACCTTATTAGAATCCTTACCATTACCCGGTGTCAATTGCAGGATGCCATAAGTCAATTCGAATCGGAGCTTGCTGCCCTGAAGAGTCGTCTGGAAACTCAAGAGCTTGAGACACAAAAAGCTAACTCCAAATTTGAATTTAGTGTCTCTGAAAATGAGAAACTAAAGAAGAATTTTGAGTTGGAAAGGAAAATTTGGGCTGATGAAAAGGCTTCCCTGGTGACTCGGGCCGAAACAGCCGAAGCATCTCTTGCAGAAGCAACAACTGAGTTGTCAAACTTAACACAACAAATATCCCAAATGGTCTCAACCATCTTTGGTAAGTTATTGTGACATAGTTTTAACATGGCAACCGTACAATGCCTATTGTAATCAATACTTCCGGCTTACCGTTATGCTTGTGCACATACAGGCTCCAGGAGTGTCAATCTGAAGCAGAACACACTGATCAAGCTTAAAGCAGTTTACACATTAGTGGAACAGCTATATTCCGGGACACAACGTGCCCTGGCCGTTGTAGCTTTATCAACTCCACACCCCCGCCTTTTGCAAGATGTTTTGAAGAGCCTCACCTTTCTACCTCAGCGGATCCAAGACTTAAGGCGTTCATCTTCAAGAGCCGGGGCCGTAGCTGCATTGAGCCGGGAAAAAGCATGGCTCCAGGAACTAAACCCGGTAGATCTTGCTCTTGGATATCCGAGTCTAAAGGAAGACGGCAATGCCTTTGATGATCATGACTTCCACGCCTGTGTTAAGGCCATACGTCCGGTGGCCACCCTTATTGGAAATGATACTGATCTCAGCAAGTATGCGTCAGCTTATGACAGCAACAACCGGAAAATCCCAAACGCTCCATATGATCAAATCTGCCTGATCCGTCCAATTCGTAAGCATACTTTTGCCCCTGAAATGGACCCGGACGATTTAATAGATGATGAAGCTGAATTTGAAGCTTTGAGCGGCATTGATTGGGCTCCATCAACTTTCCAGGAAAAAACAACCGACGGAGAAGCGGCGAAGGATAACCCGGAGCCCTCAAGTCCACCGAAGGAGTAAAGCGTCGGGTGTTTGGCTAAAAACAATGTTTCATCAACTCAGACTCGGGGAGTCTTGTAATAGTGTAGAGAAAACTGCTTAATGCTTGTCATGCCTTCGTGCATGCTCTTATTACTTAACGCTTTTCGTAAGTCGTCGTGATTGTATATTTCTCGCTCTTACTTCCTTGGCATGTTAAGTTTTGCCTGCCTTAATCCTATAATCCTTGAATGATCTTCCCGGCTCATATAATGTTCACCCGGTACTTAAATAACCTGGGGTGACAAATATTAAACCGGCAAGACAAAAAACACCTTAAAATGCTTTCCACAAGGTATCAGAATAATCAAAATACTTTTACAGGCCTCTGATTCGGATATGATCAGTAAACCGTTCCAAAGGGGTTAAGCTAAGATTCGGATACGATCATATAGCCCCCAGTGGCATGGCGATGCCAATCAAGTGGGTATCGACAGCTATGTTCTCTTTGGTTCGAATACGACCTATGTTTGAACAGGAAGCCCCCAAGTGACCATAGGATTTCTTTAATGACGCTTATTCGTATACGATCCACGTCAGACCTAAAGGGGTTAAGTTGTGATTGAAATATGATCAGGAAGCCCCCAAGTAGGCTTGGCAAGTATGTCGATCAAGTGGGTATCGACAGCTATGTTCTCTTTGGTTCGGATACGACCTATGTTTGAACAGGAAGCCCCCAAGTGATCATGGCTAGATTCAGATATGATCATAAGCCGGACCAAAGGTGAAGCCAGATTCAGATATGATTCGGTCCCTATTGGTTGTTTCCACCACCTGTCAAAAAGATATATACACTTTTTTAGGGTGAAAAATGGACAGAGGTCCTGCTTTATTACTTTATATAATATATACATTGTCCAAAAAACATATATATCATAAGAGCCGGTGGCTCAAAAAACCGAAGATGGGTTATATCCCATGGCCTGATATCACTTAGCAAAGCCGCCTAGACTCCATAGGCTATGAAGAAAGGTGTATAACCCGCCGGATCGGGGCCACTTACCCTTATGCCTCTGATTGTCACCTTGTGTGTTAATGTTAGCCACAAGTTCCGGGTTATCATCTGCCTTATGCTTATTGTTATTTTGATTCCCCGGGTTGTGCCGTTGGCCCCTCCTATTGTCCATTCCTGTCTCATAACCGTCAGACTCGAGATCCTTAGCACTGTCAGAATCAGCATATTTGACCAGAGCCGCCATTAGCATACCCATATCCTTGCAGTCACGTTTAAGACGCCCTAATTACTGCCTTAATGGCTTGAAGCTGCAATTCTTTTCCAATATAAGGGTTGCAGAGCCGGCATCCATCTTATCAGATGAATGAATTATCTCCTTGACCCGGCATACCCAATGGGTGGTAGATTCACCTTCCCCCTGCTTATAATTTGTCAAGTCCACGACCGTCATGGATTGCTTACAGGTGTCTTTGAAGTTCCGGATGAAACGGGCTTTTAACTCCTCCCACGAACCAATGGAATTAGGTGGCAAACCTTTTAGCCAAGATCGGGTTCTTCCATCTAACATCATTGTCGGGGGTTGGGTACGACATATGCCAAAGGATGGCTAATCATGGTGGGAGCGAGTAGAACGTCGCTGGTGCCCGGAAGCGGGATGAAGCGAAGACATCCACGACGGCGGATCTTACCCAGCTTCAGGGCTCTCCGTGGAGATAACACCCCTACTGCTGCTCTACGGGGTCTCCGAATGGTCACTATGGCTAAGTGAGTACAATGGTGCTCCTGGAGCTGTTTCTGGAGGTAGAAGAGGGCAAGGCCAGCTCTCTTCTTCCTATATTATGGGGTCTAGTGCTATCTGGGTCCGAACCCTTTGCATGGGCTCTCCTGGGGGTTTATATAGGCCTACCCCCAGGGGTACAACGGTAATCCGGCTGGGCGCGTGTCAGGACCCCGACTCGGTGTCACATCGATCTAGCTTGTAACACCTCATATCACTTTGCGGCCTCACGCACGGTATCCCCATGGGTGTCGCCTTACCTTTGCCCGGACCGTTTGCGCCTTTTGGCTCACGTATATGATAGTGTCGGTAGCATCCATATGATAAGGAGCCCGGGCTGACATGACTAGTCGTAAACCCAAAGTGGCACAGACTTACAGGGACAGGCATCCATGACCCAGCTTCGAACGTGTCGGTCATCAGCAAGTGGGTCCGGGCTGTAGCACTGGGCTAGCAGGACTCCGGTAAACCGGGCTGTAGCGGGCTAACAGGACTCCGGTACTCAATGCGTGACATTTCCTCGAAGGGACAGACACAGGAACGAAGAAGGACACATGCCAGCCAGCCTAAGTGTTCCAGAGCAGTAGCAAGCTACCATGGCTCAGTGGTAACACTAGGAGACATTTCCCGGTAAGAGAGGCTACTAAAGATAAACAACTAGATAGTCAGATCCCACACATACCAAGCATTTCAATCATACACACAATATGCTCGATATGTGCAAATACAACGAGGCATCACAACATGACTCTACGACACAAGTACTTTATTTAAGGCTCAGAGAGCCATACATAACATACACATAGGTACGGGTCACACGACCCAGCATTCAAGTCATACAATCATACAAACCAGCAGCGGAAGTAACTTGTCTGGGTACAGACAACTAGTAAAATAAAAGAGGCTTGGAAAGCCTAGCTATACTACGTGGTCCTTCACAAGCTCAGGATCACCACCTGGGCCTTAGCCTACTCATTGATGTCAACGTCTACGAAGAACCCATCAGAAGGGGTTGCAGCGTCTTCTGTAAAAATGTAGATTATAGCAACATGAGTACAAAGGTACTCAGCAAGACTTACATCAGATCCTACATACATGCACATTATCAAGAAGGGTTGGTGGAGTTGTTGCAGCAAGCCAGCTTTGACTCTTGGCTAGGCTATCCTACGAGACTCCAACTTGAAATGGTTTTGCGCACACGAGTCCACTACTCACCACTTCAATACACTACCGAGGATCCACCTCCGTCTTCCTACAGAAGAGCCATCCTTGGCACTCACACTTATCTTGAGGCTTTTAGTAGTTTCCATTTACTTGTCTATGAACTGTATACGCAACCAAGTAGTCCTTTACCGCGGACGCGGCTATTCGAATAGATCATGTTAACCCTGCAGGGGTGTACTTCTTCATACATGTTTCCACCACTTAGCGTCTGCACATGACATGTGCTCGGCAGACTTCAAGATAAAGCCGACGTGGGTGTAGACCACGACCTACCTAAACACCTAAGTCTCCAATCCAGGTTTATCGCCTATCCAGGTTCCATCCGCAGGGAGTCCGGTCGAGGTTTCCCATACGGCCCCGAACGATGTGTACAGGGTTCCGTGACACCTAACGGGTGCCCGGTATTCCCGGCCACGTACCTACCGGATCACAGCCCACCCCTACGGTCAGCACTGTCCACGGCCTCCAGTAGGCTACAAACACCAGAAACTACTTGCAACTCCTGGACAGAGAACTAGGGTGAATAAGAAGTCGAGCGGGGTCATATTTCAGGGCCCAATGCATGGTAGTAGCTGTATCTTAAATCACACATACAGATCTCAGTGCTTAAGGTCGGCTTCAATGAAACAACCCACCATGTACTCCTACATGGCCTCCCATCGATACCTTTACCAAATCGTGTTCACCACACCACTCTCATTACCGACATAATCATTTCACTCTAGCCCATCACCCAGATGAACCAGACCTGACACGACTCTAAGCATAGCAGGCATAGCAAGGTAGGAACAACACATACATATGGCTCAATCAACTCCTACACATGCTAGTGGGTTTCATCTAGTTACTGTGGCAATGACAGGTCATGCAGAGGAAGTGGGTTCAACTACCGTAGCACACAGCAGTTTGAAACGCGTTGTCTTAATGCAGTAAAAGAGAGCAGGAGTGAGAACATGGGATTGTATCGATATGATCAAATAGTTGGTTGCTTGCCTGATGGTTCGATGCACTGATACGGTTCTTCGCTAGGGTAATCACGGTACTCCTCGGAGGCAGAACCTGCCGCAAAGAACACCGATACACAACCATCACCAAACAATGTGCGACAATATGATGCATGCATGAAACATGGCAATATGAGTGTGTTGGGCTAATGCAACTAAGACCAGAAGGGTTTGAACCAATTTGAACCAAAGATTCAAATTTCAAACTCATACATGGCCCTTTAAAGTGTTTTACCTTGTTCTGCATTAAACATCAAGTTAACTTGTTTAATCATGCACGAAAATAGTACAGATGGATAGATTGGATTTTTTTGATCATTTTTCATATATAACTTGTCTGATTTGGAGTTACAGATTAAAAGTTATGAATTTTTGAAGTTTAAACTATATTCTG
This sequence comes from Triticum dicoccoides, assembly GCF_002162155.2. NCBI lineage: Eukaryota > Viridiplantae > Streptophyta > Magnoliopsida > Poales > Poaceae > Triticum > Triticum dicoccoides. The sequence continues at coordinate 168,726,656 of NC_041385.1, read as the reverse complement.
GAATTTCCAATATTAGATTAAATCCAGAAATCAATTACTGTGTCAGCCTGACGTCAGTGTGACATTAGCGGGTCAACGGGACACGGTCCGGGTCAAACCTGACAGTGGGTCCCGCGTGTCAGTGTGATTAGTTTAGTTAAAGTTAAATTAAACTAAACCTATTTGATTAACAGGGCTGGGCCCCACCTGTCATTGACTCATCGGAGTCAACCAGGGCCCACCCGTGGTCAAACCCAGGTCGGCTGCACCGGCGTTTAGCCGCCGGCGAGCCCGACGCGGCGGCGGAAGTGGTTTTGGCCGTTTCGGCAACCAAACGAGTCGCGGAGGCCATCGGAGTGAAGCTGGGGAGGAGCCGCAGCTCTTGGTGGAGTCCATTGGGGTCGGGGTGGCCGGAGTTGGCGCCGGCGACGACTTTGGCGGCCACCGGAGTTCGGGTGAAGGCGAACTCGGGGCTAGGGTGTGCGGTGAGGTGCGGGGAGTGCACGGTTGGACCCAATGCAGCGTGGGGAGTGCGTTGGACACCGTGGAGTGGCCGGAGGATGGCCGGGAGCACGTCGGCGACGAGATCCGCGGCGGTGGGTGCGGTTGAGCTCCGGGAGGTCGCTACACGGCTCGGGAGCAAGAAAAGAAGGGAGGGGAAGATGGCTAAGCTCACGGGGAGTTCGACGAAGCACTTGGTGCGGCCGGGGACAGGCCGGAGCGACGTCGGCGTTGAAGGGGATCTCCGGCGACGGCGGTTCGGTCGAGGTCGATGCGGTGGGCTCGGGCCTTGCGAGCGCTCGGGGCTCGGCTTGCTCGAAGGAGAGGAGGGTGGCAGAGCTCCTGGACACGGCGGCACTGCGTGGGGTTGACGGAGGGCGTGGCTACGGCGAGGGGGTGGCGGTGATGGCGTCGGCCATGGCGGGGGAGCGTGAGAGAGAGGGGTTGGGGGAGAATGGAGGTGTCCTGGGGGTTCACGGCGCGGCGTGGAGCTCATCCATCCAGCCCCGAGGCGAGGAGGTGAAGCAGGGCGACGGCCAGCTGCGTGGCGCGCGCTGCGCTCGCCGTCGGGCACCTGCCTGCCTATCTGGCCGGCAAGCAGCTCGCTGGAGCGGTGCTGGGCTGGGCCGGCAGGTGGGCCGGGTGCTGGGCGCCAGGTAAGGTTTTTTGTTATTTCTACTGTTTTCTGTTGTTTTAATACTTCTGCAACTTTGTTGAATTATTAAAAATACTTAGGCAACTCCTAAAATCACCAAACTACTCCTGGTCCATAGTTGGATTATTTCCAACATGAAACATTTTAGTTTAGAGATATTTGAGCATCTGAATATTTTATATAATTTTAAATGCCCAAATTCAAATATTTATGATTTAATTCAAAGACCCTAAGATGACCTAGGAAAATGTGCATCACTTTTGGCAGAGGTTCTGAACCAAGACAAAAATGATGGGCATTTTAGAAGGGCATTTCAGGTTCATTGAAAAAGTTTTTAGTAAACCCTAGTTGGTTTCAGAGGGGGCTGGGGGTTCTGTCATCCCCATTTCAGGTTTCTGATGAAAGAATAAACATGATGCAACACTCTAATGCATGAACTAGCTAGGGTGTGACAACTCACCCCCACTCAAAAGAATCTCGTCCCGAGATTTGGGTTCCTCCGGAAAGAGGGCGGGATACTCGAGTCGAAGACGATCCTCCCTTTCCCAAGTTGCTTCATCCTCAGAATGGTGCAACCATTGAACTTTGAGAAACTTGATATTATGATGTCGAGTGGTACGCTCGGCCTGATCGAGGATACGAATGGGGTACTCTCGATATGTGAGATTATCTTGGAGATCAAGCGTTTCGTGGTCCACTCCACGGATAGGATCCGAGAAGCAACGCCTGAGTTGAGAAACGTGGAAGACGTCGTGGACTCTGGAGAGATGCGGAGGTAGTTCCAACTGGTAGGCAACTTCTCCTCGTTTAGCGAGAATGCAAAAAGGTCCAATGTAACAAGGAGCCAATTTGCCTTTAATACCGAAACGATGGGTTCCCTTCAGAGGAGTAACCCGAAGGTAAGCCTTCTCGTCAACCTCGAAAGTCATAGCCTTATGTTTTCGGTCATACTGACTCTTTTGACGAGATTGGGCTGTTTTCAACTTTTCACGAACGATGCGAACTTGCTCTTCTGCTTCCTGAATCATATCCGGGCCAAAGAATTGTCTTTCCCCGGTTTCTGACCAGTTAAGGGGTGTTCGACACCGTCGTCCATAGAGAACTTCAAAAGGGGCTTTACCCAAGCTAGATTGATAGCTGTTGTTATAAGAAAATTCGGCAAATGGAAGGCATTTCTCCCACTCCATTCCGAATGAGATAACAGAGGCTCGAAGCATGTCTTCTAGAATCTGGTTGACGCGTTCTACTTGACCACTCGATTGAGGGTGGAAAGCGGTGCTAAAAGAAAGGCGAGTTCCCATAGCATTTTGGAAACTTTCCCAAAATCGAGAGGTGAAAAGACTTCCTCGATCCGAGTTAATTTCCAAAGGAACACCATGGAGAGACACTATTCGGGAGATGTACAAGTCTGCTAACTGACTAGCAGTTATACTCTCACGAACAGGTAAGAAATGGGCCACTTTGGAAAGACGATCGACAACGACGAAGATAGCATTATTCCCTCTCTTGGTCCTGGAAAAACCGGTAATGAAATCCATACCAATTTTATCCCATTTCCATTCAGGAATAGCTAGGGGTTGAAGGGTGCCAGCAGGCCGTTGATGCTCTGCTTTTACACGACGGCAGACGTCGCAATTAGCAATATACTGAGCAATTTCTCTCTTCATCCTAGTCCACCAGAACCTCTGGCGTAGGTCCTGATACATCTTGGTACTACCGGGATGAATGGTGAGAGGAGATTCATGAGCCTCCTTAAGGATCAACTGCCGTAGATGCTGGTTCTTGGGAACCACTAAACGGTTCTCAAAGTACACAACACCATGATCATTTGTGGAGAAACATCTAGCACCTCCGCTAGCAATGTTCTCCTTGATCTTAGATATTCCCTTCTCTCGCTTTTGGGCAGCGATGATTTGATCCGTAAGAGTAGGTTTCGCCACCAAGGTGGAAAGAAATCCTTGACGGACAATGTGAAGGTTAAGCTTCCGAAATTCCTCATGGAGAAGCGGTTGACTCTGTTGTAACATCAGGTTGTTACAATAAGATTTACGACTTAGCGCATCAGCCATGACGTTGGCTTTCCCTGGGGTGTAAGTTATTCCTAAGTCGAAATCTGTGATCAACTCAACCCAACGTCTTTGCCTGAGATTCAAATCCGGTTGGGTGAAGATGTACTTCAGACTTTGGTGATCAGTGAATATTTCACAACGATTACCGAGGAGGTAATGTCGCCAGGTTTTAAGTGCATAGACTACAGCTACAAGCTCTAGATCATGAGTAGGATAATTCTCCTCATGTGGGTGCAATTGCCGTGAAGCATAAGCAATTACATGTCGATCTTGCATGAGAATGCAACCTAGTCCTTGTCGCGAGGCGTCGCAGTAGATAACAAAGTCCTTAGAGAAGTCTAGCGGTACCAGCACGGGAGCAGAAGTCAGGCGTCTTTTCAGTTCCTGAAAGTTGTGCTCACATTGTGGAGTCCATTCGAACTTTTTATCTTTCTTGAGGAGTTCGGTTAGAGGTTTAGCGACTTTGGAGAAGTTCTCGACAAAGCGACGACAATAGCTCGCTAGGCCCAGAAAACTCCGAACTTGCTTGACCGATTCAGGTGGAGTCCAATTAAGGACGGCTTGTACTCGCTCAGGGTTAACAGCAATACCTTTACCAGATATTACATGACCCAGATAGGTCACTTCTAACAACCAAAATTCACATTTAGAGAATTTGGCATAAAGACGATGCTCTCGAAGTTTCTTCAACACTAGCCTTAGATGTTCGGCATGTTCTTCCTCGTTCTTGGAGTAGATGAGTATATCATCGAGGTAAACCACGACGAATTTATCCAAATACTCCATGAAGATTGAGTTCATCAACCGAGAAAAAGTGGCTGGAGCGTTGGTTAAACCAAAGGACATGACGGTGTACTCGTATTGGCCATAATGAGTAACAAAGGCTGTTTTAGGAATGTCCCCATTCCTGATTTTGATTTGATGGTAGCCCAACCTCAAATCCATTTTGGAGAAGACTGAGGATCCAGCGAGCTGATCATACAGGTCGTTGATCCTGGGGAGCGGATATTTGTTCTTGATTGTGACCAAATTGGCAGGTCGATAATCTACAACCATCCGGTCCGTACCATCCTTCTTCTTGACGAAGAGGACGGGGCAAGCCCACGAAGATGAACTAGGTCGGATGAAACCCTTTTTCAAGGACTCATCGAGTTGTTTCTTAAGCTCGGCTAGTTCTAGTGGTGCCATCTTATAAGGTCTTCTAGCAATCGGGACGGTTCCTGGAATAAGGTCTATTACGAACTCAACATCCCTGTCAGGTGGAACACCTGGCAATTCCTCTGGGAAGACATCCGGAAAGTCACGGACTACCGGGACGTCCTCAAGGTCTGGCAAAGGGCTGGCGTTAAGAGAATATAACTGTCGCTTGGCTATTCGGGTCAAGACATTGACTATCTTCCCCGAGGGATGGGTGAGTTGAACAGTCCTAGAGAAGCAATCAATTTTGGCATGATGGGCTGACATCCAGTCCATACCCAAGATGATATTAATATCTGAAGATTTGAGAGCTATCAAAGATGCAAGGAAAACAAGTCTGTCGACTTGGATTTCATTTCCATGACTTACCCTGGAGGTTTGCCATCTAGAACCGGGAGTAGAAATTTCCATAGTGGATGGCATGTCACAGAATGCGGTGTTATGCAAACGAGCATAATTTTCAGATATGAAAGAATGAGAGGCTCCTGTATCGAAAAGAACAGATGCCGGGTGGCAATTAACAAGGAGCGTACCGAGAACGACGTTGGGATCCTCTTGGGCTTCTTCGGCAGAGATACAGTTGACATGGCCACGTGTAGCGGTGGCCGGCTTGGCGTGGAACACTTTACCTGTCGGCTTGCCACGGCCAACAGCTTTAGAAGATTGGTTGGGGTTGGTTTGGTTGCACTCGCGCATATAGTGGCCTGATTCCCCACACTTGAAACAAGTCACGGAACTGGTACGTGGAGGAGCACTGTTGGTTGGACCACCATAGGGCTTGGCTGGTGCAGACTGTTGAACGGGGCGAGGCGCCTGGAAGGATGGCCTCGGTGTGAACCTGGGTGGCAAGGCAGTGTTGGGCACCCACACGCGGCGCTTCTGAGGACCAGCACCGGATGAGGAACCCATGTCACGGCCATGCTTGCGTGTTGCGTCATAATCAGTCTGACCAGTCTCAGCACTGATGGCCTTGTTAACAAGCTTCTGAAAAGATGTGCACTCATGCAGACGGAGGTCGCGGCGAAGCTCAGGACTAAGTCCCTTACGGAACCTTGCTTGCTTCTTGGCATCAGTAGAAACTTCCTCAGTGGCATATCGTGCGAGGTTACCGAACTCCCTGCTGTAAGCATCCACAAAGAGTCGGCCCTGAGTGAAACTGCAAAATTCCTCATGTTTACGGTCCATGAGACCCTCCGGAATGTGATGTTCACGGAAAGCCTCGCTGAATTCAGCCCAAGTAGTGACATGGCCCGCTGGGCGCATAGCTCCATAATTCTCCCACCATAGACTGGCGGGGCCTTCAAGATGATATGCAGCAAAGGTGACCTTGTCAGCCTCAGCTACTAGTGCGGAACGCAGTTTGTGAGAAATGTTGCGAAGCCAGTCATCAGCGTCGAGAGGCTCGACGGAGTGGTGGAACGTGGGTGGATGTAACTTGATGAAATCACTGAGTGACACCAAGTTATTTCTCTGATGGTGTGCTGTGTTCTGTTCAATACGCTCCAACAAACGGTTGGTCTCCCACTTGTTTCTCTCGGCTTCCAGCATAACCTCGGCTAGGGAAGGAGGATGAGGCAGATTTGCATTCCTGACTTCACTGCCTTCGGCCTGCTCTTGAGGAGCAGGGTTATTGCGCGTGTTGACCATCCTAGGTAAACAAGACAATGATTTAGTCAGAATGATAAGATTGCGACATAGGATACAGAATGTAAGGAATAACTCGGAATGCAAGATGATCATCCGTATGACATGGTAGATACAGAAACTGCTTCTTTATTCCATCGTCATACACACCATACAAGGTTTAGTACAAGACCAAACAAGGTACTATTACGGTGAAAAGAGGATTACATCTCATCGGAGGCATCCCAAGCTCCTATACATTATTTTTCTACACCTCCAGAAAGCGGTACAAACTAGGTCATATCCCACGAGTCACGAAGGACGATAGACGACATAGCTAGTACGAACTAGTGATACTACCACTAACTCAAACCGATCCATAGTAGTCCTCATAGAAGTCACCTCCATAGCCTAGAAGCTCAACATGATCATCCGGGAACAGACGATCTCGCGGAGCTTGCGGACCATAGGGGCTAGGATGAGGTCTTGGACCAACAGACGGTGGCCTGCGAGGACCGCGAGGTGGGGTGATGCCTCCTACATCACGCCAACCCATCACGTCTGGCAGAGCAGATCTCACAGGATAGAGATCGCGCATATCCGAATATCCAGCTTGCACCGCCGGTGCAAACCGAGTCAATGTGGCCCAATGGTCAGCACGGGTATTAAAAAGCTCTAGCCTCAAGGCCTGATTTTCACGGTCCTTATCCTTGAGTATCTCAGCAGTGGTGCGAGTCCATGAATCCTCCTGAGTGGGGTCAGCATAGATAGCCTGGAGATACCCTTGTGCTCCCGGGAGTGATCCTGGCATATACCGAAAATCAGAGTCCCGAAATAGGCCAGACCTAACTCGCATGATGGTCATCATAGAGTAGGCGGCGTCCTGCATAGCCATCTCAATAGTAACCCCGAGTCCATAGGAGCAGTGAAGGGGCTCGGTGGATCCAGGATAAGATGGAAATATCCTGACAGTGCAGAGATACTGGCTTTGATTAAAGTCTCGAAATTACTCTTCGACCGTGTACACAGGATACCAACGGTATCCAGCCTCAGTCATTACCCTGACCAACATGGCGGTATGGCCGGGTACATCTAGGCATCGAGTCAGGCGAACCACTTGATTGAGGTCGCGAGTGGCCATCTGAAAGCACAACCATAATGCAAAGGCATTAGAATTCCTAGCAAAATTTCGGCAGCATAACAGCTGTAAATGCTCAAGAAGGATTTTGAGACATTTGACAAAGGATTTCATACACACTCAACAACATCATATCAAAGTTCTGAGTCCATCCTAGCAACATAATGTGGTAGTAGAACTGAACTAGGCTTGTATCCATCAAACCTATAAGGTACTACTGATTAGTAACACGTGAACCTGATAGAGAGAAAAGATCCTAATTCCTTAACCCCCGGTGGAAGAATAGACTGACTCAGATCAGAATGTCATAAGATAAAGGAGTAAAAATAGCCTTACGTTCCAACCCACAAACAATTCCCCTACATATAACTAAAGAATTTCTAGACTCAACATCGACCAGTTTGGCTTGGAGAACCTACAGGCAGTCCGGCTCTGATGCCAACGCTGTCAGGACACCGACTCGGTGTCACATCGATCTAGCTTGTAACACCTCATATCACTTTGCGGCCTCACGCACGGTATCCCCACGGGTGTCGCCTTACCTTTGCCGGGACCGTTTGCGCCTTTTGGCTCACGTATATGATAGTGTCGCTAGCATCCATATGATAAGGAGCCCGGGCTGACATGACTAGTCGTAAACCCAAAGTGGCACAGACTTACAGGGACAGGCATCCATGACCCAGCTTCGAACGTGTCGGTCATCAGCAAGTGGGTCTGGGCTGTAGCACTGGGCTAGCAGGACTCCGGTAAACCGGGCTGTAGCGGGCTAACAGGACTCCGGTACTCAATGCGTGACATTTCCCCGAAGGGACAGACACAGGAACGAAGAAGGACACATGCCGGCCAGCCTAAGTGTTCCAGAGCAGTAGCAAGCTACCATGGCTCAGTGGTAACACTAGGAGACATTTCCCGGTAAGAGAGGCTACTAAAGATAAACAACTAGATAGTCAGATCCCACACATACCAAGCATTTCAATCATACACACAATATGCTCGATATGTGCAAATACAACGAGGCATCACAACATGACTCTATGACACAAGTACTTTATTTAAGGCTCAGAGAGCCATACATAACATACACATAGGTACGGGTCACATGACCCAGCATTCAAGTCATACAGTCATACAAACCAGCAGCGGAAGTAACTTGTCTGGGTACAGACAACTAGTAAAATAAAAGAGGCTTGGAAAGCCTAGCTATACTACGTGGTACTTCACAAGCTCAGGATCACCACCTGGGCCTTAGCCTACTCATTGATGTCAACGTCTACGAAGAACCCATCAGAAGGGGTTGCAGTGTCTTCTGTAAAAATGTAGATTATAGCAACATGAGTACAAAGGTACTCAGCAAGAGTTACATCAGATCCTACATACATGCACATTATCAAGAAGGGTTGGTGGAGTTGTTGCAGCAAGCCAGCTTTGACTCTTGGCTAGGCTATCCTACGAGACTCCAACTTGAAATGGTTTTGCGCACACGAGTCCACTACTCACCACTTCAATACACTACCGAGGATCCACCTCCGTCTTCCTATGGAAGAGCCATCCTCGGCACTCACACTTATCTTGAGGCTTTTAGTAGTTTCCATTTACTTGTCTATGAACTGTATAGGCAACCAAGTAGTCCTTTACCGCGGACGCGGCTATTCGAATAGATCATGTTAACCCTGCAGGGGTGTACTTCTTCATACATGTTTCCACCACTTAGCGTCTGCACACGACATGTGCTCGGCAGACTTCAAGCGAAAGCCGACGTGGGTGTAGACCATGACCTACCTAAACACCTAAGTCTCCAATCCAGGTTTATCGCCTATCCAGGTTCCATCCGCAGGGAGTCTGGCCGAGGTTTCCCATACGGCCCCGAACGATGTGTACAGGGTTCCGTGACACCTAACGGGTGCCCGGTATTCCTGGCCACGTACCTACCGCATCACAGCCCACCCCTACGGTCAGCGCTGTCCACGGCCTCCAGTAGGCTACAAACACCAGAAACTACTTGCAACTCCTGGACAGAGAACTAGGGTGAATAAGAAGTCGAGCGGGGTCATATTTCAGGGCCCAATGCATGGTAGTAGCTGTATCTTAAATCACACATACAGATCTCAGTGCTTAAGGTCGGCTTCAATGAAACAACCCACCATGTACTCCTACATGGCCTCCCATCGATACCTTTACCAAATCGTGTTCACCACACCACTCTCATTACCGACATAATCATTTCACTCTAGCCCATCACCCAGATGAACCAGACCTGACACGACTCTAAGCATAGCAGGCATAGCAAGGTAGGAACAACACATACATATGGCTCAATCAACTCCTACACATGCTAGTGGGTTTCATCTAGTTACTGTGGCAATGACAGGTCATGCAGAGGAAGTGGGTTCAACTACCGTAGCACACAGCAGTTTGAAACGTGTTGTCTTAATGCAGTAAAAGAGAGCAGGAGCGAGAACATGGGATTGTATCGATATGATCAAATAGTTGGTTGCTTGCCTGATGGTTCGATGCACTGATACGGTTCTTCGCTAGGGTAATCACGGTACTCCTTGGAGGCAGAACCTGCCGCAAAGAACACCAATACACAACCATCACCAAACAATGTGCGACAATATGATGCATGCATGAAACATGGCAATATGAGTGTGTTGGGCTAATGCAACTAAGACCAGAAGGGTTTGAACCAATTTGAACCAAAGATTCAAATTTCAAACTCATACATGGCCCTTTAAAGTGTTTTACCTTGTTCTGCATTAAACATCAAGTTAACTTGTTTAATCATGCATGAAAATAGTACAGATGGATAGATTGGATTTTTCTGATCATTTTTCATATATAACTTGTCTGATTTGGAGTTACAGATTAAAAGTTATGAATTTTTTAAGTTTAAACTATATTCTGGAATTTCCTATATTAGATTAAATCCAGAAATCAATTACTGCGTCAGCCTGACGTCAGTGTGACATCAGCGGGTCAACGGGACACGGTCCGGGTCAAACCTGACAGTGGGTCCCGCGTGTCAGTGTGATTAGTTTAGTTAAAGTTTAATTAAACTAAACCTATTTGATTAACAGGGCTGGGCCCCACCTGTCATTGACTCATCGGAGTCAACCAGGGCCCACCCGTGGTCAAATCCAGGTCGGCTGCACTGGCGTTTAGCCGCCGGCGAGCCCGACGCGGCGGCGGAAGTGGTTTTGGCCGTTCCGGCAACCAAACGAGTCGCAGAGGCCATCAGAGTGAAGCTGGGGAGGAGCCGCAGCTCTTGGTGGAGTCCGTTGGGGTCGGGGTGGCCGGAGTTGGCGCCGGCGACGACTTTGGCGGCCACCGGAGTTCGGGTGAAGGCGAACTCAGGGCTAGGGTGTGCGGTGAGGTGCGGGGAGTGCACGGTTGGACCCAACGTAGCGTGGGGAGTGCGTTGGACACCGTGGAGTGGCCGGAGGATGGCCGGGAGCACGTCGGCGACGAGATCCGCGGCGGTGGGTGCGGTTGAGCTCCGGGAGGTCGCTACATGGCTCGGGAGCAAGAAAAGAAGGGAGGGGAAGATGGCTAAGCTCACGGGGAGTTTGACGAAGCACTTGGTGCGGCCGGGGACGGGCCGGAGCGACGTCGGCGTTGAAGGGGATCTCCGGCGACGGCGGTTTGGTCGAGGTCGATGCGGTGGGCTTGGGCCTTGCGAGCGCTCGGGGCTCGGCTTGCTCGAAGGAGAGGAGGGTGGCGGAGCTCCTGGACACGGCGGCACTGCGTGGGGTTGACGGAGGGCGTGGCTACGGCGAGGGGGTGGCGGTGATGGCGTCGGCCATGGCGGGGGAGCGCGAGAGAGAGGGGTTGGGGGAGAATGGAGGTGTCCTGGGGGTTCACGGCGCGGCGTGGAGCTCATCCATCCAGCCCCGAGGCGAGGAGGTGAAGCAGGGCGATGGCCAGCTGCGTGGCGCGCGCTGCGGTCGCCGTCGGGCACCTGCCTGCCTGCCTGGCCGGCAAGCAGCTCGCTGGAGCGGCGCTGGGCTGGGCCGGCAGGTGGGCTGGGTGCTGGGCGCCAGGTAAGGTTTTTTTGTTATTTCTACTGTTTTCTGTTTTTTTAATACTTCTACAACTTTGTTGAATTATTAAAAATACTTAGGCAACTCCTAAAATCACCAAACTACTCCTGGTCCATAGTTGGATTATTTCCAACATGAAACATTTTAGTTTGGAGATATTTGAGCATCTGAATATTTTATATAATTTTAAATGCCCAAATTCAAATATTTATGATTTAATTCAAAGACCCTAAGATGACCTAGGAAAATGTGCATCACTTTTGGCAGAGGTTCTGAACCAAGACAAAAATGATGGGCATTTTAGAAGGGCATTTCAGGTTCATTGAAAAAGTTTTTAGTAAACCCTAGTTGGTTTCTGAGCGGGCTGGGGGTTCTGTCATCCCCATTTCAGGTTTCTGATGAAAGAATAAACATGATGCAACACTCTAATGCATGAACTAGCTAGGGTGTGACAGCGCGGGTCCCAGCCGTCTGTCTCTCAGGCCATCGTCTTCTCCACCGACTACTGGGGCCCACCGACTGGCGGTCCCCGTGGACAGGCCTGGTACTGTAGCCGTGCTTCAGATGACGCTGGCTTGGTCATGAGGTCATGGCAACAGTGCCATCGCCTGGCGTGCGTTTACTGTCGCCATTCCCCATCTTATCTGATTAATGGCGTGTGGGGCCTGAGGGAGGGGCCGGCCGACTCCAGGGGCCGACTCCCACGGGTCCTTCTTCAGGCCACGCTCGTCGTCTTTTGTCTTCCCGCTGACGGGCGGTCCCGCCGTCCTTGGGTCGTACAGGCAGGCGTCATGGGCACAGTGCGCCGCCCACCAAGGCTGAGGTCAGGGCCGGCATGGCAACAGTGTCGCGCCACGATGGAGATCTCCGGCGATATGGCGCACTGTAGCCATGCCGGTCCTTTGCGGACAGGGTGGAGACGGCCACGCTGCGACCGTCCCCCGCCCTGTCCATCGCAGCGAAGGCAGGGGGTGGTTGGAGTCGCGAGCCGACTACCCTCAGCCAGCTTCTCTGGAAGTCGTCAGCTGAGATTTGGTTTGTCTTGGAGTCGGTTCTGGGACTCAGCATATCTTGGAGTCGGTTCTGGGACTCGGCATATCTGGGAGTCGGTCTTGGGACTCGGCAGATCTTGGAGTTGGTCCTGGGACTCGGCAGATCTTGGAGTCGGTTCTGGGACTCGGCAGATCTTGGAGTCATCCCTGGGACTCGGCTTTGAGGGGCGCAGCTTGTCCCGATGTCTTGAAAGGTTCTGGGGATCGGGTTGGCCTACCCGTGGCCCATTACTCCGACAGTAGTCCCCGAAGCTGGTGAGGCTCCGCGGATACTGCATCGTGGGGCTTCAACAGTTTCATTCCTCTGGTGGTGGAATCTGGGCTTCACTTGCCGTCTTCCTTCTGGCCGACTATCCAGAATCGAACTCGCAGAGGTCCGTCTTGCTCCCTAAGGAGTTCGAACGTCGCGGCGGGAAACCAGGCGGCGTGCCTGATACGCTTCCTCGTGGTCGCCCGTTGCTGCCCCGTCACTTGGTGCCATGTAGTGAGGTCAGTCTGCCTACCCACGCGCGCGACGGGACATGCCGTCAAGTGGGGCCCGCCACTACCGTGCCTCGGTATCCGAACGGATCCGTTGCGGCCGTGCGGACGGTTGGGTTTCCCACGTAGTTACTGCGCGCAGTAACTTCGTGGGGTAAATCGTGGGGCAGGGCGTGGGGTCCCGTGCGCAGTTAATTCCACGCCCGCCCCATCGGCTTATCAGCCTATGAAGCTATAAGTAGGCGGGGGGAGAGGAGCGGCGAAGCACGCGCGCCCATCTTCCCTGCTCCCCCGCCTCCTCCTGCCTCCTCTACTTCCTGTCTCCTTCTCGCCGCCGTCGTGCTGCACCACGCCGCGCCCGCCACAATGAGCTCCTCCTCTGCTGCTGCGGCTCCCGCCGTGCGCTCCGGCGTGTGGGACGGCTCCGACATGGACGACGACCTCATTGAGTTCCTTCGCAAGACGCGCCGCCTTCCCGGTGCGAACCTCGTGCGAGCCCGCGCCGCACCGGCGGGGGAGATACTGCCAGCGCCGGAGGAGGGCGAGCGGGTCATTTTCCACTCGCACCTCTTGCGCGGCCTGGGGTTGCCGGCGAGCGGCTTCTTCCGCTCCTTCTTGCAGCTCCACGGGCTCCAGCCGCACCACCTCACACCGAACACGGTGGTGCTGCTGGCCGCCTTCGCCACCCTGTGCAAAGGCTTCCTCGATGTTCTCCCCACCATCAAGCTGTGGGGAGAATTCTTCCAATCCAAGCTCGGCACGCACTTCGCCGGTGTGCTGGCCCAGTGCGGCGCCTTCATCGCGATGCGGCGAACGACAGCCGACAATCCATTTCCCTCCATCCCGCTGATCAAGTCGGTGAGGATGTGGCAGCGGTCTTATTTCTACGTGAAGAACGTCGCCCCAGACGGCGACTGGGTCAATCTGCCGCCTTACGAAGCCGGCGCACCGACTGGGAGGCTCCCCAGCTGGTCCCATCGAGTCAAGACGCTGAATCCCGCCGGAGCCGCCGCCGTAGCGCGACTCCGAGTTCTGACGTAGTCGGAGGGCCTGGTTGGAGCCGACTTGCCGGCCGCCTTCGTGGCGCGCCGAGTCCTCCCTCTCCAAGGCCGGCCTCATCTGATCAGTCAGATGAGCGACCATCAGGACCCGAGTCGGATGTGCACCAGGGACATGCCCCATGCGGAAGTGGCGAACATGGTGAACCACATTGCGAACTGCGAGCTCGCGGTGGACTGGCAGCTCGGCAAGGAGCCGTACTCACGCGCCAACCCTCCTCCGACATATTTTCTGGTGCAACAGCAAGCGCTGGAGGATTTAAGCGCCAAACAAGAGAAAGTTAATAAGCTTGCTAAGCATCTTGCCAGCATTATGGGTTCCCAGGATATTGTTTCTTGAGATCTTCTGAAGTGGTTTCAGTTCTGGATTTGTTTTGCTGCGGCATTTATTTGCGCTGGTGGCCAACTTTGACAACCAATGTATATGATATGTTGTTTTGTTCCCTATATTTGCACTGGTGGCGAACTTTGATGCCCAGTGGATGTAATATGTGTAACAGCCGTGATAGCCTAGCATAAGTTGCTTGCTTATTTATTTCCTTGTTGTCTTGTTTATTTGTTTGCTTGTAGTCGGTGCAGTTCTTTTTAAAACTAGGCCACAATAACCATGGGCTAATATTTATTGTAGTGACACTGGGCCTCCTACGGGCCGTAGAAACAGTAGGCCTTCTACGGGTCGTAGAAACAGTAGGCCTTCTACGGTCCGTAGAAACAATGGCCTTCTACGGGTCGTAGAAACAATGGGCCTTCTACGGGACGTAGAAACAATGGGCCTTCTACGGGTCGTATCATGAATGGGCCTTATACGGTCCGTATGACCATAACGGGCCATCGTTAATAGGTCGTATTTGATGACGCTATGAAAATGGCCCAACGTATTAACGGACCACAAACGGGCCGATGTAACCACGGGCTGAATTTGGCCCACAAGCAGAAAATGACAGTAACGGGCCGTAAGTAAACGAATGCTGGAAATGAGCCCAAGAATAAATGGGCTCTGAGAAGGCCGAAAGATAACATTTGCTGGGAACAGCCCAACTGAATAACGGGCCCTTAATGGGTATAAAGTGATATACTGTTCATTACGGGTCAGTTTCACCACGGGCCGTTAATGGGTGTAAAGTGATACATTGTTCATTGCGGGCCAGTTTCACCATGGGCCGTTAATAGGCCAAGAGTTACATAGGGCCTCATATGGGCCGAAAGACGTCATGGGCCATACATGGGCCAGAAGTGAAAACGGGCTGGAATCATATTGGATGGCCCAGATGACGCTACTGGGCCTAATTCGGATAGGGCGTAACAGGCCTTGGGTTAGCGGGCTGCAAATGGGCTATATGCGAACACGCCATTAACAGGCTTTCCATGGGCCGGCCCGCCACCTTTTGACCAAGTCAAACGGGCCGGCCTTTTCACAGGAAAGGCCTTTGTTGGGCCGTGCCACGAGTCGACGTATCATAGGCGCCTTCTGTCCAATGAGTGGATGACATCTGTCCCAACGGTGAGCCGACACATGTTTCCTCCAGCCAATGATGATTTTACACGTGGAAAATCCCCATTGGTCGGGGCTGTTAACGGGTTATCGGATCCAAAACCTGACCCGATAGCTTAACGGCGTTTCGTTACGGTGGATGCCACGTGTCGGTCACCCTTGACGAAAGCACTTCTGTGACGCGCGATTTATCGTCATGGAAGTGGACACTTCCGTGATGATAATTTTGGTAATGTCAGGGAACACTTCTACGACAGCACAGGTATGACTATCTTGATTCTGTCATAAATTTGTCATGGATGTACATGCATGACAAAAAACGCGACCTACTGTGACAAACACGTATCATCGTGGAAGTGTATTTTTTTTGTAGTGTGACCGGGGGTGTAAATTATGGAGGGGAGCGCCGCACACAGCTAGGCAATTGTTTGTTATGTCCTAGGTGGACCCTCCTCATATATATAGGTGGGAGGGAGGGAGGAGCATCCATAGGAGGCGCCCAAGTAGGAGGAATCCTACTTGGAGTCCTTCCCAAGCCGCGCGCCCCCTTGCATATATAAACGAGGTGGAAGGAAAGAGGGGGGAGAGGGAAGGAAGTAGGAATCCTAATCCACACTTTCCTTGCCCTCCCCTCTTTCCTTCTCCTCCTCATAGGGCTGACCTCTATAGGGCGCACCAGGGCTGGTGTGTTCCCTCACTTGGCCCATAAGGCCCATATCTTTGCCAGGGGTGCCCGAAACTCCTTTTCGTTGACCCGTTAAGTACCTGGTACCCTCCGAAACACTTTTGGTGTCCGAATACCATCGTCCTATATATCAATCTTTACCTCTCCATCATTTCGAGACTCCTCGTCATGTCCGTGATGTCATTCGGGACTCCGGACAACATTCGGTCACCAAATCACATGTAGCGACCAGACCTCAAACAGTCTAGTATCTGTGCATCAGTGTCATCCCTGGATTGGTAATGCTGACACACACAATACTTGAGGATTTATAACAGAGTTGCAATCACACACCTATTGCATCAAATGTCTCAAAATAGAACTTATTACAATAATAGGGCTTAAGGCCATCTAAATACAATAACAACGGAAGGCTTGGAAGATAAAGTGAGTCCATCAACTCCAACGACATAGCTGAGTGAACGACAACGACCTATGGCACCTTACTCGTCATCTGAAAAGTCTGCAACATGATATGTTGCAGCCTGAAACGGGTCAGCACATGGAATATGCTGGCAATGTAACACATAGAGTAATGAACAGAATAAATGCTATCACTACATGCATATATGGCTGGTGGAAAGCTCTATGGTTACAGTTTTGCATAAAGCCAATTTTTCCCTAGAACAAAGGAATAAATTTTATTTAACTATCATGGTAGTTGTTAAACATTGAGAAGGTTCCTCCAACTCAAACACAGTTAAGCTTCATCAATTACCCAACAAAATTAACTTAGAGTGATGAGATCAACATGATAATCCAAAGAACCAGATACTCAAGATGTCCATAACCGGGGACACGACTAACCATGATTAGTTTGTACACTCTGCAGAGGTTTGCGCACTTTTCCCCACAAGACTCGATCTCCTCCGCTAGATTTCTCGCACTACATGATGTTTGAGAAACGGATGACCGAGACACAGTCTTTCAGAAGCATTAACTCTTTATTCTGGGTAGACAGTACCACCTACATCCCCTACATCTGCTAGTCTACCACTGAAAGAGGTCACACAACATACTCAACTATGCTAGAGCCCATAATAGCTTGTGGCTGCACACAGAAGTTTCTAGCATGAATAATCTTATGATCCCTTTGAGCCTGGGTGGCAAACCGTAGGATGATCATACGGGTACTCCGGGATATCCTAGGACAACACTGGATTCTCCAGGTGCCCTGACAACCAATCCACCTAGATGTGTATTTAAGTAGCCACCTTAAGTTAACCATTAATTAACAATACTCACATCTGTCATGGATACACTCACCCAATCCACGTCTACGAGCATAGCATAGCAATCCTAAGCATAACGTAGAAGTAACTCCCAAAGGTTTGATAATAAACAGGGCAATAGGTTCTACCTCATCATCTACTTCCCAAACCCACATGTTATTCAGATCCTAACCATGCAATGTTTGAGGGTTGAAACTAATGCATAAAAACTGGGTAATAAAGGGATATGATCAAAGTGTTCCTTGCCTTGCTAATGATCTACAAAACCTAGGGACGCGTAGTAGCACGCTTCGCACTCCGGAAATTCTATCGCAAACAAACAATAACATACATAAGAACTTAACTAAAAGCATAGGTAAAACTCAAATAAGAATATCTAACCACAAATCTCAACTGAAGAACTCCGGTTTCCAAAAAGAATCAAATCAAACGGAGAAACGAAACTCAAACTATGAAAGAAACAAGATCCGGATACTAAACTGGACTAAAGTCAAATTTTACAGTACCAAAATCTTGTTCAAGTTGGTTAAACAGAAAGAGGGCTTCAAAACGAAGATCTAGGCGCTTGTTTCACCTGATTCCGATAAACGAGCGAAAAGATAAACTAAAATGAAGATTAGGGCAAATTTTTCGCAATCGAAAATAATCACGGAAAGCCCCTGGAAAAAGAAAAATAGACGAACAGGCTACCAAATGAACGTTCGCTGTCTGCACTAAATGGACGAACAACATTCATTAAAACGAATGTATGGACGAACATCCGCTAATTAGCTAAACCGGAAAAAAACCGAACCGATTTAAAAAAAATAAATCTAGGGTATAAAAAAACGATCGGTTTTCCAAAAAACGGCGGCTACCTCCGCGGGTGTGTCAGCGGCGGCGGGTGGCGGCTGCGGCATGGGGTGGACGGCGGCGGCGATGCGGGGCGGACGGCGGCGGCGGCACGGGTTGGGGGCGGCGGCACTGGTGGGTGGCGGTGCGCGGATCGAGGCGAGGCGGTGGTCAGGGTTTCGGGCGGTGGGGTTGGCTGGGCTGGCGGGGAGGCTTATAAGGCTGGCCGGGTGTAGTGACCAGGTCGGACACGGCCCAGTAAGGTCGGTTCACTTTTTTTTAAATAAATCCTGACACGGAAAAACTAGTAAAAGAAATACTAAACGGACTCCAAATATCCTGAAATAAATTTTTGCGGTCCTCTAATAATATTGCGGACAAGGTGAATATTTATTTGGGCCTCTAATGCAATTTTGAAAAATGCATTTTTTTCCTAATTCAAATAAAATAGCAATAAAACTCCAAATAGAATTCTTATTTGATTTTAATATTTTTCCTCCAATATTTCTTTGTTTTGGAGAAGTCATTTTATCCCCTCTCTTTTATTTTCATATTGGAAATATTTGAAGAGAAAAATGATTAAAACCAAATGATCCTCTTTTCAAAATTTGAGAAAACTCAAATATGAAAATAACAAAATCCCCAACTCTCTCCGTGGGTCCTTGAGTTGCTTAGAATTTCTAGGATCAAGCCAAAATGCAATAAAATATGATATGAAGTAATGATCTATGTATAACATTCCAAATTGAAAATTTGGGATGTTACAAACCTACCCCCCTTAAGATGCATCTCGCCCTCGAGATTCAGGTTGGCTAGAAAGTAGGTGTGGGTGGTCTTTCCGTAGGTATTCTTCTTGTTCCCAGTTGGCTTCATCCTCGGTGTGGTAGCTCCACTGAACTTTGCAAAACTTGATAACTCGGCTACGTGTGACTCGGCTGGCAAACTTGAGAATCTTCACTGGTTTCTCCTCATAAGTCAAATCGCTATCCAACTGAATCGCTTCCAGTGGCATTGTGTCTCTTATGGGAATAATGGCCATCTCTTCGTGGCACTTCTTCAACTAGGAAACGTTAAACATATCATGAACTCTTGACAATCCGTCTGGCAATTCCAACTTGTAAGCAACTTCTCCCATACGCTCCAATACTTTGTATGGTCCCACAAAATGTGGTGCTAACTTTCCCTTAACTCCAAAACACTTAACTCCTCGAAGTGGGGACACACGAAGATATACTCTGTCTCTGACTTCATAAATTGTCTCCTTGCGTTTAGAATCCACATAACTCTTCTGCCTGGAATGGGCTACTCTGAGTCTATCGCGAATCAATTTAACCTTCTCTTCCGACTTCTTAATCAAATCTGGTCCAAACAACTGACGATCTCCAACTTCATCCCACAATAACAGTGTCCTACACCTCCTTCCGTATAAGGCTTCAAAAGGGGCCATCTTCAAACTAGCTTGATAGTTGTTGTTGTAAGAGAACTCTGCATACGGCAAATTGTCGTCCCAACTAGATCCATAAACTAGTGCACAAACTAGTGCACAAGCTCTCAACATGTCCTCAAGAATCTAATTTACTCTCTCCGTCTGTCCATCTGTCTGTGGATGAAAGGTTGTACTGAACTCTAGCCTGGTACCCAAAGTCTTGAGGTAAACTGGGTTCCTCTGTCTGATACAATGGTCCTTTGGAACTCCATGCAGACATACGATCCTGGTCATATATATCCTTGCCAACTTCGCACTCGTATAAGTGGTCTTCACTGGGATGAAATGCGCTACTTTCGTCCATCGATCGAGTACAACCCATATCGAGTCATAGCCTAAACGAGCCCTGGGCAATCCCGTGATAAAATCCATGCCTAGCTTGTCCCACTTCCATTCAGGTATCGGCAATGGCTGTAGCAATCTTGCTGGCTTCTGATGCTCTGCCTTCACTCTCTGACATACATCACATACTGCTACATACTCTGCAATATCCTTCTTCATTCCGGTCCACCAGAAACTTTCCTTCAAATCCAAATACATCTTGGTGTTTCCTGGGTGAATCGAATACGTTGAATCATGGGCCTCCTGCAGAATCAACTTCCTGATCTCGGGGTCATTAGGCACATATACGCGATCCTCAAACCATAAGGTATTGTGCTCATCCTCACGAAATCCTTTAGCCTTTCCTTTGCTCATCATTTCCTTTATCTCGGCAATCTCCTTGTCAATCTTCTGGGCTTCTCTGATCTTATCCATCAAAGTGGAATGAATTTCCAATGCTGCTACATAACCTCTTGGGACTATTTCCAAGCATAGCTCACGAAGATCCTCTACTTACTCCTTGGGTAATTCTCCGGTTATGAGCGTATTGACATAACTCTTGCGACTCAACGCATCGGCTACTATGTTAGCCTTTCCAGGATGATAATGCAACTTCATATCATAATCCTTAATGAGCTCCAACCATCTCCTTTGCCTGAGATTCAACTCATTCTGCGTGAAGATATACTTCAAACTCTTGTGATCCGTGTATACCTCACAATGGTTTCCGATGAGAGAATGTCTCCATGTCTTCAACGCATGCACTACGGCTGCTAACTCAAAGTTGTGAGTAGCATAATTTAGCTCATGAGGTTTAAGCTGTCGTGAGGCATATGAAACAACTCTTCCCTCATGCATAAGCACTACTCCAAGTCCTCGACGTGAAGCATCGCAATACACTTGATAATTCTTTCGTTGGTCTGGAAGAATCAGCACCGGGGTTGTAACCAAACGCTTCTTCAATGCCTAAAAACGGGCCTCACACTCCTTGGTCCATTTGAACTTGGTGTCCTTTTTCAACAACTCTATCATGGGCTTTGCAATTTTGGAGAAATTCTCAATGAACCTCCGGTAATATCCTGCAAGTCCAAGAAAACTCCTGATCTCTCCAACTGATGTGGGTGCTACCCATTTGGTCACAGAAATGACCTTGGTGGGGTCTACTGCTATTCCTTCTCCGGATATAACATGTCCAAGGAATCCCACTTCCTTCAACCAAAACTCACACTTGCTGAACTTGGCATACAACTGATGTTCCCTGAGCTTCTCGAGAACCAAACGCAAATGCTCCTTATGTTCCTCCTCATTCTTTGAGTAGACCAATATATCATCAATGAACACCACGATGAACTTATCCAAAAACTCCATAAACACTTTGTTCATCATGTTCATGAAATAGGCAGGTGCGTTAGTCAGACCAAATGACATAACAGTATACTCATATAGCCTGTACGTTTTGGTAAAAGGTGTCTTTGGTATATCCTGCTCTCGAATCTTCAGCTGATGGTATCCTGATCGCAGATCGCTCTTGGAAAACACTTTAGCTCCTTGCAACTTGTCAAACAAATCATTGATCATTGGCATCGGCTACTTATTCTTGATCGTCACTTCATTGAACACACGATAATCAAGAACCATCCTCAACGATCCATCCTTCTTCTCCACTAGAAGTACTGGACATCCCCAAGGTGATGAACTTGGTCGAATGAAACATTTATCCAATGACTCCTTAATCTGCTTCTTAATCTCGTCCAGATCTTCTTCTTAATCAAGAACTCAATGTCTCTATCCGGTGGCATGCCTGGCAACTCCTCCGGAAATACGTCGGGGTAATCCTTCACCACTGGTACTTCCTCCTGTACAACTCCTGATAAGGAATTTACTTGAGTCCTCTTCAGCACATGCAGGGATACATACTTGATCCTTCTTCCTTCTGGGGTGGTGAGCATAATCGACTTACTGGCATAGTCCATGTTCCCTCCATACTTTGATAACCAATCCATGCCTAATATTGCATCTAATCCTTGTGACTCCAATATTATTAGGTCTGAGGGGAACACATAGTTACCAATCCTTAATGGTAACCGATCACACCATAGGCTAGCCATATACTCTGCTCCTGGCAAGGTTACTAACATGGGTGACCTAAGGGCTTGGGTTGGCAACTTATACTTATCCACAAATCCCCTTGATATGTATGAATGTGATGCACTAGTATCAAAAAGAATGATGGCAGTAAATGACTTAACCAAAAACTTACCTATAACTGCATCTGGCTGCGCTTCAACCTCCTCCACACTAACGTGGTTCACCTGTCCCCTGTTGAAAGGGTTGGGATTCTTCCCAGAGCTTCCATTGCCATTTCCATTCTTTGCTTCAGAACACTCCGTGGCATAATGTCCATTCTTCCCGCACTTGAAATAAGTAATGTGACTTAGATCCTTCTTGGCGGGCATTGCTGGGTTGGAACGGTTCTGACCGTTGCTTCCTCCATTTCCATTCCCATTCTTGGGGCCACTATGGTTATGCGGAATCCCTCCATTGGAATTATGGCCTAAATGGTTATGGTGAATGTGTCCTCCCGAGTTTGGGGTAAAACGGGGTTTCTACTGAGCTCCTGAATTGTACTTCCCGTTTCCATACTTCCTCTTGCGGCTGTCTATATGTTGCTGCTTCCCTTCAATCATAAGAGCTCTATCTACCAACTCCTGGTAGTTGTTCAAAGTTGCCACCATCAACTGCATGCTCAACTCATCATTTAGTCCTTCCAGAAACTTCTCCTGCTTAGCAGCATCTGTAGCAACGTCGTTCGGGGCATAACGTGCTAACTTACTAAAATCATCCACATACTGGCCCACTGTGTGTCCTCCTTAGCGCAAGTTGCGAAACTCGCGCTTCTTCATGGCCATAGCTCCTGCTGAAACATGGGCAGTGCGGAAAGCCTTCTGAAACTGATCCCATGTAACAGTGTCAATGGGGTAAATGGCTGTGAAATTCTCCCATCATGATGGTGCGGGTCCATCAAGTTGGTGTGCGGCAAAACACACTCTCTCCGCATATGTGCATCCTGCAGTGGTCAGCTCCCTTCCAATCTTGCGGAGCCAATCATCTGCAACAATCGGCTCGGTGCTACTGGAGAACACCAGCGGATTCAACCTTAAGAAACGGGCTAAGTGATCTATAGGTGGTGGTGGTGGTGGGTTGTTGTTGTTATTGCCTTGGTTCTGATTCTAAACTAAAAGTTGCATCAAGGTATTCTGCTACTGAATTAACTAAGTGAGCTCCGGTGGGAAGGCAAATCCATTGTCACGTCTCGGAGGCATCTGATAGGTTTAGAAAATGTGAGAAAACAGAATAGAATGAGATCTAGGGGGGAAACACTACCCATATGCACATGAGACAAACACAATCTTATCATAGCAATCAATTCAAACAAGGGCATACAATCGGTCTAACTATCGTTACAGAAGTGCTTGGACTATACTATATACATGGGGGAACACTACTACTGATATGGTGGTCGACTAGAAAGTTTGATCAGTGGAAGACTCCATTATACCTTCTCCAACTTCATCAACATAGTCATCATCGCTATCATCGGGGTCTGAGTCAGTGTCATCGATGATGATGTAGTCCTTGGATTCGTCGTCATCTCCTCCTAGCGTAGGGTCTCCCATGAACACTCCTAGTTTCCTTGCCAGGTCATCATTCTTCTCCACTAGTATCGTCATTTCCTCCTCATATCTGTCGTGTGTAGACTCGAGTTCCTCTTCTAGCTCCGAAATCTTGATCATTGCCTTCTTCAAATCTATCATGCCTACGCACATCTGGTTCTCCTGGCGGCGAATGTGTTGGTTTAACTCCTGGATGAAAGCTCCAATGGACCTATCCCTCCTGGTGTTGATCATTTCCCATTGCTCATCTCGGCGCCCACATATCTGGTAGATAGTGTCCTTAAGATCCTTGTGATAAACTTCTCCAATGCGTCCCATGGCGATGTGGGCTGCCATGCTCTTTCCTAGACTCCAGGTTGGTGCATCGAAGGAAAACTCTATGGGCTCAGTGACTGGCATGAACGTCCTTCCTGGAACATGATCTTGAATCATCCAACGCTCATCTTCTGGTAAAGTGGCGATGTAGGTCCCGATGAAGCTTGGTATTCCGATGTTTAGGTACCTAGTGACTTCCTTCAATTGTCGTCCAAAAGGTGTATCTTCATCCGGTTAGGTAAACTTGTTCCTTGAGTCCGCCATCCTATAGAGTAGAAAAGGGAGAGGAGTCAGAGATGAGTAGAGAGGAGTGGCCTATGGTTTATCTTAGAGGTCGTGTCCTACAGTCAGCATGTGCTCTAATACCATCTTGTAGCGACCAGACCTCAAACAGTCTAGTCTCTGTGCATCAGTGTCATTCCTAGATCGGTAATGCTGACACGCACAATACTTGAGGATTTATAACAGAGTTGCAGTCACACACTTATCACATCGAATGTCTCAAAAGAGAACTTATTACATCGAATGTCTCAAAAGAGAACTTATTACAATAATATGGCTTAAGGCCATCTAAATATGATAACAGCGGAAGGCTTGGAAGATAAAGTGAGTCCATCAACTCCAACGACATAGCTGAGTGAACGACAACGACCTATGGCACCTTACTCGTCATCTGAAAAGTCTGCAACATGATATGTTGCAGCCTGAAACGGGTCAGCACATGGAATATGCTGGCAATGTAACACATAGAGTAATGAACAGAATAAATGCTATCACTACATGCATATATGGCTGGTGGAAAGCTCTATGGTTACAGTTTTGCATAAAGCCAATTTTTCCCTAGAACAAAGGAATAAATTTTATTTAACTATCATGGTAGTTGTTAAACATTGAGAAGGTTCCTCCAACTCAAACACAATTAAGCTTCATCAATTACCCAACAAAATTAACTTAGAGTGATGAGATCAACATGATAATCCAAAGAACCAGATACTCAAGATGTCCATAACCGGGGACACGACTAACCATGATTAGTTTGTACACTCTGCAGAGGTTTGCGCACTTTTCCCCACAAGACTCGATCTCCTCCGCTAGATTTCTCGCACTACATGATGTTTGAGAAACGGATGACCGAGACACAGTCTTTCAGAAGCATTAACTCTTTACTCTGGGTAGACAGTACCACCTATATCCCCTACATCTGCTAGTCTACCACTGAAAGTGGTCACACAACATACTCAACTATGCTAGAGCCCATAATAGCTTGTGGCTCCACACGGAAGTTTCTAGCATGAATAATCTTATGATCCCTTTGATCCTGGATGGCAAACCGTAGGATGATCACACGGGTACTCTGAGATATCCTAGGACAACACCAGATTCTCCAGGTGCCCTGACAACCAATCCACCCAGATGTGTATTTAAGTAGCCACCTTAAGTTAACCATTAATTAACAATACTCACATCTATCATGGATACACTCACCCAATCCATGTCTACGAGCATAGCATAGCAATCGTAAGCATAACGTAGAAGTAACTCCCAAAGGTTTGATAACAAACAGGGCAGTAGGTTCTACCTCATCATCTACTTCCCAAACCCACATGTTATTCAGATCCTAACCATGCAATGTTTGAGGGTTGAAACTAATGCATAAAAACTGTGTAATAAAGGGATATGATCAAAGTGTTACTTGCCTTGCTGATGATCTGCAAAACCTAGGGACTCGTAGTAGCATGCTTCGCACTCTAGAAATTCTATCGCAAACAAATAATAACATACATAAGCACTTAACTAAAAGCACGGGTAAAACTCAAATAAGAAGATCTAACCAGAAAGTTCAACTGAAGAACTCCGGTTTGCAAAAAGAATCAAATCAAACGGAGAAACGAAACTCAAACTACGAAAGAAACAAGATCCGATTACTAAACTGGACTAAAGTCAAATTTTACAGTACCAAAATCTTGTTCAAGTTGGTTAAACAGAAAGAGGGCTTCGAAACAAAGATCTAGGCGCTTGTTTCACCTGATTCCAATAAATGAGCGAAAAGATAAACTAAAACAAAGATTAGGCAGAAATCGCGATCGAAAATAATTGCGGAAAAACCCTGGAAAAAGAAAAATAGATGAACGGGCTAACGAACAAATGTTCGCTCTCTACGCTAAACGGACGAACAACATTCGTTAAAATAAACATACGGACGAACGTCCGCTAATTAGCTAAACCGAAAAAACGAACCGATCTAAAAAAACAGATCTAGGTTTTTTTTAAACGATCGGTTTTCCAAAAAAACTGGCGGCTACCTCGGAGGGCGGCGGCAGGTGGCGGCTGCGGCGTGGGACGAACGGCAGCGGCGGCGTGGGGCGGACGGCGGCGGCGCGGGGCGAATGGCGGCGGCGGCGCGAGTTGGTGGCGGCGGCGCTAGTGGGCGGCGGTGACGCGTGGATCGAGGCAAGGTGACGGCTAGGGTTTTTGGCGGCGGTGTCGGCTAGGCTGGCGGGGCGTCTTATAAGGCCGGCCGGGCGTAGTGTCCAGGTCGGACACGGCCTAGTAAGGTCAGTTCACTTTTTTTTAAATAAATCGTGACACAGAAAAACTAGTAAAAGAAATACTAAACGGACTCCAAAAATCCTGAAATAAATTTTCGCGGTCCTCTAATAATATTGCGGACAAGGTGAACATTTATTTGGGCCTCTAATGCAATTTCTAAAAATGATTTTTTCCTAATTCAAATAAATTAGCATAAAACTCCAAATAAAATTCTTATTTGATTTTAATATTTTCCTCCAATATTTCTTTGTTTTGGGGAAGTCATTTTATCCCCTCTATTTTATTTTCATATTGGAAATATTCGAAGAGAAAAATGATTAAAACCAAATGATCCTCTTTCCAAAACTTGAGAAAACTTAAATATGAAAATAACGAAATCCCCAACTCTCTCTGTGGGTCCTTGAGTTGCTTAGAATTTCTAGGATCAAGCCAAAATGCAATAAAATATGATATGAAGTGATGATCTACGTATAACATTCCAAATTGAAAATTTGGGATGTTACATCACATAACTCATATAATACTATATCGTCAATGAATGTTAAGCGTGCGGACCCTAAGGGTTCGAGAACTATGTAGACATGACCGAGACACCTCTCCGATCAATAACCAATAGCGGAACCTGGATGCCCATATTGGCTCCTACATATTCTACAATGATTTTTATCGGTCGAACCATTATGACAACATACGTAATTCCCTTTGTCCATCGGTATGTTACTTGCCCGAGATTCAATCATCAGTACCTCTATACCTAGTTCAATCTCGTTACTGGCAAGTCTCTTTACTCATTTCGTAATACATCACCTTGTGACTAACTCCTTAGTCATTTGCTTGCAAGCTTATGATGTGTATTATCGAGAGGGCCCAGAGATACCTCTCCAATACTCGGAGTGATAAATCCTAATCTCGATCTATGCCAACCCAACAAACACCTTCGGAGATACCTGTAGAGCATCTTTATAATCACCCAGTTACATTGTGACGTTCTATAGCACACAAGGCATTCCTCCGGTATCCGGGAGTTGCATAATCTCATAGTCGAAGGAATATGTATTTGACATGAAGAAAGCAATAGCAATAAAACTGAATGATCAATATGCTATGCTAACGGATGGGTCTTGTCCATCACATCATTCTCCTAATGATGTGATCCCATTTATCAAATGACAACACATGTCTATGGTTAGGAAACTTAACTATCTTTGATTAACGAGCTAGTCTAGTAGAGGCTTACTAGGGACATGGTGTTTTGTCTATGTATCCACACATGTATCAAGTTTCCGGTTATTACAATTCTAGCATGAATAATAAACATTTATCATGATACAAGGAAATATAAAATAACAACTTTGTTATTGCCTCTAGGGCATATTTCCTTCAGTCTCCCACTTGCACTAGAGTCAATAATCTAGTTCACATTGCCATGTGATTTAATAGCAATAGTTCACATCCTTATGTGATTAACACCCAAAGTTCATATCGCCATGTGACCAATACCCAAAGAGTTTACTAGAGTAAATAATATAGTTCACATCGCTATGTGATTAACACCTAAAGAGTACTAAGGTGTGATCATGTTTTGCTTGTGAGAGAGGTTTAGTCAACGGGTCTGCCACATTCAGATATGTATGTATTTTGCAAATTTCTATGTCTACAATGCTCTGCACTGATCTACTCTAGCTAATTTCTCCGACTTTCAATATGTATCCAGATTGAGACTCTGAGTCATCTAGATCAGTGTCAAAGCTTCCATCGACGTAACCCTTTATGACAAACTCTTTGTCACCTCCATAACCGAGAAACATTTTGTTAGTCCTTTTTAGGTACCTAAGGATAATTTTGACCATTGTCCAGTGATCTACTCTTGGATCACTATTGTACCCCCTTGCCAAACTCATGGCAAGGTACACAATAGGTCTGGTATACAGCATGTCATACTTTATAGAACCTAAGGCTGAGGCATAGGGAATGACTTACATTCTCTCTCTATCTTCTATTGTGGTCGGGGTTTTTGAGTATTTACTCAACTTCACACCTTACAATATAGGCAAGAACTCCTTCTTTGACTGGTCCATTTTGAACTCATTAAAAATCTTGTCAAGGTATGTACTCATTGAAAGTCTTATCAAACGTCTTGATCTATCTCTATAGATCTTGATGCCCAATATGTAAGCAGCTTCACCAAGGTCTTTCATTGAAAAATTCTTATTTAAATATCCTTTTATGCTATCCAGAATTTCTACATCATTTCCAATCAATAATATGTCATCCACATATAATATCAGAAATGCTACACATCACCCACTCACTTTCTTATAAATACATGCTTCACCATAAGTCTGTATAAAACCATATGCTTTGATCACCCTATCAAAGCGTATATTCCAACTCCGAGATGCTTGCACCAGTCCATAAATGATTGCTAGAGCTTGCACATTTTGTTAGCACCTTTAGGATTGACAAAACCTTCTGGTTGCATCATATACAACTCTTCTATAATAAATCAATTAAGGAATGCAGTTTTGATATCCATTTGCCAGATTTCATAAAATGCGGCAATTGCTAACATGATTGGGACAGACTTAAGCACCGATACAAGTGATAAAATCCCATCGTAGTCAACACCTTGAACTTGTCGAAAACCTTTTGCGACAATTCGAGCTTTGTAGATAGTAACACTACCATCAGAGTCCGTCTTCCTCTTGAAGATCCATTTATTCTTAATGGCTTGCCGATCATCGGGAAATTCCACTAAAGTCCACACTTTGTTCTTATATATGGATCCTATCTCAGATTTCATGGCCTCAAGCCATTTATTAGAATCTGGGCTCATCATAGCTTCTTCATAGTTCGTAGGTTCGTCATGGTCTAGTAACATGACTTCCATAATAGGATTACCATACCACTATGGTGCGGAACGTGCTCTGGTTGACCTACGAGGTTTGGTAGTAACTTGATCTGAATTTTCATGATCATCATCACTAGCTTCCTCTCTAGTTGGTGTAGGCATCACGGGGAACGGTTTTGTGTGATGAGCTACTTCCCAATTCGAGAGAAGGTACAATTACCTCATCAAGTTCTAATTTCCTCCCACTCACTTCTTTCGAGAGAAACTCCTTCTCTAGAAAGGATCCATTCTTAGCAACAAAGATCTTGCCTTCGGATCTATGGTAGAAGGTGTACCCAATAGTTTATTTTGGGTATCCTATGAAGACGCACTTTTCTGATTTGGGTTCGAGCTTATCAGGCTGAAGCTTTTTCTCATAAGCATCGCAACCCCAAACTTTAAGAAACGATAGCTTAGGTTTCTTGCCAAACCATAGTTCATACGGTGTCGTCTCAACGGATTTAGATGGTGCCCTATTTAACGTGAATGCAGGTTTCTTGCCAAACCATAGTTCATACGGTGTCGTCTCAACGGATTTAGATGGTGCCCTATTTAACGTGAATGCAGCTGTCTCTAATGCATAATCCCAAACAATAGTGGTAAATCGGTAAGAGACATCATAGATCGCACCATATCTAATAAAGTATGGTTATGATATTCGAACACACCATTACGCTGTGGTGTTCCAGGTGGCGTGAGTTGTGAAACTATTCCACATTGTTTTAAATGAAGGCCAAACTCGTAACTCAAATATTCGCCTCCGCGATCAGATCGTAGAAACTTTCTTTTCTTGTTACAATGATTCTCCACTTCACTCTGAAATTCTTTGAACCTTTCAAATGTTTCAGACATTTATTTCATTAAGTAGTACCCATACCTACTCAAATCATCTGTGAAGGTGAGAAAATAACGATACCCGCCACGTGCCTCAACACTCACCGGACCGCATAGATCGGTATGTATTATTTGCAATAAGTCATTGGCTCGCTCCATTGTTCCGGAGAACGTAGTTTTATTCATCTTGCCCATGAGGCATGGTTCACAAGTATCAAATGATTCATAATCAAGTGATTCCAAAAGTCCATCTGCATGGATTTTCTTCATGCGCTTTACACCAATATGACCTAAACGGTAGTGCCACAAATATGTTACACTATCATTATCAACTTTGCGTATTTTGGCATCAATATTATGAATATGTGTATCACTACAATCGAGATTCAATAAACCATTTTGGGTGTATGACCATAGAAGGTTTTATTCATGTAAACAGAAAACAATTATTCTCTGACTTAAATGAATAACCATATTGCAATAAACATGATCCAATCATATTCATGCTTAACGCAAACACCAAATAACATTTATTTATGTTCAATACTAATCCCGATGGTAGAGCGAGCGTGCAACGGTGATTGTATCAACCTTGGAATCACTTCCAACACACATCATCACCTCGCCTTTTACTAGTCTCTGTTCATTCTGCAACTCCTGTTTCGAGTTACTAATCTTAGCAACTGAACCTGTATCAAATATCCAGGGGTTACTACGAACACTAGTAAGGTACACATTAATAACATGTATATCAAATATACCTCTCACTTTGCATCCTTCTTATCTGCCAAGTATTTGGGGTAGTTCCGCTTCGAGTGACCATTCCCTTTGTAGTAGAAGCACTCAGTTTCAGGCTTAGGTCCAGCTTTGGGCTTCTTCGCGGGAGCGGCAACTTGCTTGACATTCTTCTTGAAGTTCCCTTTCTTTCCCTTGCCCTTTTTCTTGAAACTAGTGATCTTGTTAATCATCAACACTTGATGCTCTTTCTTGATTTCTATCTTCGCTGGTTTCATCATCGCGAAGAGCTCGGGAATCATTTTCGTCATCCCTTGCATATTATAGTTCATCACAAAGTTCTAGTAGTTGGTGATAGTGACTAGAGAACTCTGTCAATCACTATCTTATCTGGAAGATGAACTCCCACTTGATTCAAGTGATTGTAGTACCCAAACATTCTGAGCACATGCTCACTGGTTGAGCTATTCTCCTCCATCTTGTACGCAAAGTACTTGTCAGAGGTCTCATACCTCTCGACACGGGCATGAGTCTGAAATACCAATTTTAGCTCTTGGAACACTTGATATGCTCCATGGCGTTCAAAACATTTTTGAAGTCCCGATTCTAAGCTGTAAAGCATGGTGCACTAAACTATCAAGTAGTCATCATATCGAGCTTGCCAAACTTTCATAAGGTTTGCATCTGCTCCTGTAATAGGTCTGTCACCTAGCGGTGCATCAATGACATAATTCTTCTATGCAGCAATGAGGATAATCCTCAGATCACGAACCCAGTCGGTATCATCGCTACTATCATCTTTCAACTTATTTTTCTCTAGGAACATATCAAAAATAAATGGGGAGCTACATCGCGAGCTATTGATCTACAACACAATTTGCAAATACTATTAGGACTAAGTTCATGATAAATTAAGTTCAATTAATCAAATTACTAATGAACTCCCACTTAAATAGACATCCCTCAAGTCATCTAAGTGATACGTGATCCAAATCAACTAAACCATGTCCGATCATCACGTGAGATGGAATAGTCATCAATGGTGAACATATCTATGTTGATTATATCTACTATATGATTCACGTTTGACCTTTCGGTCTCCAGTGTTTCGAGGCCATGTCTGTACATGCTAGGCTCATCAAGTTTAACTCGAGTATTCTGCATGTGCAAAACTGTCTTGCACCCGTTGTATGTGAATGTAGAGCCTATCACACCCGATCATCACGTGGTGTCTTAACACGAAGAACTGTCGCAATGGTGCATACTCAGGGAGAACACTTATACCTTGAAATTTAGTTAAGGGATCATTTATAATGCTATCGCCGTAGTAAGCAAAATAAGATGCATATAAAAGATAAACATCACATGCAATCAAAATATGTGACATGATATGGCCACCATCATATTGTGCTTTTGATTTCCATCTCCAAAGCATCATCATGATCTCCATCATCACCGGCTCGACACCTTGATCTCCATCACTGTGTCGTGGTCGTATCGCCAACTATTGCTTCTACAACTATCACTGACGCATAGTGATAAAGTAAAGCAATTACATGGTGTTTGCATTTCATACAATAAAGGACAACCATTATGCTCCTACCGGTTGCTGATAACTTTTACAAAACATGATCATCTCATAAAATAACGTATATCACATCATGTCTTAACCATATCATATCACAACATGCCCTGCAAAAACAAGTTAGACGTCCTCTACTTTGTTGTTGCAAGTTTTACGTGGCTGCTACGGGCTTCTAGCAAGAACCACTCTTACCTACGCATCAAAACCACAACGGTGTTTCGTCAAGTTTTCTGTTTTAACCTTCAACAAGGACCGGCCGTAGTCAAATTTGGTTCAACTAAATTTGGGAAACAGACACCCGCCAGCCACCTTTATGCAAAACTAGTTGCATGTCTATCAGTGGAACCGGTCTCATGAACGTGGTTTTGTAAGGTTGGTCCGAGCCGCTTCATCCAACAATACCGCCGAATCAAAATAAGACGTTGGTGGTAACCAGTATGACTATCACCGCCCACAACTCTTTATGTTCTACTCGTGCATATCATCTACGCATAGACCTGGCTCAGATGCCACTGTTGGGAAACGTAGCATGCAATTTCAAAAAAATTCTATGCACACGTAATGATATATCCATGGAGATGCATAGCAACGAGGGGGAGAGTATGTCTACTTACCCTCGTAGACCAAAAGCGGAAGCGTTTGACAACGCGGTTGATGTAGTCGAACTACATCTAGCTCCGACCGATCAAGTACCGAATGTACGGCACCTCCGAGTTCTGCACACGTTTAGCTTGATGACGACCTCGTCCTCTTGATCCAACAAGATGTCGAGGAAGTAGATGAGTTTCAACAGCACGACGGTGTGGTGACGGTGATGGTGAGTGATCCGCGCAGAGCTTCGCCTAAGCACCACGAGAATATGGTCGGGGTGTAAACTGTGGAGGGGGGCGTCGCACACGGCTAGGAAATTGTCTGTGATGTGCTAGGTGCCCCCTCCTCATATATATAGGTGGGAGGGAGGGAGGAGCAGCCATAGGAGGCTCCCAAGTAGGAGGAATCCTACTTGGAGTCCCTCCCAAGCCGCGCGCCCCCTTGCCATATATAACCGAGGTGGAAGGAAAGAGGGGGGAGAGGGAAGGAAGTAGGAATCCTAATCCACACTTTCCTTGCCCTCTCCTCTTTCCTTCTCCTCCTCATAGGGCTGGCCTCAATAGGGGCGCACCAGGGGTGGTGTTTTCCCTCGCTTGGCCCATAAGGCACATATCTTTGCGGGGGTGCCCGAAACTCCTTTCCGGTGACCCGATAAGTACCCGGTACCCTCCGAAACACTTCCGGTGGCTGAATACCATCATCCTATATATCAATCTTTACCTCTCGACCATTTTGAGACTCCTTGTCATGTCTGTGATCTCATCCGGGACTCCGAACAACATTCGGTCACCAAATCACATAACTCATATAATACTATATCGTCAACGAACGTTAAGTGTGCGGACCATATGGGTTCGAGAACTATGTAGACATGACCAAGATACCTCTCCGATCAATAACCAATAGAGGAACCTGGATGCCCATATTGGCTCCTATATATTCTACGGATATCTTTATCGGTCGAACCGTTATGACAACATACGTAATTCCCTTTGTCCATCGGTATGTTACTTGCCCGAGATTCGATCGTCGGTATCTCTATACCTAGTTCAATCTCATTACTGGCAAGTCTCTTCACTTGTTCCGTAATACATCACCTTGTGACTATCTCCTTAGTCATTTTCTTGCAAGCTTATGATGTGTATTACCGAGAGGACCCATAGATACCTCTCTGATACTCGGAGTGACAAATCCTAATCTCGATCTATGCCGACCCAACAAACACCTTTGGAAATACCTGTAGAGCATCTTTATAATCACCCAGTTATGTTGTGATGTTTGATAGCACATAAGGCATTCCTCCGATATCCAGGAGTTGCATAATCTCATAGTCGAAGGAATATGTATTTGACATGAAGAAAACAATAGCAATAAAACTGAACGATCAATATGCTATGCTAACGGATG
Organism: Triticum dicoccoides; assembly: GCF_002162155.2. Lineage (NCBI taxonomy): Eukaryota > Viridiplantae > Streptophyta > Magnoliopsida > Poales > Poaceae > Triticum > Triticum dicoccoides. The sequence goes on along the minus strand of NC_041385.1, from coordinate 168,692,197 downwards.
GGTATTGTCCATCAAATCATTCTCCTAATGATGTGATCCCGTTTATCAAATGACAACACATGTCTATGGTTAGGAAACTTAACCATCTTTGATTAACGAGTTAGTCTAGTAGAGGCTTACTATGGACACGGTGTTTGTCTATGTATCCACACATGTATCAAGTTTCCGGTTAATACAATTCTAGCATGAATAATAAACATTTATCATGATATAAGGAAATATAAAATAACAACTTTATTATTGCCTCTAGGGCATATTTCCTTCAAGTGCTACAAGCAGGCATATTCTAAAACGACCCCGCCGAATCAAACTTCTGACGGCGGTCCCGGGGACTACACCCAATGGGTGCACTTAGCGTGCCCCCACTTGATCAGGATCCCACTTGACGTGATATGTCTAATTCGAGTGGAAGAGCTACACAACTAAAAGAGAAAACCCCACTGGGTGTACAGATACAAGGTTTAGACCCATGATAGATGCACATTAAAGGTTCCAAAACGCTCATCCACACACATCTTACGAACAATAAAGTAGCAGTTTTCAAATAGCATATCCTAACAGAGCAAAAGTCAAGATGAAAGGCGGAAATCAACTTACAATCCCACTTACTCGGACGTTGGTTTGAAGGGCAGAACTGGCGTCATAAGCAGCCTTGCTATTCTCATACACCGCCTTCATCCTCTCCATCATCAAACCTGCCTGGATCATGGCCTCCTTGGCAGCTCTAGTTTGGTCCTCTGGGACGTGATGAAGACCGAGTCCAATCAACTCAGGGGTTGAGGACAAAGTTGGAGGAATCAAAGTTTGAGACTGCCCAGTCGGACCTGACGCCTGAATAGTCGACACTGGAGGTTGATCAGTCAATAGAGGAACAACAAAAGAAACAGCAGCACAAGATGAGTCACCAAGTCCTTGAACGACATGCTCAGACTGTGAGCGAGGCGTTCGATTGGAAGGCACCCTCTTACTCAAAGCCCTGCCCCTTCTTCCTGCACTTCTCGTAGGTTCATCCTTTTCATTGTCGTTTGTAAGCTGGATAACGTCTGTCGGCACTGCAAACACTCGACAAGCAATAGTTCAGTCAACCTCCAAAACAGTCAGTAATGCAGGAACATGTTTGCAGTTTCATACCTGCTCGAGAAGTGGCCCCGTCTGCAATTTCCGCATCAGCCCATTCCTTGTCGATGTCCATGGACGTTGCAGAAGTAGCAGCTCTAGAAATCCCAAATCTCACTCAGTCAAACAAGTGAAGAAGTCCAAAGTGGCGACGAAAGACAAGGGAAAGAAATACTTACGTTGAAGCAACAGGCACGGTCACCTTGATCCTGGGCAGGGCCTTCCAAGGCTTGAGTGGGACGACTTTGTCCTGCTTCACAACCTTCTCTGACGGCTCTGGAGTTGACGTTCGAGTGCGCTTTGGAATCTTCGTGCTCGACGCGACTGCCTTGCTGCGTCCTCCCACAGGATCTTGTGATTGCTTGGAGCGTCGTTCAGAGCGGGGCAGTGAGTTGACTCCTTCACTACTGTCAGAGTCCTCGCTATCATCTGCATATTTGAAATCAGCACTTCCACCATCACTCTGTACTCCTTCTTGGTGCTGATCATCGTTCGACATTGAGTACATTTTGGTGAAGACCTACAATAAACAAGTTACAAGCATCAGTCGGATTCCAAGGTCACTGCATATTGAACAAGATGTAAACACTCGATGGACACGCCTAACCTCTCCTAGAGAGTTCTGGGCATCGAATGGTTGGATCCTCTTGGCTCCGTGAGGGTTGTCCTTGTTACCCGTGATGCTCCAAAGCCACCGAGCCACCATCTCCTTGCCGACCTCCTCCGGGTGAGTCCGAGCGGTGTCTTCTGGGCCCGAATACATCCACATGGGGTGGTCCCGGGCTTGCAGGGGCTGGATGCGTCGACTGAGGAACACCTCAAGCAGATCCATGCCAATTACTCCACCCGGACCAAAGCAACAATCACATCGACCAAAATTGTTACTTCACCCTTCTCCTTCATAGAAACTACCAACGAAGGAAGATTTTGGGGCCTCTCCAGGGTGAAAGGAGGAAGACCAGGAGTCGGGATATCCTTACAATAGAACCAAGTCGACTGCCACCCCTTGACTGATTCCGGAAAGGTCATGGGAGGAAAGGTGCTCCTACCTCTCATCTGGATCCCTAACACCCTCCCCCCTCCCACACTCACATCTGGATAACATGCGTCTTCTCATCAATCAGATGAGATTTTTTCACCGACTGAGATCGGCAAGTGAAAATGTGTTTGAACAAACCCCAGCGCGGATGACACCCTAGAAAGTTTTCGCACATGGAAATGAAGGCGGCAAGATAAGTGATGGTGTTGGGGGGTGATGGATCTGGGCTCCGAAGAAGTTCAAGAAAGCTCGAAAGAACGGATGGGGAGGCAGGGAAAAACCTCGATCGACATGCGTCGTAAGGAGAACACACTCACCCTCCTGTGGCTGAGGTTCGTGCCCCCCTCAGCAATCTCCAAGATCCCTCCATAATCAGGCCGTCAGTGGTGAGATTCACCAGATCTTCCTCCGTGACGGTGGAGGGGATCCAATCTCCCTGGATCCAACCAGGCGGACGATTGGACCGCGATGTCGACCCCTCGCCATTTTCTTTCCCTTCGCCGTGGCCTTCTTCGCGCGCTCCAGGGCCGTAGTCTTGTCCTTCACCATGGCGGCGGAGCTCGAGAGAGATGGGTGAAGGGGGGAAGAGCTGGAGGAGACGAGGCGGAGAGTCGGAAAGAAGGAAACGCGAATGGAGTGCACAGTGCAACGCCTCGGCAACCACCCTTTTTATGGCTTTACTTCTGAGTGGCTGACTGGTGGACCCATGCAATCCTGGCACATCATGTAACAGGCGCTGGCCCAATACGTGGCAAAAAAGGGGCGCGAAGATCGAGGAGTCCTTATTTGTCCACCCCGCTTACCGCGCCGCGTCCCGTCCTGCGTGCTTCTCCAAATGTCGAATCACACGAGATCCGGAAACCGCAGTGCAGTCAATAGCATCAGAGACATGCATTTCAATCCACTCGAAGATATGCAACATAGTTCACTCGGGAATTCTATGGGTAAGAATCGATCAAGGCGGCTGATGAAGAGTTAACGTACCAGCATGTTCTCAGACCCCTGAGGAAATGACTCCGGAGCATTGAATCGGGTCAGAACCAACTTCAACCCTTCTTCACTCGGTCCTCAATCCATTCGGGGGCTAGACGATGACATGTACCTAGGGTAGGGTCTTAGGCCTGACCTACACACCCTACCCAAGGACACTGCCCTAGAGTCAAAGACATACAAAGTATAATAGAAGATACCGACTGAAACGCTCCTAAAGTGCAATCCAGTCGAAGGAAGATTCGACTCAGATATCCCAATTCCACTCGACCATAGAAAAGACTCACTCGGAGTACAGAAGACCTAAAGTAACCCAGGATGGTAACGGTCAGGCATTCACTCCGTCGTCATAAAGATCATTAATAGCAGGTGTTACCAGTAACGTTCTAGTCATAACTCACATTGAACTCTGTGTAACTGAGGGCTCCAAGGGGCCTGGCGCGCTCTATATAAGCCACCCCCTCCTCTGGCACAAGGGTTCGCACCCCTTGTAACTCTCACACATATCCAGTCGACAAGCCTCCGAGGCATCGAGACGTAGGGCTGTTACCTCCTCCGAGAGGGGCTTGAACTCGCAAACTTGTGTGAATAGCCTCGCCGTAGTTAGGACACTGCCTCCTCCTACGTACCGCCTACTCTTACTGTCAGACTCATTCCCACGACACGTAGCACGCCCTATGAAATCGCGCCTTTTCGGAGCAAGACGAGCGTAATCACTAAGGGCATGTACAATGGTGCTATCTTAGGAATGCCACGTAGGATAAATGATGAGGTGGATGAGAGAGAACTCATAAGAAAAGGCTTGTCTTCTCTTAAATAAGAGAAGACACGAGATGATCTCATAGCACGATATGCCTCACCATATTTTTAGGAATGGCTAGTTATTGAAGATAAGGCTAAGAGATGACCCATTGTAGACATGTTTTTTTGTCATCTCTAAATTACATGCAAGACTTAAGATAAGACTATCTTAGTAATGCCACGTAGGATAAACGATGAGATGGAGGAGATAGAACTCATAAGAAAATGTTTGTCTTCTCTTAGTTAGGGCATGTACAGTAGTTGATAAGATAAACCTTATCTTAAGTCATGCATGTAATTTAAAGGTGACAAAAAAATTGTTTACAATGGGCCATCTCTTAGCCTTATCTTCAATAACTAGTTATTCCTAAAAATGTGGTGAGACATATTGTGCCAAAAGACTTGGCAAATATAGTGGGGGATTTAAGTAGTCCGAAGGTGTCGAAGTCCTATGTGACCGTGGTCCAAACACCCTCAAAGCTGAAACTTGAACAACGCTTTTTGAAGGGAGCATGTCCTAGCGCACATGACTTCGGACCACCTACCCACTAACTACCATTCACCAGTGCTGACCTTGCTTGAAACTGTCAACCGTCCCCGGGTACCACTTGGCCGCCAACGGCACACGTTGCTGCAGGAGAGCCACCAGCCAGAAAATCTATCCGCGGGAGGAATTATACTATCTGCACCTAGTTTCATAAATCATACGTACGAACATGTCCAATCAATAATCTACCGCTCGCAATTGTTGACTCGAAACTGCCAACAAAACGGTCCCTCCCAACCACTTGCAGTTGGCACATGTTGGTCCGAGACAGCTAACCGCCAGGATACGTGCAGCTGCTTGTTTACGTTTTACAGGTTTGCAGGTCGGAATACGTAGTGCCAATAATTGGGGCAACAAACTTTACAGGATCAAGAAAGGTTTTCCAGGCCAGCAGTACGCGTCATTCTTTTCACCCCTTTTGTTATTATAGATAGTGTAGCATTAATACAAACCACAAACCACTGGCTTTTCAGTCCACTGGTCTGCACCGGCAGCATCGTAAGACGAGGATCACCGCAAACAATACAATCAGAACCAGACCAAAGCCATCATGCATGTCTTGCCATGCCATGAAGCCCATGGCTGCAATCCCATGGCTCTGACCGGAGCGATCCGCACATGATGTTGAGCTCCTCCCCCATCTTCAGACAACAGCTGCCCTTCATACGGCTTGCAGACCGAGCGTCCGGTCCATCCACCCGATGATGTCGGCGGCGATCTCGTCGCGCTCGGGCTCGAAGAGCAGGTCGTGCAGGAACCCCTCGTACAGACGCAGGTCCTTGTGCCTCGACGCGGCCTCCGTGTAGAGCTCCTGCGAGGCTAGGGGGTCCGTCACACGGTCCGCGGTGCCGTGCAGGACCACGAACGGGACCGTCACCTTCTTCAGGTTGTGCAGCAGGTAGGAGGAGATGCGCAGGATCTCGTGGCCTGTACGGACCCTGATCGGCCCCGTGTAGACCAGCGGGTCAGAGTACTTCGCTAGCAGCGCGGCGGGGTCGCGGGACACAGGGATGCCGCGCTTGTTGGCTCCCTTGAATTGAAACTTGGGTGCTATCAGAGAGAATATCGGTGCCACGGCCTGCATTGATTCAGGTAAGTCTCAGTGATGACATACAACTTGCCATGCAGGTAAAACAAATATTGTGGCCAATTTTAAGTTTGGAATTTGTGGATGAATTCAAAAGCAGAGCTTCTGAAATAGCTCTGCTTTTGATATGACCGTACAATACCAAAAGTTCTCAAATCAGGATAAATTGGAATAATAATAGGAAACTGGAATAGTAATATTACCCCAACTATCGGATGCGCTGGTTTTACACGCACAGCTGGTGAAGTCAGGATGATCCCTTCCAGTCTGGTTCTGATATGAGCGTACAGCGACGCCTGCAAAATGACAGCTAGTGATGAGCATGCATGAAACAAGAAAGTTAAGCGTTGTTAAATGAGCATCGTTAGCCAAACCATTTCAACCAGGCTATTTTGTTAATGCTTTGCACCATTCTCCGCCGTCAGGGTATCCATTGTTCACAGGCCCAGAGGAGTAGGGTCAGTGTCTAGATCTGGCCTAAATACCGATGACAAAACGCGATTTAATTCGACAAGCCATACCTTTAAAACAACAGCTCCACCAGTGGAGTGACCGAGTAGAAAACAAGGAACATCTGGATTCTCCAGCATAATTTTATCAAGAAGTACTTCCTGTCCAGAGATGATAATATAGCATTACATTAGCAATCAGGAACAGAATAGCTTTGTGCCTTCTATCAAAAAACCTTGAACAGAATGTAGAAGTAGGTGGACAGAAAGAGACTTACCATGTCTTCTATGACATAATCGAGAGAAGGAACATAACCGTGCAGACCATCACTGCCACCATGACCTGTTAAGCGTAAGCTCATGTTAGCCTGTTGATGTTGAGATGAATGCAAAATTCAACAGGCATGCTCACACCTAATAGGACCAAAGAGATTGAAAACCACGAATGTTTTTCTTGAAGTACTGCTTGATTCATGGGAATGAGTTGCAAGGTAAGAATCCACAACCATGCGGGTACGGCATGATGACAACCTTAGCGTCGTTGCTTATATTTTACTCCCTCTGTAAAGAAAATATAAGAGCATTTAGATCACTACTCTAGTGATCTAAACGCTATTATATTTCTTTACGGAGGGAGTACCCTATAACATGCTATAAAAAAACTACTATCTGATTCTAAATGTTGTCATAACATTACCAGTACCAGACAGCTAACACGTAGTTAGTTTGATACCTACATAATCCACACACACAAAAAAAGCTAGTACTCGGAGTAGTAATTTATTCTAGTTTCCTAGTAGTTTTTGCCCATACCAAGCAATTAAGAACTAACAGTTAGTTAGATTTTCTCCGAGGAATAATTATGTAAGATCGAACAACATCCCTCGAAATTGATCATTTATTTACTTTATTTCTAAATATAGCACTGATCTTCCACCAACCAACCATGTGCAACATTTCCTATAATATACCAGAAGAACTCATGTTCAGAAAACCACAAGTAGGTTTCCTTACCTATCCAATCCATTGCATATACTCCAAAGCCACATGATGTTAGCTGCTCGGCAAAATGCAAATACCTCCCACTGAAACGCAAGATCAAGGTACATTTAGTAATGCCTTCAATACAAGGAGGAGATGAAAAATATAGGTAGGTACACCACCATGCTGAAGCTTGGAGGACTGGAGGGGAATGACTCAACATGATTTCCTTACCTATGCTCGTTGAGCCCATGTACGATGAGCAGAATGCCCCTAAAGCAAAAGAGGAAAAAATGTCAATACAAAATTGCGTGACTGCAAGTGAAAGAAGGGTTCAGTTTGATACTTCAAACTTCTCATTTCTAATGAAAGAGACTGAAACAGAACCATAATCTTCAGAAGGTGTTCACACATGTGGAGCCATAAAACCAGTCAGCAACATTGGCGGTGGCGGATTAACTAAATTAGTTGTGGTTATCTCCCTTTTCAACATTTGTTTGCTAGGTTGTTTGACTATTATGTCATTCATATTGAAAACAAAGTTGATGGTCAGCTCAGGCAACTACACACTGGGTCGTGTCAAGAATAATCAACTTTGGTTGCACAAAGTGGGCGCACTAAAGAATCAAGAAAAATCCCGCTCCCCCTTTCTTGATAGCTAAGTTTTCCGGTGTCACATGGAGACATTACGTTAAGTTTTTTCATGGAGTATGAGAGATAAGAATGGAACAGAAGTTAGAGATAAGTATCAGCTTATATTCTCCTGACCCGTTCCACTTTACTTGTTCCCCCTTTCCTGTATTTCAAAGTTGCTTCACACTATCCCCCCAAAAAAAACTGCACAAAGCTATCGTTAATTTTTAGTCAACTAGCTCAGGTTCCGAAGGAGAGACGCGTACAAGAAATATGACAACCTAAAACAGCAGCTCTGCGACGAGGACAAACTCCATACATCATCATTGACAGGGGTAATGACTATGAATGCAAAGATCGGTGGAGATCTGAATTTTTTTTTGGATGTACTCAACGTGCATCGCACGGCACGTCTCTTTATGAGTAGAGCAGCAGCCACAAAGTCTTCTGTGAAACACTAGGTCCAGGTATCTGGTAAAGCACTCTAATCGCGTGATCAAAACCGCAGCTAGTATGCATGATCTAAATGCTCATCGCGCCTTGCCATTACTACACCAAAAATCGCCTAAACAGGAGCAGAAAATTGCAACTTTAACTGAAATTACCACCCGTTGGCATCAGACAAGAGTGCCAGAGAACTACTCACTACGAACAATTCGCAAATGAACAAAGTTCCTAATTCCTAAGGGATCAAAGACCCGAAGAAAATCCTTGTTTTATTTTTTAGGAAAAAAATCCGTGTATTATTGTCAACGAAATGCCAAGAACTCTCGCAGAAAAACCTACGTGATTGGCTGATCCAAAGGAAAGAACAGATCCCTTCTGGGTAAGGTCAAGTCCACGAACTACCGTCCCCCACCGCTCCACCGATATGATATAAATACAACAACAAAAAAGTGACAAGTAAAAAAACAGGAACCACGAAAGCGAAATCCACACAAACGAACAAAAGGAAACCACCAATTTCCACAGCGACGGAAACCCCCACGGTCCACGGAAGGCAATTCAATCGCACACGCCACGGGACGGGCGGACGGGGCTCACCTCGTCTCCGCGCCGGCCGCCGGCGCCCAGACGCGGCAGAAGAGCGCGTTCCGCCTGGCCCCGGCGATGACGAACGTGCCGCACGTCCTCCCGTCCACGTCCGCGTCGTCCTCCACCATGGGCACCTCCTCCGCGAGCGCCCGGCGGCGGCGCACGTCCTCCTCCTCCGCGGCCCTGCGCCTGCTCCTGGCCTTCCCCAGGCGGCCGGGCTCCGCCGGGCTCGCGGCGTCGGGGCGGCGGCGGCGGCCGACGAGGAGGAAGAGCGAGTGGAGCGCGACGGCGAGGCGGAGCAGCGCGCGGCGGGACATCACGGAGCGGAAGACGGGCACGATCCGGCCCGTGGCGCCCGACGTCATCATCATCTCGTCGCCGCCCATCTCCATGGCCGGCCTCGCTCCCCTGCGCGTTTTTTGTGCTTTACTTTTTCTTCGCGTTTTACGCGGTCGCGGGCTTCGTGGGCCGCCCCCGCGTATTTATAGGAGGTGGAGATTTAGACTGTGGCGAGAGCGTGGTTTGCTGTTTCCTTCCTGGAAATCCGTATTCTCACGTTATTTTTCTGTTTGTTTATTAAGTAATGTTTTTATTTATTTATAAGAAGATGTGAGGAGATAGTGGTCCTACTAACAGTTGCAACGGATCAGCAGTCCAGCTAACAGCTGTGCTATGCCAGGGTCCTACTACATGTCACTCCTCTGACCCACAGTAGCTGGTTGTAACGGGGAGTATCATATACTAGTATCATACATGTGATACTAGTGTATGATACTATTTTTCTAATCCATAGTATCATATATTAGTATCATGTAGTATTTTATTTATTGTCATACATGACATATAGTACCATAGCATTTATTATGATACAGTATCATGATATGATACCCAACCTTCTCTTTCTTCATTTAATTCTATGACACGTCATCAAAATTGCTTTGTTGGCATGCATGATACCTGGTTGGGGAGTATCATATACTAGTAACATAGATGATAACACTTATCTAGATGAAATATATGACATGGCAAGTAATTAATGATAAAAGAGAGACGTGTAATAATACACTACATCTCTCTTAGTTTACAGGGCGTGCGCGTACCCCTAGGTCTTCAATTTGACCAACCTAATACAAGTCATATATTACAAAAAATATATCAACATAAACTACGGAGTTTCTACTTTCAAAAGGTATAATTTTTGTGTTATATAGTTTATATTAGGGTGATAAAATTGACAACTTAGGTATACGCGCATGACTTGTAAACTGAAACGGATGTAGTAGCTATTTACTCATACTATGAGCTGGTCCTAATGGGAGTAATAGTTAGTATCATACATGCCAACTGGGCAATTTTCATGAGGTGTCATAAAATTAAATTAAGAAAGTGATGGTTGGGTATCATATCATGATACCGTACCATAATAAATGCTATGATACTATGTGTCATGCATGGCAATAAATAAAGTATTACATGATGCTAATATATGATATTCCCCATTACAACCAGCCTGAGTAACATCACACATACCAAGACAAGATGAGTCTACAACCTAAATAAAAAGTTGCATGACACCACACATATGTTACTCTCCACTATAGAGGTAGTAATATAGACTAGTAACTGTCGTCGTAATCTCACGTTAAATGCATGGCTTATCATGGGTGGAGCCATGTGGACGTTGTAGGGTTCCGGAAGCGAGCGTGAGCACGAGCTCGGTAGCACGCGAGACATACTCAGGTTCGGGGCTCTGAGCACGAGCTCGGTAGCACGCGGGACATACTCAGGTTCGGGGCTCTCCGGAGATATAACACCCCTACTCCTGCTATGATGACTATGATCAAGAGTGTACGACGTTGCTCCTTGAGCTGTTCGGCTGGATGCAGAAGAAGGGTAGAGCTCTCCCTCTCCTATCCTAGCTATGGTGTGTGTGAGTGGGATGGATGGTGAACCCTTTGCATGGGTGAGCCCGGGGGGTCTTACAAGCCGACCCCCCAGGGGTACAATGGTAAGGCTACAAAGCCCTGGGGCCGGTCGTCAGTGTCTGGGGTCGCTGGGTTCTCCGCCGACTGCTGGGGCCCGCCTCTAAAGGGCCCCTCCGACTGCCGAGAATCCGGACGACGGGTAGGGCCTGCCGCCTACGGGCCACGCTGATTGCCTTTCACTGTAGAACCGTCCTTGCTGATGAGGGCCGCATTAGAGGTCGTACGGCTATAGACCTCTGTCAGGTGGGTAGGTGGCCACCTGGTCAGCGCACACTGTAGCCACGCCCTTCCGGGATTCGAGAGGAGCAGGTGGCACTATTGCTACGCTCCGTCTCGTCGCAGTGGTTGAGTGCAGACTCCGAGGGAGTGGACGGGCCGGCTGCTAGAGGTCGGCCCACTCCCAAGCCGTCTTCTGGAGCGTGCCTGTTCTGGAAGCCGGCCACGTGGTACCAGTCGGCCCAGGGAGCCGGCCGCATGACCAGTCGGCATGAGGGGCTTTGCTAGCCCCGATGTCTTGAAATGTCTTTGGATAAGGATGAGGCTACCCGGGGTCTATCCCCCCGACAGTAGTCCCTGAAGCTAGTGAGGCGCCATGGATCGCAACCAGAGTGCCTCAGCAGTTTCCCCCGAGAGGTCCTCTGTCTTTGTTTCGTTCGGCTTGAAGAAGCCACGTGCCAGGAGTCGGCCGTGGCGAGAGCGGCCGCCTGTTGAATTTGAATCGTTGTGGCGGGCGACGGAGAGACGCCATCGGGTAGCGCGCTCGTCGCCCGTTGCTCGAATGCCACGCGTCGCCAGCAGGCCAGGCGGGCCTTCTAGCCCATGCGCGCGATGGGACGCCGTGCAGGCTCGGGCCCGTCACTACATGGCCTCGGCGCGCGCGTGGATCCGCTGCGGCCGAGGCGGAATGATTGTGCGCCATTAAGGCCCAGGATTTGTGGGGGCATGCGGGACGTGGGCGCAGTTAATCCCATGCCCCCGGAAGCGTCATCTCGGCCCCACCGTCGTTGCCGTATAAATGAAGGGGGAGGGGGCGGCCGAACGCACGCGTTGTTGGGAAACATAGCATGCAATTTAAAAAAAAATTCATACGCTCACGCAAGATCTATCTAGGAGATGCATAGCAACGAGAGGGGGAGAGTGTGTCCACGTACCCTCATAGACCAAAAGCGGAAGCGTTTGTTAACGTGGTTGATGGAGTTGAACTTCTTCTCGTTCCGACCGATCAAGCACCGAACGTACGGCATCTCCGAGTTCTACACACGTTCAGCTCGATGACGTCCCTCGGACTCTTGATCCAGCAAAGTGTCGAGGGAGAGTTGCGTCAGCACGACGGCATGATGATGGTGATGGTGAAGTGATCCGTGCAGGGCTTTGCCTAAGCACTACGTGAATATGACCGGAGGCGTAAACTGTGGAGGGGGGCGCCGCACACGGCTAAGAATCAATATTGTGTGTTCTAGGCGCCCCCCCTGCATATATATAGGTGGGAGGGAGAGGGGACAGCCAAGGGAGCGCCCAAGTAGGAGGAATCTTACTTGGGGCCCTAATACTATTCGCCCCCCTACCATAATTCCCGAAGGGGGAAGGAAGGAGGAGGAGGGAGATAAGGAAGGGGGAGGTCGAATCACTCCCCTTCCTTTCTCTCTTCTCCTCTTTCCTCCCCCCCCCCTCTATTTCGGCCTACATGGGGTGCACCAGCCCCTTAGGGGATGGTTTGTCCCACTCTTGGCCCATTAGGCCCATGTAGTTGCCAGTGGGATGGCCGGAACCCCTTCCGGTGACCCGATACGTACCCGGTACCCACGGAACACTTCCGGTGTCCAAATACTATCGTCCTATATATCAATCTTTACCTCTCGACCATTTTGAGACTCCTCGTCATGTCTTGATCTCATCCGAGACTCCGAACAACATTCGGTCACCAAATTGCATAACTCATATAATACAAATCGTCATCAAACGTTAAGCGTGCGGACCCTACGGGTTCGAGAACTATGTAGACATGACCGAGACACCTCTCCGGTCAATAACCAATAGCAGAACCTGGATGCTCATATTGTCTCCCACATATTCTACGAAGATCTTTATCAGTCGAACCATTATGACAACATACTTTATTCCCTTTGTCATCGGTATGTTACTTGCCCGAAATTCGATCGTCGATATCTTCATACCTAGTTCAATCTCATTACCAGTAAGTCTCTTTACTCGTTCCATAATGCATCATCCTGCAACTTACTCATTAGTCACTTTGCTTGCAAGGCTTCTTATGATGTGTATTATGAGAGGGCCCAGAGATACCTCTCCGATACTCGGAGTGACAAATCCTAATCTCGATCTATGCCAACCCAACAAACACCTTTGGAGATACCTGTAGAGCATCTTTATAATCACCCAGTTACGTTGTGACGTTTGATAGCACATAAGGCATTCCTCTGGTATCTGGGAGTTGCGTAATCTCGTAGTCGGAGGAATATGTATTTGACATGAAGAAAGCAGTAGCAATGAAACTGAACGATCATTATGCTAAGCTAACAGATGGGTCTTGTCCATCACATCATTCTCTTAATGATGTGATAACGTTCATCAAGTGACAACACATGTCTATGGCTAGGAAACTTAACCATCTTTGATTAACGAGCTAGTCAAGTAGAGGCATACTAGGGACACGGTGTTTTGTCTATGTATCCACACATGTATCAAGTTTCCAGTTAATACAATTCTAGCATGAATAATAAACATTTATCATGAATAAGGAAATATAAAATAACAACTTTATTATTGCCTCTAGGGCATATTTCCTTCAGTCTCCCACTCGCACAAGAGTTAATAATCTAGATTTCAAAGTAATGATTCTAACACCCATTGAGTCTTGGTGCTGATCATGTTTTGCTCATGGAAGAGGCTTAGTCAATGGGCCTACCACATTCAGATCTGTATGTATTTTGCAAATCTCTATGTCTTCCTCCTTGACTAGATCAAGGGTGGAGTTGAAGCGTCTCTTGATGTGTTTGGTCTTTTTGTTGAATTTGGATTCGTTTGCTAAGGCAATTGCTCCAGTATTGTCACAAAAGATTTTTATTGGACCCGATGCACTAGGTAGTACACCTAGATCAGATATGAACTCCTTCATCCAGACTCCTTCATTTGCTTCTTCCGAAGCAGCTATGTATTCCGCTTCACACGTAGATCCCGTCAAGACGCTCTGCTTGGAGCTGCACCAACCGACAGCTCCACCATTCAATAAAAATATGTATGCGGTTTGTGACTTAGGGTCATCCGGATCAGTGTCAAAGCTAGCATCGACGTAACCATTTATGACGAGCTCTTTATCACCTCCATAAATGAGAAACATACCCTTAGTCCTTTTTAGGTACTTCAGGATGTTCTTGACCGATGTCTAGTGATCCACTCCTGGATTACTTTGGTACCTCCCTGCTAAACTTATAGCAAGGCACACATCAGGTCTGGTACATAGCATAGCATACATGATAGAACCTATGGCTGAGGCATAGGGAATGACTTCCATTTTCTCTCTATCTTCTGTCGAGGTCGGGCATTGAGTCTGACTCAACTTCACACCTTGTAACACAGGCAAGAACCCTTTCTTTGACTGATCCATTTTGAACATCTTAAAAACTTTATCAAGGTATGTGCTTTGTGAAAGTCCTATTAAGCGTCGTGATCTATCTCTATAGATCTTGATGCCCAATATATAAGCAGCTTCACTGAGGTCTTTCATTGAAAAACTTTTATTCAAGTATGCTTTTATGCTATCCAGAAATTCCATATCATTTCCAATCAAAAATATGTCATCCACATATAATATTAGAAATGCTGCATAGCTCCCACTCTCTTTCTTGTAAATACAGGATTCTCCGAAAGTCTGTATAAAACCATATGCTTTGATCACCTCATCAAAGCGTATATTCCAACTCTGAGATGCTTGCACCAGTCGATAAATGGATCGCGGGAGCTTGCACACTTTGTTAGCACCTTTAGGATCGACAAAACCTTTTGGTTGCATCATATACAACTCTTCTTTAAGAAATTCATTAAGGAATGCATTTTTGATGTCCATTTGCCAGATTTCATAATCATAAAATGCGGCAATTGCCAACATGATTCCGACAGACAAAAGCATCACTACGGGTGATAAAGTCTCATCGTAGTCAACTCCTTGAACATGTCGAAAACCTTTTGCAACAAGTCGAGCTTTATAGACAGTGACATTACCATAAGCGTCAGTATTATTCTTGAAAATCCATTTATTCTCTATGGGTCGCCGATCATCGGGCAAATCCACCAAAGTCCATACTTTGTTCTCATACATGGATCCTATCTCAGATTTCGTGGCCTCAAGCCATTTATCGGATTCTAGGCTCATCATAGATTCTTCATAGTTCATAGGTTCGTCATGGTCAAGTAACATGACTTCCAGAACAGGATTGCCATACCACTCTGGTGCGGATCGTGCTCTAGTTGACCTACGAGGTTCTGTAGTAACTTGATCTGAAGTTTCATGATCTTTATCATTAGCTTCCTCTCTAGTTGGTGTAGGCATCACGGGAACAGATTTCTCGGATGAGCTACTTTCCAAATTGAGATAAGGTACAATTACCTCATCAAGTTCTACTTTCCTCGCACTCACTTCTTTCGAGAGAAACTCCTTCTCTAGAAAGGTTCCATTCTTGGCAACAAAGATCTTGCCTTCGGATCTGTGGTAGAAGGTGTATCCAATTGTTTCCTTAGGGTATCCTATGAAGACGCACTTCTCCGATTTGGGTTCGAGCTTATCAGGCTGAAGCCTTTTGACATAAGCATTGCATCCCCAAGCTTTAAGAAACAATAGCTTAGGTTTATTGCCAAAACACAGTTCATACGGTGTCGTCTCAACGGATTTTGATGGTGCCCTATTTAACGTGAATGCAACTGTCTCTAATGCATAACCCCAAAACGATAGTGGTAAATCGGTAAGAGACATCATAGATCGCACCATGTCTAATAAAGTACGGTTACGACATTCGGACACACAATTACGCTATGGTGTTCCAGGTGCACTACAAAAAAAAGACACATCCGTGACATTTTGGGCCGAACGAATTTTTTTCCTGTCATACATATGACACTTCTATCATGATAATTGTGACAAAACCCGGTATCATCATAGATGTGGTGGGCTCCTACTTCTATGACAAAAAATCATGACAGAAAATGGGCTTTTCGTCCTGGGCGGGCCGGAGACGCAGCTGCATGACATTCTTTGGACCGTCCATGACGGAAAAAACCATGGTTGAAGCAAGAGGGAGGAAAATTTCGGGGAGTTGCCGGTTACGGTGGGAGGTCGGGGGCCGAGCGATGTGTGATTCTCTCGTACACGTACGCGCGTGTGTGCGAGGTGTTGGCTCTAACTAAACTCGAGCGAGGCGTTGGGCTCTAACTGAACCCGAGCGATTGCACTGCAGGTTACGCGTTACTGAACCCGAGCGATCGATCGATGGCTGTTAACTGAACCCGATGGAGCGATTCCTTCGCTACTGCTACTAACTGAAGCCGATCGATTGGATTAACAGTGAGCGTTGCAGGGGGGGTTAGATGAATAGTGAGCGATGGCGTTGCCTCTGGATGAACAGGACCCCGTGGCGTGGAGGGCTGGATGAACAGTAGACGGTGGAGGGGTGGCCGTGGAGGGGTGGTTGAACAGGACCCCGTGGTTTGGAGGGCTAGATGAACAGTAGACGGTGGGGGGCTGGATGAATAGTAGACGATGGAGGGGTGGTTGAACAGTAGCCGGTGGAGTAGTGCGCGGTGGAGGCTGGATGAACAGGAGCCCATGGAGGCTGGAGGAGGTCGACGGTAGCCCGTGGAGGCTAGAGGAGGTCGACGGTGGAGATGAACAGTATCCCGTGGAGTCCCGTTTTGCGGTATGCCACACCCCTCCCGATGAACAGGACCCCCGTTTCGACCATAGCGCTCCAACACAAGTCCGTTTCATCCGTTTTGCGATACGCCACACCCCTCCCGATCAACAGGACCCCCGTTTC
>NC_041385.1:168639759-168675260 GCF_002162155.2 Triticum dicoccoides | reverse complement strand
GACCCCCGTTTCGACCGTAGGAGGCCCCTTTCCTCCGTTTTGCGGTCACCACACCCCTCCCGATCAACAGGACCCCGTTCCGAACGTGGCCGGTCGAACACAAGGCTGTTTCCTCCGTTCTGCGGTATGCCAGGCCTCGTTTCCATCGCCTGTTCCGTCCAAGCCGGTTGGCTCCCAAGTGTTCCATTGCCTCCTGATGAACACGATGCATTCCGTTGCCTCCCCATGAACACGACGCATTTCGTTGCCTCCCCATGAACACGACGACGACTCTGTTTCTCCATTCCGACCCAACCATGTACGTATGCGCGAGTAGGCATTCGAGACCCTGCCCGTATGTACGTACGTGGCCGTATTTTCTTTCTTGCACCCTCGCCGTTGTACGTACATGTACATGCTACGTGCGCGCCTCTACAACGACACGTGCGCGCCTCTACATCGACCAGTATGTACGTACACATTGGCGACCAGAATGACAACGCTACGTACGCTTCGACCAGGTGGGTCCCGACTGTCAGGCACTTCCTTGCCTGCGAAGATGTAGCTGGTGGGTCCCAGCAGTCAGGGGGGAGAATCGTTTTTTTTTTGCCCAGACGCACTTCCTTGCGTGCGAAGATGTAGCTGGTGGGTCCCAGCAGTTAGGGGGGCGAATCATTTTTTTTTGCCCGGAAGCACTTCCTTGCGTGCGAAGATGTAGCTGGTGGGTCCCAGCAGTCAGGGGGAAACTTTTTTTCGCGAAATACGGTGGCCCGTCCGGTGGGTCCCTGCTGTCAGGTGGAGGAATCATTATTTTTTGTGTAATAAGGAGGCACTTCCTTGCTGCGGCCGTGGACCCAGCTGCCAGCCTCTCCATGTACAGTCCACGTCTGATGGAAGTCGTTCCTTGACCACATGGACCATGCCGCGCCGAGAGCACCACGGCAGTGGACGACGGTGAGGCCTTGGAAGGGGACGACTCGGAGCCGGGGAAGACGCAACAGTGGATGCCCACGCGAAGAGGAGTACGAGGGTTCACTGGTTCGGCTGCAGTGTGAGGCTGCTGTCGCCGCAGAATAATAGGGGGTGTGGGTGAGTAGAGGGATGGCCTGTCCAGCAGTGGGAGTAGTAGGGGGCGGTGAGGCCTCCGCGGCATCACAGCCGGCCACGGGAGGCAGGAGCACGCGACACGACCGACGCTGGTTTGGGCGGCTGGAGCAAGAAGACCAGAGGTTGAAGAAGCACTACAACCATTGGATGAACATCGTACGGTAACAGGAGCTAGAATCGTTCATATTGACTAAGTTGATTAAGCCCTCCATCCCTGTCAACTTGGTAGGCCCACAAGTCAGCCTCCCAGTATGCTGGGTTCCAGCTGGCAGGGGGAGTATTCATTTTTTGTGCGTAATAAGGAGGCACTTCCTTACGTGCGAAGATAGCTGGTGGGTCCGACAAGTCAGCGGGGGCATGTTTTTCGTGAAATACAGAGGCCCTTCTGGTGGGTCCCAGATGTCAGGTGGAGGAATTATTATTTTGCGCGTAATAAGGAGGCATTTCCTTGTGTGCAGCCATGGACCCAGCAGTCAGCCTCTCCACGCACAGTCTACTTCCGATGGTGTCGTTCGTTGACCACGTTGACCACGCCGCGCCGAGCGCATCCAACGTGGTGGACGACGGCGAGACCCTGGACAGCAACGAGCCGGAGATGGGAAGACGTGGGAGTAGAGTCGCAGACGGAGAGGTGTACGAGGGTTAGCTGGTTCTAGTGCGGTGTGGTTCGGCAGTCGGTGGAGAAGAACAGGAGGTGTGGACGGGTGAAGGGATGGCCTGGCCAACGGTGGAGTAGCGCTTCATAGCGAAGCGTGCTAAGCAGAGCTGCTAGCAGCAGGAGGTGGTCCCGGCGGTGCTGCAGGAAGAAGACGAGAGATTGAAGATGGATGCTGGTCGTTGGATGTAAATCCAACGGCTAACATGTCAGAATCATTTGTTGACTAAATTGACAACGACTTGCGTTGGCTTCGATCTATTGGCCCACATTTCAGCCTCCAAAAATGTGGCACGTATTCAACCCATCTTTTCAGAATTTACAGTCTTTTCTTTGCGCGGTAGAATTTACAGTCAATTTGATCTTCTTTTGAATTACAACCATTAGCTGGGCTAGGTGAGCAATTAATGTAGCGTCCATGCGGCCCATTTATTTTATTTCCTAAAAAATTACAAGCCATTTGCACTTTATCTAGATACACGATTTTGTTGGGCTGATTCTAATTATAATGTTGGGTTGGGCCAGCTATGTTATCAAAAAATAAAAAAGGATTGAGCATTTTGTTATAAATATATTTAAGTAATAAGTGATATTATTACATTCGTCCTTAAAACTTACCAAGCTTTTGTACACAATCACTATGATTTTCGTGCCAAAACAATCCAGGATTTTATTTGTTAAGAAATTATTTTTATAAGTTAATAAGATGTGGGATATTGTTTTCTTACATATGTAACTATCTGTTAAATATATGATGACAATAAAAATAATATATAATAACATAAAAAATAATTTAAATATATATAATATAGTTAGAAGGGAAACATAAGTTGTACCTGACGTTCCTATTCTTATATAGAAAAATAGAATAGACCTCTGCATTTTCTTCAAAAAAATACATAAATTGGGCTGCCAAAAATAAAACCTCGGATGAGAGGTCCATAGGCCGATCGATACATGACGGCCCTAAGAAAATACGAAGAGGCCCTCTCATCCGAGGTCGTGGGTTGCGCATGTTAAAAATGAAAGCCTAGACGGGGCAGCCCAAAACCACGTCCTACACTTGCCAAAACTTTGTCCCTCTTTTTCTCTGTGTTTTGCACAGTCGACATTGTGTGGGCATTTTGACTGTGCATCATATGAAGATGTGCTATGCATGAATGTTGATCAACATGATGTTAGCTGGCTGGTAGTTCCATTTTCGACCATGAATAAAACTTCCAACATGATGTTAACCCTGTTTGAAAAGGCCGTGTTAATATAAATGCTCTGCCTCTGAAAGTTGCAGTTTCTTATCTGAAACTGAACTTGCAGTTTCTTATCTGAAACTGAAACTTGCAGTTTCTTCTCGTCTGCACTTTTATACTCCTATGAAACTACATTTTTTTAAGTGCTAAAAGTAGATCTCTAGAATTCATAAAATTCTTCATATGCTCAATACTGCAAATCTGTAATTCAAAAGACATTCATATCTGAAAGTACTCTCAAAATACACAACACAAAACACAATTCACAACCTGCAAATACTGACAACCCTAAGCTCCTCCTGACAATTCACAACCTGCCCGACTATTGGGATGGGGGGTGGGGGGCAGCCCCCTCCTATTCCTCGGCGGCAGACAACCGCCCCGTGAGATGATGTGAACGGCGAAGGAGACGATGGCGGGGAAGCATCATCGGGCCAACTACTTTTCTCCTCTTGCAGTTGGGTTCGGTCGACGAAGACTCCACCGGCTCGCTCTGGAAGGACACCCTCACAAACGGCACCCTGTAGATGCTCGATCCTTCAATCTCTGGTGGATGCTCCATCTGGGATCGATACTCCCACCACCGCTCCCTCACGATCGGATTCGGTGAATCTGTTTGCTCCATGGCCCAGAGGAGCAGTTCTATGTACTCCGGCGCGACTCCCTCCGGGAGTATCGTCGCCTTTTCGCTCTGTTGCAGATATTTGGCCATGGATGTCGTCGTCGCTGCTAGTTGGTCCTTGTTGTCAAACCAAGACTGTATCTCCAACATCCTAGCTAGCTTCACAGGGTCGCCGTCTGTGATCCTAACGTATCGGTTGTACTCCTCCATCGATCTACTTCTCCACAACACCTTCACTCGCCGGCGGTGGTTCTTGAATGGAAGAGGAGAGGAGCAGTGCTGGTTTTGGATTAGAACAGGAGAGGAGCGACGCTGGTTTTGGACTGGAACAGGAGAGGAGGGGCGGTGGTTTTGAAATGGAAGAGGAGAGGAGCGGCGCTGGATTTAGATTGGAACAGGAGAGGAGCGACAGTGGTTTAAGAGTAGAAGAGCGGAAGAGCGGCGCTTGGCTTGGAAGTATTTTTTTTGTTGTTTTGCGTATTTTGGGTCAAAGTTTGACCACGTACTGTATGTGACAAGCAAAATGTGAATGCATGTCACCAAAAATTGTATCGTTTGGTTCGTATCTGAATGTACTTTCAAATTATATTATTTTTTCAACGTATAACATATATTTTATGTGCGAAAATCATGGTCAATTATGACCTAGAATAAAAGGGAGACTAGTTAATGTGGGGTCGCTTTCTTAATTGAAGGGTAAATTAATTTTGATTTTGATCCAGTCACAGCGCGCCGGCCCTCTCGCCCAATCCTAAATCGCTGCCGCACGCTCCTCTCCCTCTTCTTCATTGCAAAACCACCTCCTCTCCTCTCCATCATCTCCATTCCAAAACCACCGTCTCGCCTCTCCCTCTTCTGATCTTCTCCATTGCAAAACCACCTCCTCTCCTCTCCATCATCTCCATTCCAAAACCACCTCCTCTCCTCTCCATCATCTCCATTCCAAAACCACCGTCTCGCCTCTCCCTCTTCTGATCTTCTCTCACCATTGCAAAACCACCTCCTCTCCTCTCCATCATCTCCATTCCAAAACCACCTACTCTCCTCTCCCTCTTCTCTATTGCAAGACCACCGTCTCTCCTCCCATCTTACAAAGCTAGCACCGGACCACTCAAAACGACATCTATGGAGAGGATGCAGCAGCGAATCAGGCAGATCGCCAGCGGCGACCAGGCAAAGTTAGCCAGGTTGAAGGAGATCCTTAGTTGGTTTAACAATGAGTGGGAGATTTCGAGGACGGTGTGGGCCATGTGGCAATGTATGCGAAAGAGCGATACAGCGGCGATGAGGGCGGTGATGTACATGTACTCCTCGGCAGCAGTCACGCCGCAGTCCTCCGAGTTCATCGAGTATCTCCTATGGGCGATGGAGCAGACAGATTCGCCCGAGGCGACAGTCAGGCGGAGGTGGTGGGCGTACAGGTCGAAGGTCGAGCACCCAGAGGATAACGAATCGATTGTGTATGGTGTGCCGTTCGTGAGGGTGCAGAGCCAGTCGGAGCCATAGGAGTATTCGTTCTTCCACCACAAGATGAGGCCGGATGGCGTGACGTCGCTTCCCTGCCGTTCTCCACAGCTCCCTCGACGCTCGCCTCGTTTCAACGATGGCGGTAGGGTTTAAGGTAAGCTTCGCACTAACCTAATCTTCCACCTGCTCATGCTTACAATCAGTGTGACAGCTAATGAAAATCATGCTTACAATCAGTCTCCGAGTACTACGCCAATCACCCTAAAATAGCTCTGGACCATTCGGTCAAAGTTGTGACAGTGTACAAATAAAGAAAAATAGATTGGTGCTTCTTTCAGAAAAGAGTACTCCCTAGAAAACTGCCAATATAAGCTACTAGTATTTGGTTAGGGGATTTGCTGCCGAGAAAGATCCGTCCACAGAGAGCACCACACATCCCACTGGTGGTGGTGGATGCCAATGCGTGCATGCAGCATGGTTGGTGTCGGTAATTTTTACTTGGCACACCTCGCACTCTGCATATATGCTGGTTCCATACGTACATTTGTGCAGTTCCACCAAAATGCAGCTGAATAACCCTGTTTGCACAGATAATGAAAAAGCGTGATTACATTATAGTGGCACTAGTTGATGAAACACACAAAATAAATAGAAGAGAATATTGCAATAGTATCATAGTATGCGATGCTGCAAGGGCGAGATGGGCCCTACGACGCCTCATACGGTCCGCCTCATACTAGACATCTTCCAAGTCTCCCAGATACACCTTCTGCCAGTGATGAATATCAGTATACAGCTGTAGTCAAGGAGGCGCCTTGAGACATTCAAATATCTATTTTTGTACATATCAACTAAAATTAAGCACCCCAGTTTGCAGAAATGCTTAAACATTAACAATGGGACTAGTTGATGAAACATACTTTAACAAAGAGAAGCACTTTCTTTATCTACATTGGAAATGAAGTGATAGAGATGACACTCGCTCTATTTTAACTGTATTATTACTTCATTTTATCCGTGACACTAGGGTCGAGCAGGTGGCAAACAAGGTGTACCGTGCATCGCAGGGATGGAGGTCGGGGGTGCTTAGACTGGGATGCTGAAGCTGGCTCTTTCAGTCACCAACATGGATGATTCAATTCATGGGATCTTTTGGTGCAGTTCGCCTAAAATGAAGCAATGTCCCATGAGCTAGCAGCTTCTTCAAATTTTTTTAAGAAAAGGGCTCCAGCCCCGGTTCCATTTCCATCAGAAAATGAAACCCACAGAGCTTCTTCTTCGTTAGTTGCAATAAAATTGAGCAACATCAAGGTTGGTTGTGAAGCTCCTGGAATGCTCAACTATAATTTGGATATCATTTGTGCAGTTCAACTAAGATCGAGCGTGAAATGTATATCTCTGTTCGCACAAAAAAGGTGGAAAGGAGGGTGACTAACAAGTGATGAAACATGCATCAAATGAAAAGAAGCATGTTCCTTATCTGAATGGCAATCCTACAAGGACAGTAGCAATTTCTAAAGTAGTGACATTGCTAGATATTAGCGTGGGCATTAGGATTAACTATGACAACCGTTAAATACGACATTACTTTGGGCACGGGAGAGTAGGCGGACCAGGATAGTTGCATTTCTAACGAAAAGAACCAAGTTATCTTAATGGGAAATTTTAGCAGGACATGTAAAGAAGTGCCATTGATTCATATTACTGGAGGCATTACATTGAAAACAACATTGGTTTAGCGTGTCCTTACTATTAACAGTGCAACTGCTGCATTTTACCAGTGGCATTCATTAAGAGTGGCTTGGGGCAACAAACATCAGAACAGGATATCTGGGTTGGTCCCATTTTTGTTCGGTATAGCCACCTTATACTGTGTGAGGCTAGCAAATCTAGTGCTGTACTTACTCCGTTAACTTGTCCCCCAGTCCCCACTTTCTTTCCTTTTTCAACCAATAGATCGGGTTTATATTGAGTTTGTACTGCTTTTCCCTTTATTTCCCTATTAGACCTAGAGACCAGTTGGATAGCCAGTCTCTGCTACTTTTTGCCCCCATTATTTCCTCTTTCGACCAAGTCCTAGATTCAGGTAACAAATCCTCCCCCACCCCCACCCCCTTTATTCCTTGTTTGAACCAAGTAGTACTAGATTCGAGTGCATGAACTAGTTTTACCTCTTAAACGTAAAAAAATTAGGTGGTTTTCAAACAGCCGATCGATCCTATCTACGAGGGGGCCTGAGAAATAGTAAAAGTTACAAATGCAGCGATGTCACGAGCTCGGGAAGTAGAGCAAGGCCGGTTTCGAAGGAAATTATACCTGATGGTCGCCGAGATGTCGCTAGGTGGGCGGCGGGAGGCCGGATCTGCCCACACTACGACAGCAAGGAAGAAGGGGTCAGAGGCCCTCCCTCGCCAGTGGTGCTTGGGAGAGAACGGCAAGGCAGGCTGATCGGGACGCGCCCAGCAGTGGGTAAGAGCCGTCGCTGAGGACGACCGCGTGAACATTGCACCTTCTCACCTTCCCCGGAGGAGAGGATCCGGCTGGATCTGTGACCAGCGGTGAGCAGAGAGAGAGTGTGTGTGGCCACCGCTGTCGTGTTTAGATCTGGAGAGGCCGAGATAGTGTGAAGAGAGCAACACTAGCAAGCAAGCGCGGAGGCTCCTGCCTATATAGTGGAGTAGTACTTAGTTTTCTTTTGTCTACCGGAGCCGGCTTGACCTCGTCAATGACTGTCGAGAAGTCTTCATGCACGTGGTCCGGAGGCGCAGTTGTCATCATTTTGATCTGAAGCGCCAGATGATAACATATGACACGAAAAAATGCCACATGACAAGAAATCATAACCTCACTGCCCAAAGGAGACAACATGAATACCGACGGACAAACTAGACGAGGAACAAAGCTCAAATTAAAGATAAACTCGTAGAAAAGGGGTCCATCTATAGATGTCCTAATTAACATAGACGGCTTGACCTAGATGGCAGCCGAGTAGTCACTGTTCGTGCATGTGCCCCCAATGACTAGCCCAACTCAGTTGTTGCTGTTTAACCCTCACAGTGATCCGAAGCACATGACACATAATTTTGCGAGATGACAAGAAACCTTTTTTTAGATTTCTCACCACAACTACAGCCATGTATAACACAACCTGCATGATATGTAGATGATAGCCAATCCAGGCGTGTCTGCTAGTGTACGGTCACATGCATGGACGAACTGATCTTCCGTGTCTTGCAGGGATCGTCCAGGCACCAACGTAGTACAACATTTCTCTAGTACTATCGCTCGTCTCCCTCTTCTATTAAGTCACCCGACTTGCGAGGCCGGGGAGTGTGCCTATGGTCGGTTCTCAATTGCCGTCCCACATGTGTGTGCGAACGCAATATGACGCGCGTTCCATTCGGAGAGCAGCGTGCCAGACCGACCGACCATCTGGGGTGCGACGCGAACGCGACGGGCGTGCTGTATACTCCATACATTTGTACCGCCGTTTTCTAGACACTTTTCTCCATGGCGCGGGTGCAATCCATGGATACAAAATTAGTATTTGTATACTATTTAAAAGTCGAGGGCGGGGCTTTTCCTGCCCAGTAGGCGGCGGGAAAGTTCTGCCTAGTCGGTTCGACAGAGACGCGAGAAGACGAAGGAGTAGGCTGCTGCAAACGTAGGGCTATGTGATTTGACAGTGAGTTACTGCTGGACAGGTGGGGCCCCGTGATTTGACTTCCCATTATCATTTTAACTGCGGCGCTACGACCGGCGTGACTCTCCTGATTCCTGACCACCTCCATACAGGTGCCTCTTCCAATGCTCCACCATGTAGTAGTAGAGGCTGGCCCTTGCATGAGAGCCCACTTCTCCACTTTTTCCTTGCCTCTCTTTCCTCCACATGTGCAAAAATGCCATGTAAAGTGCACTATTGTACTTACTTGCTCCTACAGGTGCTTAAGCATGCCACATAGGAATAAAGTCTGATGTGGCAAGTTAATCAAGAAGAGAGAGACTAGTTTGGTGACCCAAGGAAGAAACGGTGCTAAGCGCGTGTACCTAGGTGAAAAGACAATTTTGAGTCTATAGCTAATTAAATTAAGCAAACTTAGCAACACCATTTCATTGGAAGAGGTCACTCCTTGGCAAATGCAATAAATACTAGTACTCCCTGTGTCCCATTATATAAGAACGTTTTTGACACTACACTAGCTAGTGTCAAAAATGTTCTTATATTATGCGACGAAGGGAGTACGAAGAAAGAGATAGAGACGAGTAAAAAAATAATACACTTATAGCCAACCTTATAGCCAACCTTGTTGTAGTATGAGTGACTAAGTGATGACTATGTATGACATGCCAACATCAGATAGCCTAACGCACCGTGTTAAATCTCCAAGGGCGCGACCACGCGAGCGACGCGACGGTCGTGGTAGGCGTGACCATGATACAGGCTGCTGGCAGCCCTTGGATCTGAGATCAAACGGTCGCATGCTAAGTTGTTGAAAATTTCCAGAATAACCCTCTGGGATAGGATATTCACCCATAGGTCTAGAATCACGCCATGCAACCATTCGGTCTCCGATCCAAGGGATCTCGGAAGCCCATATCATGGGAGAATGGAAAACCACTACCCTGCCATTCGCACGCTGGCAGTTCGCTCCTACTCGTCCCCACACGTCCTTTAATACTATGGCGGTTCGCTCCTAGTCCTCCCGACCATTCACATTAGTACATTACGGCAGTTCCACTAATCCTAACCCTCCTCCCAAATCCATGGCGTCCCAAATCTCCTCGATCAGCGGTGACTACAAGGTTAGAACCATCACCGGCGATGAGTTCGACGTCATCTACACCCGTTCTTCCGCGACGGTGAAAGGATGCCTTTCTCGCTTCAGACGCATGTTCAAAGACTCCGATGATGAGTGGGTCGCTGGGCTAGATGTTGAGTACACCACAGTCGTGGGACGAGAGAAGGATCTAAAGGACGAAGAGAGGAAGAAGCCCGCCGTGATCCAGGTTTGTGTGCATGACTTATGCTTGGTCTACCACATATGCCATGCCGACGTTGAGTGCCAGGATTTTAAGGACTTCCTCGAGAGCAACCTAGTCAAATTCGTTACTGTAGACTTTGGTAACAACAAAGAAGTCCTGCATCGGATAGGCCTCGTTGTAGGCAACACCTTCGACCTCCAAAAGAATTGGCTGGTGTCCTCTCGTCAGCCTTCAATGCTGACCCTGGCAGGAGCCATGGTTCATCCTTCGTACGGTAAACTGGAGAAACCTCCATACACGTTTCATCTTCATGCATGGCAGCGGAATGTACTAGATATAGACCACATCCAGTATGCTGCAATGGATGGCTACCTTTGTTTCAATATCTACAAGGGTTGGATGAAGAGCAACAGCCAAGTTGGCGGTTCAAGCAAAGAAGTATCGGCCAAGAGGACGAGGGACAAGGACGAAGTCGAGGACGTGGACGAGGACTCCGAGTAAGGTGGCAGTGTCGTTGCTCATGGTGGTTCTAATGTAGTGTCTACCGGAATAGTTGCAAAGTTTAATTTCAGGTGTGCTTAATTTAATTTGAGGGGTGTGTTGTGCTGAGCCCCCAGCAGAACTATGTTATGTTTCTTCTTGTTACTTTAACTCTTCAGTAAGTACATACTAGTATTTCTTACATTTCATCTTTTAGTTGGTATAGTACTACCACTCATTTCTTCACATTATATACGTACAATATATATGGCCAACATCATATAGCAGCAGTTTAGTTGTCAAAGAATTTCAGGGTGCTTAGTTTTGTCAAAGAATTCCAGGGTGCTTAGTTTTATTTGAGGGGTGGGTTGTGCTGGACACCATTATTGTGACTAGCCTTTTTAATAGTACTATATGCATAATTTGGCGACGAGCGCTCTCTATATGTACCACCTTTTTTCAAGTTTTGCTCCATGGCGCAATCCATCGATACTACTGCTGTACAAAAGTATACATTTTTTAAAAGGCTAGAGGGCGGTCAGTCTAGCTTTGTCGGTTTCACGAGAGGCGAGGGCCTTTGTGATTTGACGGCTCATTACTGCTGGAAGGCGGGGCCTTGTGATTTGACTACTCGTATAAATGCGCCGATGACCTGATCGAGGAGGAGCAAAGAACCGTGCGGTATACTCAAGTTTTCCACTGGAGTAGTACTGCGACGGAGGAGCACGAAACATGGCAACCCAGTGCCATATGGCGATAAAAAATGATCTAATTTGCTAGTCATCTCATTGTTAGCACTGTTCTATTCATTCCCTCAAAAAACAAAAACCATTGTTCTATTCATGCCTCGCAGAGAACGTGACACGTGCGGCAAAACACCCAAAGCAAAAGATGAAACACATCTGCAAAAGAAGAAGGAAGATTATCATCCCAAATGATCTAATTCGCCGCGGAGTCGTAACTGCTTCTTCATCGCCTCCACGACCTCCGTCTCCTTGCGCGTCTCCTCCGCCATCTTCTTCATTCTGTCCATGACGCGGGATTTCTCGACGCGAGCCTTCATCATCTGTTGCATGGCCGCATTATGTACCTTGATAGCAGCCGGGTGCTCGATGCGGAGCTTCGCCAACTCCTCCTTCTGTTCCATGACGAGGGCCTGCAACATCTTCATCGAGGAACTACTATTCTCATGCAGCTTCTTCCAGCCGGCGTTCTTCTCCTTCAACAGGTCGATCTCGTGGCAGAGCTTCGCCTTGTCCTCCTGAAGTCGCAGGATTTCACCGGTCGCCTTCTTCTCTGAGGCAATGCTCTTCTTTAGCAGCATCACCAAGCCGGCGGTCAACTCCCCATGCTGATTGAGCTCAGCGGGCATGTCGTCGAGGCTCTCCGTCAGCAACTCCATCAAGCCTTGGATGCACTCCTTCTGCTTATTGAGGTGCTTCTTGAGCTGATAAGGCATGTCGTCGCGGGATAACGACTCCAGCTCCGTCGGCTCGGCATGTTCGCCTCCGCGGCTAGGGCGCTCCTGGGAGCCATCGCCTGCCCGTGAGAGATCTTTCGAGGTCTCTGCATGGCGGTGAGCCCTCTTTTTTTTTCTGCCGCCTTGGTTGCCACTCCCTTGTTACGAGTAGTTCTCGACCTAGAGCTCTGCTCACCGGCCATGGCAACAGCGGACGAAGAAGAAGCACTTATGAGGAGGAAAGGTAGAGTAATTTTCGGTTAGGTAGTTTCCCTTTTTATAACCTAAGTACTAGCACAACACGTTCAGGTTTGGTACGTACTAGTAGGTGTGAGCAGGCTTTCGAATGTGATGGGAACAAGGTAAAGATTAATTGATGGTTTTGGTTTCGAGGCTCGAAACGGCTCCCGATGAGTTTAGCGGAACATAAATTTCAAGTACTACACTGCTCAAATGCGTACATATTATGTTACTATCAAAAATTGGCACAAAATACGAAGGAGACCAATGGAAGTACTACTAGCAACCCACGATTTAACTACTCGCATGCGCGCAGTGGAGTAATAATGTCTTTCTTCCGCCCTCACGTCCACTCAATTTGCATGCGCTGTACTAATTGACCATCAATGAAGTGAACGACTTTACACGCGTCAAATTATCATATGGGGTGGATCTTGGTACAAAATTGCGTCCGCCCGTGTACCCGCGTGTGCGTGCGAGGGAATGAGTGCGTGCATGGCGTGTGTGCACATCTTCGCTTCGTGCATGTACCACCAGTATGGCTCAGGGAGGACGAGTACATTCTTCTAGAACCAGCAGCACGTCACTGTGATCAATCCACGCAATGAGGTCGCGACAATGTCTCCACATGTGCCACGTGGCTTCATGAGCTGTAAGAGAGACACTGTGTAGCGTGCCATTGGTATTCTAATTTACGTGTTTTGGACATACTCGAAGTACTAGAAAGGTACACGTGCATTGC
Organism: Triticum dicoccoides; assembly: GCF_002162155.2. NCBI lineage: Eukaryota > Viridiplantae > Streptophyta > Magnoliopsida > Poales > Poaceae > Triticum > Triticum dicoccoides. Next base: position 168,662,279 of record NC_041385.1, on the reverse strand, counting down.
ACGCATCAGATTTTTCAACCAAATTATGAATAAATACCACACTATAGCATGTAAGCTCTGAGTCATATATGCGTGATGTAGCCCTTCGTTTAATTCTTATAGTTCATCTCATTCAAAATCAATTAGTTTTTATAAAAAAGCTAAGAATGTGTGAATAGGAAAAACATGGGATTATAGTGGAATGTCATCTTGAATCCTACAGGATTGTACGAGTGTTTGATTGTGCATAGAAAAAACGCAGAATTCTTTCAAAGAGGTTTGAGTGGATGGGTTGTTTCCTATGAAATCTAGTGCAAATGAATCGTGTGGAAAAATTCCTATGGTTTACAATCCTACGAATCAAACAACCAAGATAGGAAAAATTCCTAATGATTAGAATCCTCCAAAATTCCTTTGAGAATCCTTTGAATCAAAGAAGCCCTTATTCTATTTTATGATTCATGGAATTGTGTGTTGTAAAGCATAAAGTAAAAACAAATAATGGCAATTCAACTAGAAAAAAAGTTTGGGCAGTTATGATACGGAAGATTCTAGAACAAAAGAGAACCACTGTTGTTTTGAGGTTTGTGCATTATGCTTAAGTTCAACCATGGAGTCTGCTAGATTGTACATGTGGCAAAATCCGGTGGGGGGCTAGAAGATGGTGCGAGGGGTCGAGTGGAGGGAGACTATGAAGGAATGCACAAGTGCGAGATCGATATTTAGAGAGAGGGGGCGAACACGTGCGCTGTTGCACGCAGTGGCGGAGCCATGAAAAATAAATGAGCTAGGGGGCCAAGCATTGCTAATCCTTTACGAGGAGGGTCAATTCATGAAATTAAACCTTTTTTAGCAGCAATTGTCTAATGATCACATTCATTTTAGCCTCGATATATAGTGATGTTAGGGGGGGGGGCAGGGCCCTTCCTGCCCATGTCTTCGCCATTGTGCACGCGTCTGAGAGATGAAGCGGAAGGCATGGATGATGAGAGGGGGACGCTGGATATATAATTAATATGCGTGTATTAGCTATTTATGTTAATCCTATATAGAGAGGTATAGATTGATCGATGTGGACGTGGGAAAGAGGGTGAGACCTCACTGGATATATCGATTGATCAGTTTGTGTGGAAAACTATGAAAGACCTAGATATACACACACGTACATAGAGGAACATCGATCGTTGCGTATGCACGCGTGAGAGATAAAGAATACCCGGTATGATGGAGAGGGGGATGTGTGTGGGTGTGTGCCTTCATGGGAGACCGACCTCAAGAAAAAGATTGCATGCATGCGATAGATAATGCCGACTGGTAGTGTGTGTGCATGCATGCACGAGAGAAAGTTAGTGGTACAATTATAAAGAGAGGACTACTATGTGGGTGTAAAAGAATAGGTGAGGTCATAATCAATGTAAAGTTGAATTCAAATATTTGAATAAGACATCCTCATGTTTGAAACCCATGCATGCATGAATATAACAGAGATCTGCGCGGTGTGGTTTGGAAACGAGCATGTTGTAATGTATACATATTAAACAAGGTCAGACTGGTTTGAATTTGAGATACCGATGGCAGACATCATTTGCCCACGTCGCATCCGTTCATGGACACACTATTCCAATTGGAGATGATGGGCGGCTTTTGCATCACATATCTATATCTATACCCCCCCCCCACACACACACACATATATATATATATATATATATATATATATATATATATATAATACTGTGTGCGGGTAATTTTAACTTTGAAAGATGGTCGTTGGATGAGGCGAATCTGATGGTCCAAAGATGGCAAATTTGAGCACTATTGGCCGTTGGATATCATCTAAATTCCACCAGATTTCGCCACATGTATAATCTAGAAGACTCCATGGTTGAACTTAAGCATAATGCACAAACATCAAAACACAAGCACTTCTTATTTGTTCTATAATCTTCCGTATCAGAATTGCCCAAATGTTTTTTACATGATTTGCCATTATTTGTTTTTACTTTATGTCTTACAACGCACAATTTCATGAATCTTAAAATAGATTAGGTTTCTTATAAAAACTAGATGATTTTGAATGAAATGAACTATAAGAATTAAACGAACATCTACATCATGCATATATGACTCAAAGCTTGCATGCTATAATGTGGTATTTATTCATAATTTGGTTGCCAAATCTCATGCGTGCAATGCACGTGTACCTTACTCTAGTCTAAATGGTGTTCATGTGTGTGTTGTGTGTGTTGAGGTGCAAATTGTCTTTTTTTGGTACACGTTAAGCTTGTTCTTCCGAAATTTCAAGTCGCGCCTTGTTATGCCAAAAATTGAAGCTAGCGTCTCTGTCTATCGTGCTGCGAAACTCCCACCTCTTCAACCCGCGCCTTGTTAGCCCAAATTTTTTAAGATATATCTTTGTCTCGTTGTGCTCCGACAACTCCCTCCATCTCAATCCGCGCCTTGCTATTTCGAAATTACAACGCGCACGAAAACTCCCACCTCCTGTGAAATCCCGACACGCGAAATGCCCGTGGTACCCCTGAACCGAAAGAACCGCCTCAAATCGGTGGGGGGTACTTTCATAACTTACCCCACATTTTGGACAAGCGCATCTCTAAGCCATGGTTCCCCACTGCCATCCCATCCACCCACCCATTCGTACACCGAGGCCGCGAAACCGGCGACGAAACCCCACACCTTGCTCCGTCCGCCACCCAGCCGGAGCCTCTTCCCCGACGACATTGTCCACAACAATACCTCGACGTCCCTCATCCATCGTACCGAATGAGGATCCGTCGTCAATCTCATCGTCCCGCCGGTTCAGCCACCCCGTCCTCCACCTCCAAGGAGCTGCCCCGGCATTCCCCTCATCTTTCGTGCCACCTCCATTCCCACACCGCCATCTTCACCTGCACCACCGGAAGAGCATCATCATCATTGTTTCCTCGGATGAAGTTGTGGCCTAATCGGCGCTAGCAAAGAGGTTGTACACTAATCACCGCATTTTCTTCTTGATTCGATCTCACGGTGCTGCCGGCGCTCGGTCCCGAGCCGACACGGCGCGGATCCATCCACGGCGGCGTCGCCGGCCACTTCCTCCACGTCGTCGCTCCCTCGATGGCGACATCCTCATCAGTAGGAGCTGCTACTAATTTAGCTCTCGCTCGCGCTGCTGCTCTGCTCTTGCTCTCAGTCCCATGCATGGTCTGCTCTTGCTATTGCTCTTGCTCGCGCTGCTGCTCTCGCTCTTACTCTTGCTTGCAATGCTGCTCTGATTTGGCTACACTTCAGTCGACTGAATCGACTTTTGGGTCAGTCGATTATCAAGGGGTGGGCTCGCCGGGGTGAAGGAAGAACCAACCGCAGCGGGGAGGGCGGCTCGCTGGAGAGGTACCTCACTATCTATCTTAGGGTTCAGGATGGGGGCGGTGGTCGCTGGCGGTGGTGGGGCGGTGGCGTGGGGATCGCCGGAGAAAAAGCTCGGCACGAGGGGGGGCTAGAGGGATGGCCGGGGCGGCGACGGCCCAGCGGTGGGGAGTGTTTTTGGGGCAGGCGGGGCGGCGCATTGCCGGCCGCGAGCGACGGGGGGCTGCTGTTTGGCCGGTGGTGGCTGGCGGCTCAGGGGGGTGGAGGTTGAAGATGAACCGCAGGCCCTTGATTTCGTATCCAACGGCTGCAAAATCGACTGACCAGAGATGAAAAAGTCTGTCGACCGACGGTAGCCTCACCTTGCTAGTGTGTTCAGTTTCGACAACAAAATTCAGTTTCGACAGCAAAAAATTTAGTTTCGACAGTTAGGTTCAGTTTTGACAGTTAAGTTCAGTTTCGACAATTAAGTTCAGTGATGAGCGGCTGATGTATTTTACATCTAGCACTTTGTGGTTATGCATTTTACGTCATGTATTGGAGATGCTATTAGAATTCCACTCAGGTTAACGTTGTTCATTGTCTCTCTTGTCCCGCTTCAGCCTCGACGTCGTACAACTCACCAGAGCTGCTCCAACGACGAAACCCTCCATCACAGCGGAGCAGTACCTCAGGCTCCATCTCCAGACTCCTAAGATCTTCTTCCCCTCCTCCGACAGCAAAATCAACCGAAGCATCCTCACCGGCCAACCCAATCACGCTGAGATCGACATGGCTTCGCCAAAGAGGTTGTACACTTGTTGCATCTCTTTTTTACTCTACATATTATATATATTGTCCACTGAGCACTCGTAGTAACTGGAAATACGATTATTTTATCCTACTATATGACAAGCAGTGAGGTACCAGGCAACTTACCTATCCGTGATGGACTCTCTTGAACGCCATCATTATTTATCTCTGCGTGTTTGAGCTGTGCATTTGTCGATGGGCCTGGGAGTTGAGCTAGTATGGTAGTGGCCTGGGTCCAAAGTAATAGAAGTAGCACAAAAACATTTTTTAGTGTAGGATTTTCCTTGCTCAAGCCTGCCTACTAGAATCGCTAGTGCTTGAAAGGAAAAGTGAATGAAAAACATAGGAATTGGAAAGTTTCCTATGATACTACTTTTCATGAATTTGGTTCAAAGGAATGGAGCAAAGGAAAATTGTAGGATTTGTTCCTTTAGTGTCTCTTTGAAAGAAAAACCGTAGGAATTCTAATTTCCACTTCTCCTCCTTTCCATATTCCTATTCATCAAGCACAAGACTAAGAGATAGTAGCATAATAGCATTATAACCATACATTTTCTTGTGGTTTGACTTAATATCACCATGCTTTTTTGCATCCTGTGATCTTCCAATTGTTGTGAATCAAACACCCAGATTGGCAGAAATCATGTGTTTTTAAATTCTCTGTTTTGCACGTGCATTCCTACCCTATTCCTGTCTATTTCCTATCCCTGCATTGTTAGAATCCTCAAATTCAAACAAGCCCTTACTCAATTACTTCTGTTACAGATATGTGTCAAAGAAAACCTTGTGTGGTTTGTCCTGCTCCTGCGGCGCTGTGTTCCACCCCAGCTCAGCTGCTCCAACGATGGAAGGGTTCACCACAGCAGGGATCCGCTCTCTAGACTGTCTTTCGCCGCCTCAGATCTTCTTCCCCGCCGCCGGCAGCCACGACAACTGCATTACCATCATCAACTGAGCAGATGACCTTGAGGACTACACGGGTCCGCAAGAGAGGTTGCACTCTTTCGTGTCTGCTTACGTTATGCATCGCTTAATATGATGACATGCTACATTATCGTCGTGTTCACCTATTAGACTCCGAGTCAGGTCCAAACTAATGCTGAAACTTGAGTATTTAAATGGTTGTGGGGTACATGTTGGGGCAACAATCAGTACTATCTGTCTACTATCTGGTTAATCTCCGGTATCTACTATGAGTTTCATGTTGGGTGCAAACAAACATCAAAGGAGCCATTATCTGTATTTTTTAACTAAAGCTATTATCTGCCTGCTATCATTGGTTTTGGTTCTATCCACAGTTTGCTACCATCACTCTGGATTTGTGCATGCACTCCTTACATAAACTCACTATGTTTTATTCCTATGCATGCCAGTTATTGTGCACAATGGAACTGATCATGTAGAGAAAAAGAGACGAGCCTTGCGTGGCAATAAAATTTCATGCAGACGTCGTTCCATGGTGGGCGCAAAGGCAGCCACCCTCCACCCATTTCAGATCGTAATCAAGAGGAAGATAACTGTTCTGAGGGGGATTCAGAAGGAGAAGACCACTCCTATTTACCCCATGAGGTCTTCGCTCTAACTTGGCATGCTGATGTTGGTAATATCATGCATATGGTGCCTTGCATTGCTTACTGTATACATTAAAGATGTCATCTGCTTAGTTTAGACATGCTTTGTGTCAATGCCATCTATTTAGTTTCTTTATCATATATGTGAATCATGCAATGCCATCTTGTCTAGCCAGGGCATCATATATGTGAATTTTGCAATGCCACCCTGGTTAGCCAGTCATCTTATATGTGAATTCTATCATGCCATCATTTTTTTATTATGTGTTAAATTTGTCAACAATTTTAGTACATTCAATTACTCTTACTGTGCATCAGCCATTCGGCACGGCCATGGAAAAATCTAGAGTGGAAACAAGGTCTTCAGAGCAGACAATGCTATCTGACGAAGCGCATGTCTTGCTGGTTACCGATAGCTCCTCAGAGGAGGATTCAGAGACAGATGACCAGTCATATTTCCCCCCTGAGGTGCATGCCCTAACTTGGCAGGGTTATGTTACTCATATCGTGCGTATGGTATATTGCATTGCTATGTCATTTGCTTAGTTTAGACATGCTTTGTGTGAATGCCACCTGTTTAGTGTCTAATTACCATATATGTGAATTATGCAATGCCATCTTGTTGCAAGACATTATATGTGTGAATGATGCAATGTTATCTTGTTGCAAGGCATTATGTATGCGAATTATGCAATGTCATGCTGTTTAGGCAAGCGTCATATATGTGAATTATATCATGTCGTCCTTTTTTTTGTATTTCTCATTGCTTTTGTCGACAATGTTTGTATATTCAACTGCTCTTCCTGTGCATCAGCCATTTGAATTGGTGATGGAGAAATCTGGAGTGAAAACAAGGTCTTCAGAGCAGACAATGCTACCTGCTAAAGCAGATATCTTGTTGGTTATAGATAGCTCTTCAGAGGAGGATTCAGTGGCAGATGACCAGTCCTATTATCCTCCTGAGGTGTATGCTCAAACTTGGCAGGGTTATATTACTCATATAATGCATATGTTGTATTGCAATGCTTAGTTTTTACATCATATACACAATATTGAATGCCATCTCCTTAGTTGACACATCATATATGCAATTGCCCTTTGCTCACTTCCTTAGTATATAAATCATATATTTGAATTATGTCATGCCATGATGTTTACATAGACAACATGTATCTGAATTATGGCATGCCAACCCATTTTCTAAAGACATAATATAGTTATATCATCTCATCCTGTTTACATAGTCATCATATTTTAAATTATGTCACTCTATCCATGAATTATATCATGCCATCATGTTTCCATCGACGACATATTTGTGATTTATGGCATGCCAACCACTTTAATAGACACATCGTATAGTTATATCATGTCATCCTGTTTACATAGTCATCATATTTTGAAGTATGTCATTCTATCCTGTTTAGTTAGCCATCATACATGTGAAATTGTGTCATGCTATCCTGTTTAATTAGCCATCATATATGTGAAATTATGTCCTGCTATTCTGTTTGCTTAGACAACATAAATGTGAATTATTTCATGCCCTGTTTTCTTCCCTACTATCCATTGCACTTGTCTATCTTACAATGTCTGTACATTCAATTACTTTTTTTGTTTATCAGCCATTTCAATTGGAGGGAGTGATGGCAGTATCTGTGGGAGTAAAAACACGGTCTTCAGAAAAGATCGTGCTACCTGTCGATGCAGATAGAACCACGGTTGTACTTGCCCAAGAATCAGCCCCACCACACATAACCCACACTCATGCAGATTGTACCCCTAACCAGTTGGACAGAGAACTAGCTACACCCCTTCTAACCCCAACCCCAGCAGATAGACACCCAGTTCCCATTGACACAGCACCGTCTCCACCACAGAGCAGCCAAACACGAGCAGTTAGTAAGGCAACTGCAGTGCCCAAATCACGAGGACCACCACTCCGAACCCGAAGTCAACGCTTAAAGCAGAAGAAGAATTGTTCTCATGTCAGGTTCCGTAGCTATGGTCCATACTACTTTGCTCTTGCATCACTGTATTTACTCATACCAACCAATTTCAAATTTGAAGGATGCAATTGAAACTCCAATGGCGCAACAGGTATGTTTTAAACCTGTTTCTTCAATGTGTTTGGCTATTTGTTGTTGTAACTTGCTCTATGTTGATTTCAGTTTCAATTGAATAAACAGTTATGTTCTCATGCCATGCACATTACAAGTGTTGTTATTGCTGTGTAGTTTCCCACACTTATATTCTGTCTATGCTGCTTTGTCTTAAATAGATATGATTCGAACTGTATCTATCTTGATTTGGCAACATAAGCTAGAATGATATAGACCATACAGTGACCATACTACATAGATATATGTTTGTTTCATGCTGTTATCCTGTCCACCTTACTACTGAACTGGTTTACCAAAATGAGTTTCATATACTACATTGTAAACCTGAGATGTGTTTGTTTGTTTCTCTTTTAGAACGTGGATAAAATATTGGAGAAGAGTACCCTGTTATGCAATGGTGAAGGAAGTAACGCAGATAAGGTTCAAGATAGTGAGACATCCCTGTTGGTCTCCAAGAAAGCTGATAAAAACTATATTGAGGACACTGAGACAACCCCAAAGTCCTGTCTTGATGTAGTGTTCGAGTTACTGGCCACCACTGCTAGCACCAGCTCTTTGAACTCGTTGCCTGAATCAGTTCGGCTTCTTGAGTCTCAACTTCAAGTTGAAAGACATCGATCAGATGTTATGTGACAGGAAGCCGAAGGACTGAGGAAGTCCCTACAGAATTCAGATGCATACTTTCTGGTGCAACAGCAAGCACTGGAGGACATAAGCGCCAAACAAGAGAAAGCTAATAAGCTTGCTAAGCATCTTGCCAGCATTATGGGTACCCAGGATATTGTTTCTTGAGATCTTCTGAAGTGGTTCCAGTTCTGGACTTGTTTTGCTGCGGTGTTTATATGCTGCTATGTTCCCTATATTTGCACTGGTGGCGAACTTTGATGCCCAGTGGATGTAATATGTTTAATAGCCATGATAGCCTAGTGTAAGTTGCTTGCTTATTTATTTCCTTGTTGTCTTGTTTATTTGTTTGCTTGTAGTCAGTGCAGTTCTTTTTCTGCGGTTTGCTAGTGGCTGCAATAACCTATTTTTTAAAACTAGGCCACAATAACCATGGGATAATATTTACTGTAGTGACACTGGACCTACGGGCCATAGAAACAGTGGGCCTTCTACGGGCCGTATAATCAGTGGGCCTTCTACGGGCCGCAGAAACAATGGGCCTTATACGGGCAGTATGATCGATTGGCCAAACATGGGCCAATAACAGGCCGCATAATGGCCGTAAACGGGCTTGAGTTGGAAACGTCCGTTCATGGGCCGACCATAACGGGCCATCATTAATAGGCCGTATTTCATGACGCTATGAAAACGGCCCAACGTGTTAACGGACCACAAACGGGCCGACTGTAACCACGGGCTGAATTTGGCCCATAAGCAATAAATGACAGTAACGGGCCGTAAGTAAACGAATGCTGGAAATGAGCCCAAGAATAAATGGGCTCTGAGAAGGCCGAAAGATAACATGGGCTGAAAACGGCCCAACGGAATAACGGGCCCTTAATGGGTATAAAGTGATACACTGTTCATTACGGGCCAGTTTCACCACGGGCCGTTAATGGGTGTAAAGTAATACACTGTTCATTACTGGCCAGTTTCACCACGGGCCGTTAATAGGCCAAGAGTTACATAGGGCCTCATATGGGCCTAAAGACGTCATGGGCCATACATGGGCCAGAAGTGAAAACAGGCTGGAATCATATTGGGTGGCCCAGATGACGCTATTGGGCCTAATTCAGATAGGGCGTAACGGGCCTTGGGTTAGCGAGCTGTAAATGGGCTATATGCGAACAGGCCGTTAACAGGCTTTACATGGGCCGGCCCGCCACCTTTTGACCAAGTCAAACGGGCCGGCCTTTTCACAGGAATGGGTCTCTGTTAGGCCGTGCCATGTGTCGACGTATCATAGGTGCCTTCTGTCCAATGAGTGGATGACATCTGTCCCAACGGTGAGCCGACACGTGTTTCCTCCAGCCAATGATGATTTTACACGTGGAAAATCCCCATTGGTCGGGGCTGTTAACGGGTTATCGGATCCAAAACCCGACCCAATAGCTTAACCGTGTTCCGTTACGGTGGATGCCACGTGTCGGTCACCCTTGACGAAAGCACTTCTGTGACGCGCGATTTATCGTCATGGAAGTGGACACTTCTGTGATGATAATTTTGGTAATGTCATGGAACACTTCTACGACAGCACAGGTATGACTATCTTGATTCTGTCATAAATTTGTCATGGGTGTACATGCATGACAAAAAACACGACCTACTGTGACAAACACGTATCATCACGGAAGTGTATTTTTTGTAGTGGTGGCATCTGTTGTGAAACTATTCCACATTGTTTTAAATGAAGGCCAAACTCGTAACCCAAATATTCGCCTCCACGATCAGATCGTAGAAACTTTATTTTCTTGTTACGATGATTCTCCACTTCACTCTGAAATTCTTTGAACCTTTCAAATGTTTCAGACTTGTGTTTCATTAAGTAAATATACCCATATCTACTCAAATCATATGTGAACGTCAGAAAATAACAATACCCGCCACGAGCCTCAACACTCACCGGACCGCATACATCGGTATGTATTATTTCCAATAAGTCATTAGCTCGTTCCATTGTTCCGAAGAACGGAGTTTTAGTCATCTTGCCCATGAGGCATGGTTCGCTTGTATCAAATGATTCATAATCAAGTGATTCCAAAAGTCCATCTGCTTGGAGTTTCTTCATCCGCTTTACACCAATATGACCTAAACGGCAGTGCCACAAATATGCTGCACTATCATTACCAACTTTGCATATTTTGGCATCAATATTATGAATATGTGTATCACCACGACCGAGATTCAATAGAAATAGACCACTCTTCAAGGGTGCATGATCACAAAAGATATTACTCATATAAATAGAACAATCATTATTCTCTAATTTAAATGAATAACCGTCTCGCACTAAACAAGATCCAGATATAATGTTCATGCTCAATGCTGGCACCAAATAACAATTATTCAGGTCTAAAACTAATCGTGAAGGTAGATGTAGAGGTAGCGTGCCGACGGTGATCACATCGACCTTGGAACCATTCTCGATGCGCATCGTCACCTCGTCCTTAGCCAATCTTCGTTTAATCTGTAGTCCCTATTTCGAGTTACAAATATGAGCAACCGAACCGGTATCAAATACCCAGGCACTACAACGAGAATTAGTAACATACACATCAATAACATGTATATCAAATATACCTTTGTTCACTTTGCCATCCTTCTTATCCGCCAAATACTTGGGGTAGTTCTGCTTCCAGTGACCAGTCCCTTTGTAGTAGAAGCACTCAGTTACAGGCTTAGGTCCAACTTTGGGTTTCTTCCCGGGAGTGGCAACTTGCTTGCCATTCTTCTTGAAGTTCCCCTTCTTTCCCTTGCCCTTTTTCTTGAAACTAGTGGTCTTGTTAACCATCACCACGTGCTCCTTCTTGATTTCTACCTCCACAGTTTGAGCATTGCGAAGAGCTCGGGAATAGTCTTATCCATCCCTTGCATATTATAGTTCATCATGAAGCATTTATAGCTTGGTGGCAGTGATTGGAGAACTCTGTCAATAACACTATCATCTGGAAGATTAACTCCCAGCTGAGTTAAGTGATTATGATATCCAGACATTCTGAGTATGTGTTCACTGACAGAACTGTTCTCCTCCATCTTGCAGCTATAAAACTTGTTGGAGACTTCATATCTCTCAACTCAGGCATTTGCTTGTAATATTAACTTCAACTCCTGGAACATCTCATATGGTCCATGACGTTCAAAACGTCTTTGAAGTCCCAATTCTAAGCCATAAATGATGGCACACTGAACCATCAAGTAGTCATCAACACGTGACTGTCAGGCATTCATAATGTCTGTAGTTGTTGGAAATATGCCCTAGAGGCAATAATAAAAGTGTTATTATTATATTTCTTTGTTCATGATAATAGTCTTTTATTCATGCTATAACTGTATTATCCGGAAATCGTAATACACGTGTGAATACATAGACCACAATATGTCCCTAGTGAGCCTCTAGTTGACTAGCTCGTTGTGATCAACAGATAGTCATGGTTTCCTGACTATGGACATTGGATGTCGTTGATAACGGGATCACATCATTAGGAGAATGATGTGATGGACAAGACCCAATCCTAAGCCTAGCACAGATCGTGTAGTTCGTATGCTAAAGCTTTTCTAATGTCAAGTATCTTTTCCTTAGACCATGAGATTGTGCAACTCCCGGATACCGTAGGAATGCTTTGGGTGTACCAAATGTCACAACGTAACCGGGTGGCTATAAAGGTGCATTACAGGTATCTCCAAAAGTGTCTGTTGGGTTGGCACGAATCGAGACTGGGATTTGTCACTCCGTGTAAACGGAGAGGTATCTCTGGGCCCACTCGGTAGGACATCATCATAATGTGCACAATGTGATCAAGGAGTTGATCACGGGATGATGTGTTACGGAACGAGTAAAGAGACTTGCCGGTAACGAGACTGAACAAAGTATCGGTATACCGACGATCGAATCTCGGACAAGTACAATACCGGTAGACAAAGGGAATTGTATACGGGATCGATTGAGTCCTTGACATCGTGGTTCATCCGATGAGATCATCGTGGAACATGTGGGAGCCAACATGGGTATCCAGATCCCGCTGTTGGTTATTGACCGGAGAACGTCTCGGTCATGTCTGCATGTCTCCCGAACCCGTAGGGTCTACACACTTAAGGTTCGGTGACGCTAGGGTTATAAAGGAAGCTTGTATGTGGTTACCGAATGTTGTTCGGAGTCCCGGATGAGATCCCGGACGTCACGAGGAGTTCCGGAATGGTCCAGAGGTAAATATTTATATATGGGAAGTCCTGTTTTGGTTACCGGAAAAGTTTCGGGCGATATCGGTAATGTACCAGGACCACCGGGAGGGTCCCGGGGGTCCACCAAGTGGGGCCACCTGCCCCAGAAGGCTGCGTGGGCCAAGTGTGGGAGGGGACCAGCCCCTAGGTGGGCTGGTGTGCCCCCCACAAGGGGCCCAAGGCGCAAGGGAGAGTGAGAGGGGGCAAACCCTAGTCCAGATGGGCCTTAAGGCCCACCTAGTGGGCGCCTCCCCTCTCTCCCCTCTTGGCCGCCTCCCCCTTTTCCCATCTAGGGATGCCGCCCCTCTAGGGGTGGGAACCCTAGAGGGGGCGCACCCTCCTCCCTCTCCCCTATATATATTGAGGCATGGGGCTGCCCATAACACACGATTTGATCTCTGCCTGATGGTGCAGCCCTCGCTCTCTTTCTCCTCATATCCCGTGGTGCTTGGCGAAGCCCTGTAGGATAGCCACGCTCCTCCACCACCACCACGCCGTTGTGCTGCTGCTAGATGGAGTCTTCCTCAACCTCTCCCTCTCTCCTTGCTGGATCAAGGCGTGGGAGACGTCACCGGGCTGTACGTGTGTTGAACGCGGAGGTGCCGTACGTTCGGCACTAGGATCTCCGGTGATTTGGATCACGACGAGTACGACTCCTTCAACCCCGTTCTCTTGAACGCTTCCGCTTAACGATCTACAAGGGTATGTAGATGCACTCTCCTTCCCTCGTTGTTGGTTTCTCCATAGATGGATCTTGGTGACACGTAGGAAAATTTTGAATTTCTGCTACGTTCTCCAACAGTGGCATCATGAGCTAGGTCTATTGCATAGATTCTTTGCACGAGTAGAACACAAAGTAGTTGTGGGCGTTGATTTTGTTCAATATGCTTACCGTTACTAGTCCAATCTTGTTTCGATGGTATTGTGGGATGAAGCGGCCCGGACCGACCTTACACGTACTCTTACGTGAGACAGGTTCCACCGATTGACATGCACTTGTTGCATAAGGTGGCTAGCGGGTGCCAGTCTCTCCCACTTTAGTCGGAACGGATTCGATGAAAAGGGTCCTTATGAAGGGTAAATAGCAATTGGCATATCACGTTGTGGTCTTGCGTAGGTAAGAAACGTTCTTGCTAGAAACCCATAGTAGCCACGTAAAAACATGCAAACAACAATTAGAGGACGTCTAACTTGTTTTTGCAGGGTATGCTATGTGATGTGATATGGCCAAGAAGAATGTGATGAATGATATGTGATGTATGAGATTGATCATGTTCTTGTAATAGGATTCACGACTTGCATGTCAATGAGTATGACAACCGGCAGGAGCCATAGGAGTTGTCTTTATTTATTGTATGACCTGCGTGTCATTAAACAACGCCATGTAATTACTTTACTTTATTGCTAACCGGTAGCCACAGTAGTAGAAGTAATAGTTGGCGAGACAACTTCATGAAGACACGATGATGGAGATCATGATGATGGAGATCATGGTGTCATGCCGGTGACGATGATGATCATGGAGCCCCGAAGATGGAGATCAATTGGAGCTATATGATATTGGCCATATCATGTCACTACTATATAATTGCATGTGATGTTTATTATGTTTATGCATCTTGTTTACTTAGAACGACGGTAGTAAATAAGATGATCCCTTACAACAATTTCAAGAAGTGTTCTCCCCTAACTGTGCACCGTTGCTAAAGTTCGTCGTTTTGAAGCACCACGTGATGATCGGGTGTGATAGATCCTTACGTTCACATACAACGGGTGTAAGACAGTTTTACACATGCAAAACACTTAGGGTTAACTTGACGAGCCTAGCATGTACAGACATGGCCTCGGAACACGGAGACCGAAAGGTCGAGCATGAGTCGTATAGTAGATACGATCAACATGAAGATGTTCACCGATGATGACTAGTCCATCTCACGTGATGATCGGACACGGCCTAGTTGACTCGGATCATGTAATCACTTAGATGACTAGAGGGATGTCTATCTGAGTGGGAGTTCATAAGATGAACTTAATTATCTGAACATAGTCAAAAGGATTTTGCAAATTATGTCGTAGCTCGCGCTTTAGTTCTACTGTTTTAGATATGTTCCTAGAGAAAATATAGTTGAAAGTTGAAAGTAGCAATTATGCGGACAGTAGAAAGCTTATGTCCTTAATGCACTGCTCAGTGTGCCGAACCCCAAACGTTGTTTGTGGATGTTGCGAACATCGGACATACACGTTTTGATAACTACGTGATAGTTCAGTTAAACGGTTTAGAGTTGAGGCACTAAAGACGTTTTCGAAACATCGCGGAACATATGAGATGTTTCAAGGGCTGAAATTGGGATTTCAGGCTCGTGCCCACGTCAAGAGGTATGAGACCTCCGACGATTTTCTTAGCCTGCAAACTAAGGGAGAAAAGCTCAATCGTTGAGCTTGTGCTCAGATTGTCTGAGTGCAACAATCACTTGAATCGAGTGGGAGTTGATCTTCCAGATGAGATAGTGATGTTTCCCCAAAGTCATTGCCACCAAGCTGCTAGAGCTTCGTGATGAACTATAACATATCAGGGATAGATATGATGATCCTTGAAATATTCGTGATGTTTGACACCGCGAAAGTAGAAATCAAGAAGGAGCATCAATTGTTGATGGTTGGTGAAACCACTAGTTTCAAGAAGGGCAAGGGAACAAAGGGATACTTCATGAAATGGCAATTCAACTGCTGCTCTAGTGAAGAAACCCAAGGTTGAACCCAAACCCGAGACTAAGTGCTTCTGTAATAAAGGGAACAGCCACTGGAGCAGAATTACCCTAGATACTTGGTAGATGAGAAGGCTGGCAAGGTCGATAGAAGTATATTGGATATACATTGTGTTGATGTGTACTTTACTAGTGCTCCTAGTAGCACCAGGGTATTAGATACCGGTTCGGTTGCTAAGTGTTAGTAACTCGAAATAAAAGCTACGGAATAAACGGAGACTAGCTAAAGGTGAGGTGACGATATGTGTTGGAAATGTTTCCAATGTTGATATGATCAAGCATCGCACGCTCCCTCTACCATCGAGATTGGTGTTAAAACCTGAATAATTGTTATTTGGTGTTTGCGTTGAGCATAGACATGATTGGATTATGACTATCGCAATAAGGTTATTCATTTAAAGAGAATAATGGTTACTCTATTTATTTGAATAATACCTTCAATGGTCTTGCACCTAAAATGAATGGTTCATTGAAATCTCGATCGTAGTGATACACATGTTCATGCCAAAAGATAGTAATGATAGTACCACCTACTTGTGGCACTGCCACGTAAGTCATATCGGTATAAAGTGCATGAAGAAGCTCCATGTTGATGGATCTTTGGACTCACTCATTTTTGAAAAGTTTGAGACATGCGAACCATGTCTATTGGTGTATATGCATGAAGAAACTCCATGCAAATGGACTGTTTGAACTCACTTGATTTTGAATCACTTGAGACATGCAAATCATACCACATGGGCAAGATGACTGAAAGCCTCGTTTTAGTAAGACGGAACAAGATAGCAACTCGTTGGAAGTAACACATTTTGATGTGTGCAGTCCAATGAGTGCTGAGGCATGCAGTGAATATCGTTATGTTCTTACTTCACAGATGATTCGAGTAGATGTTGAGAATATTTTCTTGATGAAACACAAGTCTGAATTATTGAATGGTTCAAGTAATTTCAGAGTGAAGTAGAAGATCATTGTGACAAGAGGATAAAATGTCTATGATATGATCATAGAGATGAATATCTGAGTTACGAGTTTTGGCACGCAATTAAGACATTGTGGAAATTGTTTTACAATTAATACTGCCTGGAACACCATAGTGTGATGGTGTGTCCGAACATCATAGTTGCACCCTATTGGATATGGTGGGTACCATGATGTCTCTTATCAAATTACCACTATCGTTCATGGGTTAGGCATTAGAGACACCCGCACTCACTTTAATAGGGTACCACGTAATTCCGTTGAGATGACACCGGTTTAGAGAAACCTATGCTGTCATTTCTTAAAAGTTTGGGGCTGCGACGCTTATGTGAAAAAGTTTCAGGTTGATAAGCTCGAACCCAAAGCGGATAAAATGCATCTTCATAGGACACCCAAAACAGTTGGGTATACCTCCTAATTCAGATCCGAAAGCAATACGGATTATTTCTTGAATCGGGTCTTTTCTCGAGGAAAGGTTTCTCTCGAAAGAGTTGAGTGGGAGGATGGTGGAGACTTGATGAGGTTATTGAACCGTCACTTCAACTAGTGTGTAGCAGGGCACAGGAAGTTGTTCCTATGGCACCTACACCAATTGAAGTAGAAGCTTATGATAGTGATCATGAAACTTTGGATCAAGTCACTACCGTACCTCGTAGGGTGACAAGGATGCGTACTACTTCAGAGTGGTACGGTGATCCTGTCTTGAAGGTCATGTTGCTAGACAACAATGAACCTACGAGCTATGGGGAAGCGATGGTGGGCCCAAATTCCGACAAATGGTTAAGAAACCATGAAATCCGAGATAGGATCCATGTATCAGAACAAAGCATGGACTTTGGCGGACTTGCCCAATGATCGGCAAGCCATTTGATAAATGGATCTTTTAAGAAGAAGACGGACGTGGATGGTAATGTCACCATCTATGAAGCTCGACTTGTGGCGAAGAGTTTTTCACAAGTTCAAGGAGTTGACTACGATGAGTTTTTCTCATCCGTATCAATGCTTAAGTCCGTCGGAATCATGTTAGCATAAGCAGCATTTATGAAATCGGGCAGATGGATGTCAAAACGAGTTTCCTTACCAACTTTCGTAAGGAAAGGTTGTATGTGATACAATCAGAAAGGTTTTGTCGATCCTAAGGCTGCTAAAAGGTATGCTAGCTCCAGCAATCCTTCTAAGGACTGGAGTAAGCATCTCGGAGTTGGAATGTACGCTTTGATGAAAAGATCAAAGATTTTGGGTTTATACAAAGTTCATGAGAAACTTGTATTTCCAAAGAAGTGAGTGGGAGCACTATAGAATTTCTGATGAATATATGTTGTCGACATATCATAGATCAGAGATGACGTAGATTTTCTAGAAAGCATATAGGGTTATTTGAAAGGTGTTTTTTAATAGAAAACCTGGATTAAGCTACTTGAACATTGAGCATCAAGATCTATAAGGATAGATCAAAATGCTTAATAATACTTTCAAATGAGCACATACCTTGACATGATCTTGAAGGTGTTCAAGATGGATCAGTCAAAGAAGAAGTTCTTGGCTGAGTTGTAAAGGTACAAAGTTAAGACTTAAAGCTCGACCTCGGCAGAAAAGAGAGAAAGGACGAAGGTCGTCCCCTATGCTTTAGACGTAGGCTCTAAAGTATGCTATGCTATGTACCACACCTGAAGTGTGCCTTGCCATGAGTCAGTCAAGGGGTACAAGAGTGATCCAAGAATAGATCACAGTACAGCGGTCAAAGTTATCCTTAGTAACTAGTGGACTAAGGAATTTTCTCGGTTATGGAGGTGATAAAGAGTTCGACGTAAAGAGTTACGACGATGTAAGCTTAACACCTATCTGGATAGCTCTGAGTAGAGATATCGGATACATATAATGGAGAAACAATTTAGAATAGCTCCAAGTAGAACAGTTATTTGGAATAGCTCCAAATAGAGCGTGGTAGCTGCATCTAGGAGATAACATAAAGATTTGTAAAGCACACACGGATCTGAAAGGTTCAGACCTGTTGACTAAAACCTCTCTCACAAGCAGAACATGATCAAACCCCAGAACTCATTGAGTATTAATCACATGATGATGTGAACTAGTTTAATGACGCTAGTAAACTCTTTGGACGTTAGTCACATGGTGATGTGACCTGTCAGTGTTAATCACATGGTGATGTGAACTAGATTATTGACTCGAGTGCAAGTGGGAGACTGTTGGAAATATGCCCTAGAGGCAATAATAAAAGTGTTATTATTATATTTATTTGTTCATGATAGTAGTCTTTTATTCATGCTATAACTGTATTATCCGGAAATCGTAATACACGTGTGAATACATAGACCACAATATATCCCTAGTGAGCCTCTAGTTGACTAGCTCGTTGTGATCAACAGATAGTCATGGTTTCCTGACTATGGACATTGGATGTCGTTGATAACGGGATCACATCATTAGGAGAATGATGTGATGGACAAGACCCAATCCTAAGCCTAGCACAGATCGTGTAGTTCGTATGCTAAAGCTTTTCTAATGTCAAGTATCTTTTCCTTAGACCATGAGATTGTGCAACTCCCGGATACCGTAGGAATGCTTTGGGTGTACCAAACGTCACAACGTAACCGGGTGGCTATAAAGGTGCATTACAGGTATCTCCAAAAGTGTCTGTTGGGTTGGCACGAATCGAGACTGGGATTTGTCACTCCGTGTAAACGGAGAGGTATCTCTGGGCCCACTCGGTAGGACATCATCATAATGTGCACAATGTGATCAAGGAGTTGATCACGGGATGATGTGTTACGGAACGAGTAAAGAGACTTGCCGGTAACGAGATTGAACAAAGTATCGGTATACCGACGATCGAATCTCGGGCAAGTACAATACCGCTAGACAAAGGGAATTGTATACATGATCGATTGAGTCCTTGACATCGTGGTTCATCCGATGAGATCATCGTGGAACATGTGGGAGCCAACATGGGTATCCAGATCCCGCTGTTGGTTATTGACCGGAGAACGTCTCGGTCATGTCTGGATGTCTCCCGAACCCGTAGGGTCTACACACTTAAGGTTCGGTGATGCTAGGGTTATAAAGGAAGCTTGTATCTGGTTACCGAATGTTGTTCGGAGTCCCGGATGAGATCCCGGACGTCACGAGGAGTTCCGGAATGGTCCAGAGGTAAAGATTTATATATGGGAAGTCCTGTTTTGGTTACCGGAAAAGTTTCGGGCGATATCGGTAATGTACCGGGACCACCGGGAGGGTCCCGGGGGTCCACCAAGTGGGGCCACCTGCCCCAGAAAGCTGCGTGGGCCAAGTGTGGGAGGGGACCAGCCCCTAGGTGGTCTGGTGCGCCCCCCACAAGGGGCCCAAGGCGCAAGGGAGAGTGAGAGGGGGCAAACCCTAGTCCAGATGGGCCTTAAGGCCCACCTAGTAGGCGCCTCCCCCTCTCTCCCGTCTTGGCCGCCTCCCCCTTTTCCCATCTAGGGCTGCCGCCCCTCTAGGGGTGGGAACCCTAGAGGGGGCGCACCCTCCTCCCTCTCCCCTATATATATTGAGGCATGGGGCTGCCCATAACACACGATTTGATCTCTGCCTGATGGTGCAACCCTCCCTCTCTTTCTCCTCATATCCCGTGGTGCTTGGCGAAGCCCTGTAGGATAGCCACGCTCCTCCACCACCACCACGCCGTTGTGCTGCTGCTGGATGGAGTCTTCCTCAACCTCTCCCTCTCTCCTTGCTGGATCAAGGCGTGGGAGACGTCACCGGGCTGTACGTGTGTTGAACGCGGAGGTGCCGTCCGTTCGGCACTAGGATCTCCGGTGATTTGGATCACGACGAGTACGACTCCTTCAACCCCGTTCTCTTGAACGCTTCCGCTTAACGATCTACAAGGGTATGTAGATGCACTCTCCTTCCCTCGTTGCTGGTTTCTCCATAGATGGATCTTGGTGACACGTAGGAAAATTTTGAATTTCTGCTACGTTCCCCAACAGTAGTTGCTAGGGGGTGGTACACCTAGCAGTGCATCAAGGACATAATTCTTCTGTGCAGCAATGAGGATAATCCTGAAGTTACGGACCCAGTCCGTGTAGTTGCTACCATCATCTTTCAACTTAGCTTTCTCTAGGAACGCATTAAAATTCAAGGGAATGGTAGCACAGGCCATTGATCTACAACATAGATATGCAAAAAACTATCAGGACTAAGTTCATGATAAATTAAGTTCAATTAATCATATTACTTAAGAACTCCCACTTAGATAGACATATCTCAAGTCATCTAAATGATATATGATCCAAATCAACCAAACCATGTCCGATCATCACATGAGATGGAGTAGTCATCAATGGTGAACATTTCTATATTGATCATATCTACTATATGATTCACGTTCGACCTTTCGGTCTCCAGTGTTCCGAGGCCATGTCTGTACATGCTAGGCTCGTCAATTTTGACCCAAGAATAATATTCTGCATGTGCAAAACTGGCTTGCACCCGTTGTATGTGAATGTAGAGCCTATCACACCTGATCATCATGTGGTGTCTCAGCACGAAGAACTTTCGCAACGGTGCATACTAAGGGAGAACACTTATACCTTGAAATTTAGTTAAGGGATCATCTTATAATGCTACCACCGTACTAAGCAAAATAAGATGCATAAAGATAAACATCACATTCAATCAAAATATGTGACATGATATGGCCATCATCATCTGTGCTTTTGATGTCTATCTCCAAAGCATCGTCATGATCTCCATCGTCACCAGCTCGATGCCTTGATCTCCATCGTAGCATCATCGTCGTTTCGCCAACTATTGCTTCTACAACTATCGCTACCACTTAGTGATAAAGTAAAGCAATTACATGCGTTTGCATTTCATACAATAACGCGACAACCATAAGGCTCTTGCTAGTTGCCGATAACTTTTACAAAACATGATCATCTCATACAACGTATATCACATCATGTCTTGACCATATCACATCACAACATGCCCTGCAAAAACAAGTTAGACGTCTTCTACTTTGTTGTTGCAAGTTTTATGTGGCTCCTACGGGCTTCTAGCAAGAACCATTCTTACCTACGGCCAAAACCACAATGGTGATTTATCAAGTTTGCTGTTTTAACCTTCAACAAGGACCGGCCGCAGTCAAATTCGATTCAACTAAAGTAGGAGAAACAAATACCCACCAACCATGTTTATGCAAAACTAGTTGCATGTCTGTCGGTGGAACTGGTCTCATGAACGTGGTCATGTAAGGTTGGTTCGGGCCACTTCATCCAACAATACCGCTGAATCAAAATAATACATTGGTGGTAAGCAGTATGACGATCACCGCCCACAACTCTTTGCGTTCTACTCGTGCATATCATCTATGCATAGACCTGGCTCAGATGCCACTATTTGGAAACGTAGCATGCAATTTCAAAAAAATCCTACGTTCACGCAAGATCTATCCAGGAGATGCATAGCAACTAGAGGGGGAGAGTGTGTCCATGTA
The DNA here is from genome assembly GCF_002162155.2 of Triticum dicoccoides. Classification (NCBI taxonomy): domain Eukaryota; kingdom Viridiplantae; phylum Streptophyta; class Magnoliopsida; order Poales; family Poaceae; genus Triticum; species Triticum dicoccoides. Next base: position 168,640,324 of record NC_041385.1, on the reverse strand, counting down.
CCCTCGTAGACCGAAAGCGTAAGCGTTTGTTAACGCGGTTGATGTAGTCGAACTTCTACTCGTTCCGACCGATCAAGCACCAAACGTATGGCACCTCCGAGTTCTACACACGTTCAGCTCGAAGACGTCCCTCGAACTCTTGATCCAGAAAGTGTTGAGGGAGAGTTGCATCAGCATGACAGCATGGTGATGGTGATGGTGAAGTGACCTGCGCGGAGCTTTGCCTAAGCAGTACGTGAATATGACCGGAGGCGTAAACTGTGGAGGGGGCGCCTCACAGGGCTAAGAATCAATATTGTGTGTTCTAGGCGCCTCCCCTTTCATATATATAGGTGGAAGGGAGAGGGGACAGACAAGGGGGCGCCCAAGTAGGAGGAATCCTACTTGGAGCCCTAATCCTATCCCCCCTTACCATAATTCCTGAAGAGGGAAGGAAGGAGGAGGGGGGAGAGAAGGAAGGGGGAGGCCGAATCCATCCCCTTCCTTTCTCTCTTCTCCTCCCCCCTCTATTTCAGCCTATATGGGACGCACCAGCCCCTCAGGGGCTGGTCTGTCCCACTCTTCG
>NC_041385.1:168633755-168639308 GCF_002162155.2 Triticum dicoccoides | reverse complement strand
CGCCCCTCTCCCTGCCCTCCCTCTTCTCCGTTTCCTTCCCTTTTGTTTCTCTCTCTCACACAAGGACTGCCTTTCCCCTTCTTCTACAGGAGCAGCCATGGCCAACGACTAACGCCGCCTCGCCCAAATTTGGCCGGAATTAACCTCCTGCAGCCGGATCCGCGCCATCCCGACCTCGCCGGCCTTCCTCCCCGTCTTTATCGTGATCCATCATCGGGCTCGAAGACAATCCCATTATCTAGCAAAAACCGCTGTCGCCGCTAGTAGCAGCAGCAGCAGGCTCGGCCGAAGATCGACAGAGACGGGGGAGCACGCGCTCCGACTTCTACCCCCATCCCATCACAGGCGCCGGCGGCTACCGCGCCTCAGAGGTGCTGGGCACATGGTGGCCCACGTTGAAGGCGAACGTCTACTCCCTGGGAGTGCTCCTGCTAGAGCTCCTCATCGGCAAGTCCCCGACGCACACATCCATACAGGACGGCGTCGGCGACGCAGTCGACCTGCCGTCATTGGTGCAGTCGGTGGTTCACGAGGAGTGGACGACTAAGGTGTTTGTCATGGAGCTCGTGCGTCTGGGCGCCATCACCGATGAGGAGATGGCCGCGCTGTTGTAGGCACCCATAGAGCTATGGGCATAGAGGCAACAACTCTACACTCCATGGTTTGCACACATCAGCACAATGCCATGGTATTCTTGCGGCATGACCATCTCCACTCAGGATTCAAATTATATAGTTGTATAGGATACTCCCTTTTGTTCAAGTTTCCATGATTTTTTCAGTTGAATTCAGTTGCAGATTCATTCAACTCATCTCCATTGCCACACACAGAAAGGCTTTGATTTTTATTTTTCTTCAGTTTAGTTCAGATTTTCATTATTCCAATTTTGATTTTGGTTCAGTTTTGGTCAGGTTTTCATTGTTTTTCAGTTGAATTCAGTTGCAGATTCATCCAACTCATCTCCATTTCCATGCATAAAAAGTCTTAGATTAGATTTTGGGTTAGTTCAGATTTTCATTATCTTTCAGCTAGGTTCAGTTTCACATTCATCCAACTCATATGTGAACACAATGATCAAGTGTCTCTCTCAAATCACCTTTCACTCATTATTAGTGGTAACGGTTGTCTCCATGTTTTTGTCTTATCAAATATGTGCCTAGCCCTCTATGTTAACCAATTCCAAAAACATGCCTGAAAAAATCTTGCTTGGACTTTTGAAGTTGTTCCTAGTGGAATGTTGGTCATAGATGTGACGCACCGAGCTCCCGTAGCCACAGCAGAGGAGCCGGAACTTGCAGCAACATCTACGACACCCTCCCAACGAGTTGTAGGTAGGCCATGTCATAGACGATGGCCCAACGACAACCACCAGGTATGCCCTCTGCTCCTTGCCCTTCATGCTAGAATCAACAAGGCCACATAATCTTCAGCATTTCATAATTATGGTCTGCTTCATGTTCTCTGATCATGTTGTAATATGATAATTATTTATATGTAGAAATATTGAGTTTTAAGGGAATGTTGATGATTTCTGCCGGAGATTATGTTTCTACTTAATCATCAAACAAGGTATTCGCTGGACGCAAGTATAACCTATCAAGTAAGGTGTTCGTGCAGTAGGTTACATCTAACACATTTTTTTCTGGTGAACTATTATCTACTCGAGGATAAATTATGGCTAACATGCATTTAATTATACCTTTGTTCGAAGCTATAGTCAAATGGCAATACACGATATGGCTACAATGCTGCCAACGGCCACTACGACGTCTTTATGGCTTCTGGAATATTGAACGACAGGTTAGTGAAACAATAGTGAAAGGTTTTCTAAGATAATCCTATATCTCTAGAACTAAAAACCAATTAATAATGTTGAATGGCATTACTAACTCTATATTTTGTTTGTCCTGCACAAATTTAGCGCCTTCTGAGGTGTTGCCCAGAGCATGCTGTTGAACATGAAGGGTTTGAGCTAAGAAATACTTGCAGGCTGCCAATGTATTAATGGTTAGGCATTTTTGGATTTGTCATGTTTACATGATTACCAGTTGACGGTGCCCTAGACTAGGGGGTACTCACCACGTCGTCTCCTGACCAACTGGACCGAGCCAAGGACCCGCATGGCGATTCACTAACGGGCCACTTTAGGCAGCCCATGCCACGTATAAGGAAGACTCCACAAGACTTGGCGCTCAAGCCAAGGACTCTCCTAAACCCTAGGCCTCTGGTGCATTATATAAACCGAGGCCAGGCTAGTCAATAGAGGAAGTCATATTCATTAGAACAATCTCGTGGTAGATACATGTACCCTGTATTACAACCATATCGATACAATCCAAAGCAGGATGTAGGGTATTATCTCTTCGAGAGAGCCCGAACCTGGGTAAAATCATGTGTCCATGTTATCATCGCTCCAAGACGCCTAGCTTAGGACCCCTACTATGAGATATGCTGGATTTGTCACCGACATTGGTGCTTTCATTGAGAGCCTGCTAGGCGATTGTCGCGGTTCGATGGGCAAATTCATCATCTCATCGGAAAAAGTTCTGGCGGCTACTCGAATCAGGTGTTATCCTTTCTTATTAAATTCGTTATGTATGAGTCGATTTCATTGCAAATTATTTTTGCTCTCTGGGGCTATTTTGTTTGTACATCAGCTTTGGTCCTGCGCGCCACCACGAGATCCAATCTCCGCGGGCAGTCCGACAAAGGTAATCTGTCCAGTCTATGGGGTGTCCCAAGGCAGCCGCCAGGTTCTCACGCCTTAAGCTAAAACTTGTGGCCGCTCTGTGCCTTCTCTTCTTACCATGGGATCAGGTCGAGGTGATGTGTCAGGAAGTCAACCAAAGCAGATCAGCTCCAACTGCATGACGCATATGGGATTGACTTACATCAGCAGTCAAATCAGCGCACGAGAAAGGCCGCAACCTGGAGTGAGTCGCCAACAGTGATCAACTAGCACAACTAGTTGTGGCAGTTTAATCGAGGTTTGATTAATTCTATGTGCTAGCTGATACGTCTCCAACATATCTATAATTTTTGATTATTCCATGCTATTATATTACCCGTTTTGGATGTTTATGGGCTTTACTTTACACTTTTATATCATTTTTGGGACTAACCTACTAACTGGAGGCCCAGCGCGAATTGCTATTTTTTGTCTATTTTAGTGTTTCGAAGAAAAGGAATATCAAACGGAGTCCAAACGGAATGAAACCTTCAGGAGCGATATTTTTGGAACAAACGCAATCCAGGAGACTTGGAGTGGACGTCAAGCAGCAGACGAGGAAGCCACGAGGCAAGAGGGCACGCCCTAGGGGGTGGGTGTCTGTGTCAAAACCGGCGGATCTCGGGTAGGGGGTCCCGATCTGTGCGTCTTAGGCTGATGGTAACCGGAAGCAAGGGACACAATGTTTACCCAGGTTCGGGCCCTCTCGATGGAGGTAAAACCCTACTTCCTGCTTGATTAATATTGAAGATATGTGTAATACAAGAGTAGATCTACCACGAGATTGTAGAGGCTAAACCCTAAGAGCTAGCATATGATGGTATGATTGTAATTGTGATCGGCCTTCTAAGGACCATCCTCTCCGGTTTATATAGACACCGGAGAGCTAGGGTTTACATGCAGTTGGTTACAAGGAAGGAAACATAATATCTGAATCACCAAGCTTGTCTTCCACGCAAAGGAGAGTCCCATCCGGACATGAGCCGAAGTCTTGAGTCTTGTATCTTGATGCTTCTATAGTCCGGATGATGTGTACAGTCCGGCTGTCCGGATACCCCCTTATCTAGGACTCCCTCAGTAGCCCCTGAACCAGGCTTCAATGACGATGAGTCCGGCGCGCAGTCATGTCTTCGGCATTGCAAGGCGGGTTCCTCCTCCGAATACTCCAAGGTTATTATCGAACATGTAGGCCGTGTCCGGATTTGCAAAATGATCTTCACATACCACCATAGAGAGAATGATACTTCAGCTGACAACTTTTAGACGACGTGACATGCCATTACGGTCAGGTCACTATCTGAGCCATTTTCCCACGCCCAACCTCAGCGTATATTGCGAGGCGGTTTCCTCAGCACGTCTTTGTCGAAGCGAAGATCGTGTCCCCTTATCACGGGATTCTCATCAATATGGGTATGGGTAATCCAACCGTACCTCTAATCACGGCGAGTGGGAGGTGAGTGGGTTCCACCAGGCAAGTGGGGAGGCGCAAAAAGCTCTTACCTCCTCTTATAAAGAGACAATGTCTCCTCCTCTTTTACCCATGCCTTCCCCTCTGCTCGAGCCCTAACGCCCAAGCGCTCTACTTCTCCATCGAAGAGAGGTTTTCCAAAGATGTTCGGATCTGGAGCAGGAGGCAAATGGATGGCCTCTACCGTCCGGGAGAAGGATATCAAGAGGCTCCGGGAAGCCGGGTATTTGGCCAAGAAGATTGGCCACCATCTCCCACCGACGGGACAGGTTGTCCCTACTCCGGAGCCTCATGAGAGAGACGTGTTCCTTCCCCATTTTGTCTGTGGGCTCGGGTTTCCCCTCCACCCATTTGTACGTGGAGTCATGTATTACTATGGGGTTGATTTTCATGATCTTTCCCCCAACTCTTTTCTCAATATCTTGATGTTCATCGTCACATGCCAGGCCTTCCTCCGGATTCTGCCTCACTTTGACCTGTGGCTGAAGATTTTCAATGTGAAGCCCAAGGTGGTGAGTGGCAAACACGCCGAGTGCGGCGGCGCCATGGTGAGCAAGATGCCCAAGGTAGTTTGGGCAAAGGGCACTTTCAACGACTCCGTCAAGGAGTGGCAGCAGCAGTGGTTTTATATCACCGAACCACGCGGCGAAGAGTGGGCTGCAGCTCCTGAGTTCAGATTCGGAGCTCCACTGCGGCTCACGTCCTGGCCCAAGAAGGGTCCGAACTGGTGCTCGCCCGATGAGCTATCACTGCTCCAGAAGCGCGTTCAGAGTATGGTTAACAAGGACGTCAAACTTGTTGACGTGGCACAGGTGATGCTAGTTCGCCTGGTTCTCCCTTGCCAGCGTCGAGCCTGCACTTTGTGGGAGTTCGACCCAGCCGAGCAACAAACCCTCCAGGAGCTCTATGATTCCTCCCACGAGGATATCTGGAAGGTGCTCTTCAAGTCCAGCAAATGGCCGGATTCCACCAAGGATCGGGGGTATCAATTAACCCAGTCTCCAAGCCCAGTAAGTTACAGCCACGCCCTGTCCATCCATGCTTCAGTTGGCATGTCCTGAGGGACAATTCTAATCGTGTCTCGTCGCGACCTCAGGGATGGATAAATAAGGTGGAGCGGATACAATGTCCGGCCCCACTGCGGAGGAACCGTCCGGACCTCGTCTAATGAAGATGCTGGTCCCTGCGCCTTACAACGCGCCCAAGAAGGAGGCCTCCAAGAAGTTCAAGAAGACCCGGAGTGGCCTCCGCTATCGTGAGGCTTCGGACGCTAGATCCGAAGGCTCCAGCGATGCTCCTTCTTCTGAAGAAGAAGAGGAGGAGGCATAGGAGGACGGGCCTCGCTCTGCAGGAGGGA
>NC_041385.1:168628169-168633415 GCF_002162155.2 Triticum dicoccoides | reverse complement strand
GAATCGCCCAAGAGAGGGCGAGGTTCCCCTCCAGAGGCATCCACCCCGGCTGTCGATAACATCCCGGAGTGGGATCCTGAGGCCCAGCCCCTGGGAAAATCGTGAGTAACCGAAATCCGAATACGCCTATGTATCCAGGGTCGTCTGGGCATAGTAGTTTTAACTGTCGCCACATTTCATACAGCCCGGCAGGGTCTCCTGCCGGACAGTCCTCATCAGAGGATTCGTTGAGCTCAAACGCTGTGGCGAGCGAGACGCCTCCGGGGACTCCTTTTCTGAAGTCCGGGCGCGACACCGAGGTGTCTTCTCAAAGAAACTCAGAGCCGGATAAGATTCTGGAGGCCTCTAAGGCTCCAGGATCGGGCGAGCGACCACCTTCCATGGAGGGAGGTTTGACTACTCCACCGGCTACCTCTGTCTACACAGAGCTGTCGGGTGGTCTATTGACAACGTTAAAGAATGCGTCCATCGTTGATGAACATCGGACCCTTATGGGTATGGTGGTTGGAAAGATCCAGGCTGCCGAAAGCGGGCTGAATGAGTTCTGTCTTGGCCTTATAAAGGCCTTTGAGGTATGGTTTCTAAGGAACCTTTGAAGAATTAGTATGATATGAGGAGTAGCCCCTGATACACTGTCCGGCAAAAGAGAGCCGGGCAGGGGATCAAACCCTCTATTGCAATGGGAACCTTTGTTTAATGATGCATACCCATTTGTTTTGAAAACAGGCGTCTGCGGAGAGGACTGCCGCTCATGATGCGGAAGTGTCCGAACTGAAGCAGAGCCTGGAACGGGCCGAAGAAGAACTTGGCCGTGTGAAGAAGAAATTAGAAGAGAAGCAAGGTATGTTTAAACATTGTCTTGCATTGGGCATAAGTGAATAAGTGTGCTTATTGAAAAGTATTTGCGTTATACGCCCTAGGAGCGAGTGCCGAATATGAGGCGCTGAAGAAGGCAGCGGCTGAGGCCCAAGAGAAGGATGCCGCCGAACAGGCGTTGCGTGAAAAACATGAGGCCAGGGTCGCACAGCTGAGCGGGAGCTCCAGGATGCAGTGACGAAAAGCGAGAGCTTGGAGCAAAGTCTAGTAGGGAAAGAATCCGAACTTGCCCAAGATCTCCAAGCTGCAAAATATGCTCGGGAAGAAGCCCGAGGTGTTGTACGGGACATTCAGGAGGCCCGGAAAGTTGCGGCTGGTAAGGCCTGTTGTATCTATGGCCATTATTACGTTATAGCATGGAGAACTCTAAGCGGCAAGCTGAATTCTTGTTTTTACAGGGGCGTTTGCGGATCTGCCTCGCAGCATATCAGATGTTGCCCAATTTTACCGGACCGAGGAGAGGGAGTCTGTGGGGAGGGACTTCTGGTCGCAGTATCTGGCGCCGAACTATCCGGTGCCTTTTATCGATCAGCTGAAGCAGCTGGTCGAACTGCACCAGGCGTCCGAACTAGCAATGAAGGACTTGATTATCCGGCTCTGGCCTGCAGAGCCAATTCCAAGCAGTTACTTCGGACTCGTGAAGTGGATTGTGGGCGCTGTCCTCGGCTTGATACTATCAAGCGATCAGTCTGTATAGAAGGTGCTCGCATGGCGCTTGCCCATGCGAAAGTGCATTGGGGGAAGCTTGATGCGGAGAAGCTGATAACTGAGGGGCCACCGGAGGGTAAGGAGCATCGCAAGCCCGAACTGTATTATGAAGGTGTAATGAAGGGTGCCTGCCTGGCGGCGGATAAGTGCACCAAAGACATTATATTTCCCTGAGGGAATTCGTGCCAATGTTTGTAATATGGGATAATGGCACTATTATTATATGTTGCCTATTTTGTTTGAACATATGTTCTTCCTTTGCAGCTGTTTATTGTATGTAAATTCTGAGAGTTGGCCAGTCGTCGGCTTTAGCCCCCACATGAGCAGTACAGGGGTGTTCGGGGTATTTCTGAACACTCTTTATCCCATGATTGGGTCCTTATAAGGAGGTGTTTCGCACCACGAACCAGGCAATCGGACTATAGGGCTTTACTACTCTCACTTAGCCATAGGAATTCGAGTATGGTCGGTGCAGCCCCTAGTGTTCGGAAGGTCAGACTAGGGGCTCTATTGGCACCTGATCGGAAGACCAATCCGTCGCAATCTGCAATTTATAGTGGCGTTATGCGGAATAAATCTTTAAGGATTTTACAACCTCTCGAACAGCTGACCAGCTCTCGCGGCATCTTGATAGTCGGTTTTCGGCTTTCTCTACTGAGGCGCTTGTCCGGCTGAACCGGGACACAATCGCAGTAGTTCTCCCAGCGCTGCCTTAGCCGACGGAACGGAACGTAAGGTACCAAAACATGGGAGCCGGGCAAACCCAACCAATGACCCAAGACATGATTCGGAGCTGATGCATATAGTGCTATACGTTCGGGGTGCCGAGCGACCGAAAAGGTGGTCGGACTTTGTTGCCGTATTGTGCAGCCCCTGGCATAACCAGGCGTAACACGGAGTGTGGCTGCCATATTGTGGCAAAGAGGCATCGATGACAAACGACGGTCAGTGCATGTTATTGAAGTCTACGCATTGCAGTAGGATGATATGACTATGCATATGAATGCGATTTATGGTTAGGAAAAAGAGATGGTTTTTTGGCGGAACCTGTGGTGGCTGGACTGGAGGGGGCTTTGAATGGATCAAAGGTGAATCCGAAATGCCGTCTACCTGCATGGTCCTGTCCTTGTGTGTCCGGGCCGACTTCACGCCGCCAAACCTGCTTTGCATAAAAGTTAGTTTGTGAAGGTAAGTGCGCGGAGGCCGCCGAACGTCCTCGTGTGGTTGGTCTAAAGGTTCCTGATCGGACCCTGGTGACCCCAGCCGCTATTCCGAGAAGTAGCCTGGACTCCTCGGTTGGTGTCCGGATAGTTGGCTGTCATATCAAAATATTGATAGGCATGCCCGACTTACTCCGGCGGCTGTATGATTTCCGCTCTAGTGGCGGGGTTTGGCCTTGTACGTAGGCGTGAATATATCACTGGTGTTGGCCTTACGGCTTACCACGTGGAATCTAGTCAGCGTGGTTTATCCCGTTAACAGACGGTGAGCTACCGTATGAGGGGAATGCGCCGATGATGCGGCGTTTTTTTGGGTCATCTGAGAACGACCGTTAGGGCGATGGGCCAATGAACTTGGCCTTTGCGCCTATCATCTTGTAGAAGGTGTTATTTGTAAATTTATATCCGTGGGGGCTTTGTGTATTATGGAGCCCCTAGACTACTAGGTCTGGGTATACGACAATTGAATTGCCATGGTTTGTATGATAGGGGGTGTCTCTTGACTAGACGCCTCCCTTCATTGTTTTCGGCACACAACCGGTCTCTTTGTTTTGAAGATCCGGCATTCTCTATTGGTGTGTTTTGCCGTCTTTCTTGGAGTACCGTGAATTGCACATGGTTTATCAAGTATGTGGCTCAGGACGAATAGGCTTGAGCCGTTCTTTATCCGTTGACCGGACTGGGGGTTGCTGGACTTGGCGCCAGCTTCCTTGGCTTGACATTTATGACCGCTGCGTCGAGGCTTTCGGATGCCTCTCTATGTATCCTTTTTGCTGTCTTGGACCGTGGTGGTGTGTGGACGTCGGATTGTGTGCCTTTGGTTCTCCTTCTTAGGTTGAGGTAGCCAGTTGTGCCTCGTATGCCCTTTCCTAGGGCAGTCAAATCCGTATGTTTCGGCGGCCAGGATCTTGGTCCACCTATCCGCTAGCAAATCTCAGTCAGCTTGAAGCTGCTCTTGCCTCCTTTGCAGACTCTTTGCCGTGGCGATGAGTCGTCGCTTAAAGCAAACTTGTTCCACTGGGTCTTCAGGCACGCCGAATTCGTCCTTGCCGAGCCTTACCTCGTCTTCGGAGGGGGGTGTATAGTCGTCCCTTTCCAAATATCCCACCATAGCCGGTCCGGCCTCCTTGAAGGGAGGCTGATCGGGGTTGTATTCCTCTTCGGCACCATCCGGGCTGATTCCACCTCCGGGGCCGGTATTGATGTGGTGGGGCTTGGAGCGGCGCCGAGGGCGCCCATGCTTTGCTTTTCCTCCTGAGGGGTTATCTTTTACTGCCTCGTCGCCATTGGTTTCTTCTAGAGTGTCCGCCATATGTATATCGTGTGAAGGGGTGGCTGTCCACTGCCCTGTGGGCGGTGGCTCCTGTACGTCTCCTGCATCGTCGTCCATACCGTCGATGTCTTCGAAGTCGAAGTCAACCATGTCGGTTAAATCGTCGATCGTGGCAATGAAGTGGGTGGTGGGTGGGCAGTGAATTTCTTCGTCGCCTACTTCCCACTCAAGCCGGACATAGTTCAGCCCAGAGCCTCCTGACAAAGAGAGAAACTTTAATGAGTTTAGCATGTCGCCAAAGGGCGAGTGCAGAAAGGTGTCCACAGCGGTAAACTCCATTATCGGAGCCCAAACTGGCTCGGCTGACTCGAGAGCGTGCGGACCGAGACCGACGACTGGATACGAGTCCGGGGGCCCGGGGATACAGGCCTCCACAAAGGCGAGACCTGTGTTCGGTTCCAACACCGATGGGTATGCGGCCTTCGGGGCGGGGTCTCCCCCTCCGTCCTTGGGCAACGCAACCTGTTCCGGATTTAGATCCGGGGCTATTTGTAACGCCCCAGATGTAACTTTCCATAATTGTAACTCCAACTCTCGCCATTTCCGGCTATGTGTTATGTTTTTTCCTTCATGGTTGGGTTTTTGTTTTTCATTTTGCATTTTGTTCATGTCATGCATTTCATCTCATGTCATCATTCGTATTGCATCTGCATGTTTTCATAAAACTCGTAGCCGTTCATACTTGTCGCTTCTCTCCTTGTCTTCGTGGCATGTCATCACCGCTTGTCTTCTTTGATCGTTCTGAGACTAACCACCCACTTGCACGTGATCGCCTTGTTCCTCTGCTCCAGTGCTGTTGTCTCCCCCGTGCGAAGACCTCGCCTCCGCCCCGCCCTCGTCTGGCCGGAGAGGCCTTGCCCAGCTCGCCGGAGCTCTGCTCCAGGTCACCGGCGCCCTGCTCGCCTCCTCTGCATTGCCCTGCTTCGAACGAGAACAACGACGACCAGCGCCTCGTCCCACTCCTTAATCGTGTTGACCGCGACCACCCCGCGCCTGGTCGCTGCCCCGTTGACCAGTGCGCCTTCAGATCCGCGTCCAGGCCAGCGTCGCCAGCAGCCTCCCAGATCCAGCCGGCCCGCTTGCCCCGCCGTCCTGCTGCCTCCACCAAA
>NC_041385.1:168521527-168627775 GCF_002162155.2 Triticum dicoccoides | reverse complement strand
TGTGCACTGTTGGTCTAGCAGATTCGGCCCATGTCATGTTTTTTTCCTTCCTGTGAATTTGCTATTTATCCAGTGACTTAACAGATTTGCAGAAACCCCCCTGCACATCATGCATATAATAACTCTTTAACAGTGCATCATATGTAAAAACTTCATATATGAAAAATGCTTAGATTTCTGTCTAGTTTCATAATCTGCCACTTTCAACCATGTTTGAAATGTTTAAAATGCCGTTTGTTTAAACTTGCTTAAATGACATGTTAAAATGTTTTATTTCATAACTAATTAACCGTACCTCCAAATTTAATAAACTTTATATGTAAATGGGGTGAAAAAATGCATAGATTAACTTGCTGCACTTTATTTTGCTGTTTAACAACAATAAAATTGTGTTTAGGTCAGAACAGTACCAAATCCAAAATATGCATATGAGGATTTTCCGGAATTGTTGTTTGTTGTTCCGGCCTCATTTAAACTTGGCTAGATAGTTAGTTTACTTATGTTTCACCTCTTGCCATGTTTAACAACATTTAATATTGTTGTGTACCTAAACGAGAGCGAACTAAATAACTCAAATGTGGTGTTTTGTCACTATGCAACTCATGGCATATCGAGCTCCACTTAAATTGTAGTATTGTTTGTTGCACTTTGCCATGCCATGCCTCATTAAACCGGACATGCATCATACTTGTTTGTGCATCATGCCATGATTATGCTTGTGCATTTACCATATTGTTTGCTTCTTTCCGGGTTGCTTCTCTCGTTAGCTTCGGTTTCGTTCCGGAGTTGTGAGGATTCATTCGACCACGTCCGTTTGTCTTCTTCATGGACTCGTTATTCTTCCTAGCGGGATTTCAGGCAAGATGACCGCTACCCTGGATCTCACTACTATCATTGCTATGCTAGTTGCTTCTTTCTATCACTTTGCTGCGCTACCTATCAATTGCTCTTCAAGCCTCCCAAATTGCCATGTCAACCTCTAACCTTTTCAACCTTCCTAGCAAACCGTTGTTTGGCTATGTTACCGCTTTTGCTCAGCCCCTCTTATAGCATTGTTAGTTGCAGGTGAAGTTGAAGATTGCTCCATGCTGGACAGGATTATATTGGGATATCACAATATCTCTTATTTAATTAATGCATCTATATACTTGGTAAAGGGTGGAAGGCTCGGCCTTATGCCTGGTGTTTTGTTCCACTCTTGCCGCCATAGTTTCCGTCATATCAGTATTATATTCCTGGATTTTGCGTCCCTAATGCGGTTGGGGGATTTATGGGACCCCCTTGACAGTTCTCCTTGAATAAAACCCCTCCAGCAAGGTCCAACATTGGTTTTACCATTTGCCTACCACCTATACCTTTCCCTTGGGAGTAATTAACCCGAGGGTCATCTTTATTTTAGCCCCCCCGGGCCAATGCTTGTCTAAGTGTTGGTCCAAACTAGAGCACCGTGCGGGACCATCCCTTGGAAACTTGGGTTACGTCGGTACCTGTACGCTTAGCTTATCCGATGTGTCCTAAGAACGAGATACGTGCGACTCCTATAGGGATTGTCGACACATCGGGCGGTCTTGCTGGTCTTGTTTTACCATTGTCGAAATGTCTTGTAAACCGGGATTCCGAGACTGATCGGGTCTTCCTGGGAGAAGGAATATCCTTCGTTGATCGTGAGAGCTTGTGATGGGCTAAGTTATAAACTTTCGAGAGCCGTGCCCACAGTTATGTGGCAGATGGGAATTTGTTAATGTCCGGTTGTAGATAACTTGACACCAGATATGAATTAAAACGCATCAACCGCATGTGTAACCGTGATGGTCTCTTCTCGGCGGAGTCTGGGAAGTGAACACGGTTTTGGGTTATGTTTGACGTAAGTAGGAGTTCAGGATCACCTCTTGATCATTGCTAGCTTCACGACCGTTCCGTTTGCTTCTCTTGTCGCTCTCCTCTGCGTATGTTAGCCACCATATATGCTTAGTCGCTGCTGCAACCTCACCACTTTACCCCTTCCTTTCCCATTAAGCTTTGCTAGTCTTGATACCCATGGTAATGGGATTGCTGAATCCTCGTGGCTCACAGTTTACTACAACAACAGTTGTAGGTATAGGTTATGCGATGATCATGACGCGAGAGCGATGTTTGCTTGTTTTGGAGTTCTTCTTCTGCTTCTTCTTCAATCAGGGGATAGGTTCCAAGTCGGCAGCCTGGGCTAGCAGGGTGGATGTAGTTTGAGCTTCTGTTTGTGATTCATCCTTAGTCGGATGTTGTTCTCATGTATGATATATTGTTGTATTCATGTGTCATTGGATGTATTGGATGTATCCCCACTTTTATGTAATGTTGATGTAATGATATCCACCTTGCAAAAGCGTCTTCAAGATGCGCTTCTATCCTTGCTGGGACCTTCGAGTTCCTTTAGGATAGGGTCGCATCTTAGGCATGACACTATTGCAGGGATAGTGTTCCGAGCATTGTCTGACAGCAGGTCTAGGCCATGCTCGCCGTGACTGTCCGACACTCCTGGCACAGGGCCAAATCCATCAAAGATCAAGTCTCTGTGAATATCTGCCGTGTAGTTCAAGTTTTCGAACCTGATCTGGTGGCCAGGGGTGTAGCTGTCGATCTGCTCCAGATGGCCAAGCGAATTGGCCCGCAGTGCGAAGCCGCCGAACACAAAGATCTTTCCGAGGAGAAAAGTCTCACCCTGGACCGTGTCGTTGACGATTGAAGACGCCATCAAGCCTTGAAGCGACAGCACAGAGGAACTCTTAATGAAAGCACCAATGTCGGTGTCAAAACCGGCGGATCTCGGGTAGGGGGTCCCGATCTGTGCGTCTTAGGCTGATGGTAATAGGAAGCAAGGGACACGATGTTTACCCAGGTTTGGGCCCTCTCGATGGAGGTAAAACCCTACTTCCTGCTTGATTAATATTGAAGATATGTGTAATACAAGAGTATATCTACCACGAGATCATAGAGGCTAAACCCTAAGAGCTAGCCTATGATGGTATGATTGTAATTGTGATCGGCCTTCTAAGGACCATCCTCTCCGGTTTATATAGACACCGGAGAGCTAGGGTTTACATGGAGTCGGTTACAAAGAAGGAAACATAATATCCGAATCGCCAAGCTTGTCTTCCACGCAAAGGAGAGTCCCATCCGGACACGAGCCGAAGTCTTGAGTCTTGTATCTTGACGCTTCTATAGTCCGGACGATGTGTACAGTCCGGCTGTCCGAATACCCCCTTATCCAGGACTCCCTCAGTGGGCGCGCTCCCCACCCTCGTGGGGCCCTTGTGGCTCAACCGACCTACTTCTTCCTCCTATATATATCCATGCACCCCGAAAACATCCAGGAGCACCACGAAAAACTATTTCCACCGCCGCAACCTTCTGTATCCGCGAGATCCCATATTGGAGCCTTCGTCGGTGCTCCGCCGGAGGGGGAATCGACCATGGAGGGCCTCTACATCATCTCCAAGGCCTCTCCGATGAGTTGTGAGTATTTTACCATAGACCTTCGGGTCCATAGTAGCTAGATGGCTTCTTCTCTCTTTTTGAATCTCGATACAAAGTTCTCCTCGATCTTCTTGGAGATCTATTCGATGTAACTCTTTTTGCGGTGTGTTTGTCGAGATTCGCTCAATTGTGGGTTTATGATCAAGTTTATCTATGAGAAATATTTGAATCTCCTCTGAATTCTTTTATGTGTGATTAGTTATCTTTGCAAGTCTCTTCGAATTATCAGCTTGGTTTGGCCTACTAGATTGATCTTTCTTGCAATAGGAGAAGTGCTTAGCTTTGGGTTCAATCTTGCGGTGTCCTTTCCCAGTGACAGCAGGGGCAGCAAGGCACATATTGTATTGTTGCCACCGAGGATAAAAAGATGGGGTTTATATCATATCACTTGAGTTTATCCCTCTACATCATGTCATCTTGCTTAATGCGTTATTCTGTTCTTATGAACTTAATACTCTAGATGCAGGCATGAGTCGGTCGATGTGTGGAGTAATAGTAGTAGATGTAGAATCGTTTCGATCTACTTGTTGTGGACGTGATGCCTATATACATGATCATGCCTAGATACTCTCATAACTATGCACTTTTCTATCAATTGCTCGACAGTAATTTCTTCACCCACCATAATACTTATGCTATCTTGAGAGAAGCCACTAGTGAAACCTATGGCCCCCGGGTATATCTTTTATCATATAAGTTTCCAATCTACTTTTATTTGCATCTTTACTTTCCAATCTATATCATAAAAATACCAAAAATATTTATCTTTTCTTATTATCTCTATCAGATCTCACTTTTGCAAGTTACCGTGAAGGGATTGACAACCCCTTTATCACGTTGGTTGCGAGGTTCTTGTTTGTTTGTGTAGGTAGGAGGGACTTTTGAGGAGCCTCCTACTGGATTGATACCTTGGTTCTCAAAAACTGAGGGAAATACTTATGCTACTTTGCTGCATCACCCTTTTCTCTTCAAGGGAAAACCAACACAGTGCTCAAGAGGTAGCAAGAAGGATTTCTGGCGTCGTTGCCGGGGAGGTCTTCGCTCCAGTCAAGAGATACCAAGTACCCATCACAAACTCATCTCCCTCGCATTACATTATTGGCCATTTGCCTCTCATTTTCCTCTCCCCCACTTCACCCTTGCCGTTTTATTCGCCCTCTCTTTCCCATTCTCCTCTCTCATTTGCTTGCCTTTTGTGTGATTGTGTGTTGGATTGGTTGTTACGATGGCTCAAGATAATACCAAATTGTGTGACTTTTCCAATACCAATAATAATGATTTCCTTAGCACTCCAATTGCTCCTCTTAATGATGCCGAATCTTATGAAATCAATGCTGCTTTGTTGAATCTTGTTATGAAAGATCAATTCTCCGGCCTTCCTAGTGAAGATGCCTCTACTCATCTAAACAACTTTGTTGATTTGTGTGATATGCAAAAGAAGAAAGATACGGATAATGATATTGTTAAATTGAAGGTATTTCCGTTTTCACTTAGAGATCGTGCTAAAACTTGGTTTTCGTCTTTGCCTAAAAATAGTATTGATTCATGGAATAAGTGCGAAGATGCTTTTATCTCTAATTATTTTCCTCCCGCTAAGATCATCTCTCTTAGAAACGATATTATGAATTTTAAACAACTTGATCATGAGCATGTTGCCCAATCTTGGGAAAGAATGAAATTAATGATTCATAATTTCCCTACACTTGGTTTAAATTTATGGATGATCATACAAATTTTTTATGCCAGATTGAATTTTGCTTCTAGAAATCTATTAGATTCGGCCGCGGTAGGCACTTTTATGGAAATCACTTTAGGAGAAGATACTAAACTCCTTGATAATATTATGGTTAATTATTCTCAATGGCACACCGAAAGATCTACTAGTAAGAAAGTTCATGCGATAGAAGAAATTAATGTTGTGAGTGGAAAGATGGATGAACTTATGAAATTGTTTGCTACTAAGAGTGCTCCTATTGATCCCAATGATAAGCCTTTGTCTACTTTGATTGAGAATAATAATGAATCTGTGGATGTGAATTTTGTTGGTAGGAATAATTTTGGTAACATCGCATATAGAGGAAACTTTAATCCTAGGCTGTTTCCTAGTAATTCCTCTAATAATTATGGCAATTCCTACAACAACTCTTATGGAAATTTTAATAAGATGCCCTCTGATTTTGAGAATAGTGTTAAAGAATTTATGATCTCTTAAAAGAATTTCAATGCTTTGCTTGAAGAAAAATTGCTTAAAGTTGATGAATTGGCTAGGAACGTTGATAGACTTTCTCTTGATGTTGATTATTTGAAACTTAGATCTATTCCACCTAAGCATGATATCAATGATTCTCTCAAAGCCATGAGAATTTCCATTGATGAGTGCAAAGAAAGAACCGCTAGGATGCGTGCTAAGAAAGATTGCTTTGTAAGAGCGTGTTCCTCTAGTTTCCATGAAAGTAATGATGAAGATCTAAAAGTTATCGATGTGTCCCCTATTAAATCTTTGTTTTGCAATATGAATCTTTATAATGATGGGACTGGAGATGAGTCAACTTTAGTTAAAAGGCGTCCCAATGATTCGGAGTTTTTAGATCTTGATGCTAAATTTGGTAAAAGTGGGATTGGAGAGGTCAAAACTTTACATAGCAATGAACCCACTATGATGGATTTCAAGGAATTTAATTATGATAATTGTTCTTTAATAGATTGTATTTCCTTGTTGCAATCCGTGTTCAATTCTCCTCATGCTTATAGTCAAAATAAAGCTTTTACCAAACATATTGTTGATGCTTTGATGCAATCTTATGAAGAAAAACTTGAATTGGAAGTTTCTATACCTAGAAAACTTTATGATGAGTGGGAAGCTACTATAAAAATTAAAATTAAAGATCATGAATGCTATGCTTTGTGTGATTTGGGTGCTATTGTTTCCACGATTCCAAAAACTTTATGTGATGTGCTAGGTTTCCATGAATTTGATGATTGCTCTTTAAAATTGCATCTTGTGGATTACACTATTAATAAACCTATGGGAAGGATTAATGATGTTCTTATTGTTGCAAATAGGAATTATGTGCCCGTAGATTTTATCGCTCTTGATATAGATTGCAATCTTTCATGTCCTATTATTCTTGGTAGACCTTTCCTTAGAACGATTGGTGCAATTTTTGATATGAAGGAAGGGAATATTAGATTCCAATTTCCATTGAGGAAAGGCATGGAACACTTTCCAAGAAAGAAAGACAAATTACCTTATGAATCTATTATGCGAGCCACTTACGAATTGAATGCCAAAGATGGCAATACTTAGATCTATTCTCGCTTTTATGCCTAGCTAGGGGCGTTAAACGATAGCGCTTGTTGGGAGGCAACCCGATTTTATTTTTGTTACTTGCTTTTTGCTTCTGTTTAGTAATAAATAATTCATCTAGATTCTGTTTAGATGTGTTTTTATGTTTTAATTAGTGTTTGTGCCAAGTAGAACCTATAGGATAACCTACGATGATAGTTAATTTGATTCTGCTGAAAAACAGAAACTTTTGTGAGCACGAGAATAATTTTAGTAAATAACAGAAACATGATTTTGCATTGATTCTTTTCGAAGTATATCAATAGACAAATTTCCCAGGTCTCCCTATTTTGGTAGGATTTTTAGTGTTCTAGAATTATTCGAAAGTTACAGATTGCTACAGACTTTTCTGTTTTTGACAGATTCTGTTTTTCGTGTGTTGTTTGCTTATTTTGATGCATCTATGGCTAGTATTGGGGGGTACGAACCATACAGAAGTTGGAATACAGTAGGTTTAACACCAATATAAATAAAGAATGAGTTCATTACAGTACCTTATGTGGTGGTTTTTCTTTTTGCACTAACGGAGCTTATGAGATTTCCTGTTGAGTTTTGTGTTGTGAAGTTTTCAAGTTTTGGGTAAAGATTTGATGGACTATGAAATAAGGAGTGGCAAGATCCTAAGCTTGGGTATGCCCATGGCACCCCAAGATAATCCAATGACAACCAAAAGCCTAAGCTTGGGGATGCCCCGGAAGGCATCCCCTCTTTCGTCTTTGTCTATCGGTAACTTTACTTGGAGCTATATTTTTATTCACCACATGATATATGTTTTGCTTGGAGCATCTTGTATGATATTAGTCTTTGATTTTTAGTTTACCACAATCTTCCTTGCTGTACACACCTTTTGGGAGAGACACACATGATTTGGAATTTATTATAATACCCGATGTGCTTCACTTATATCTTTTGAGCTAGATAATTTTGCTCTAGTGCTTCACTTATATCTTTTAGAGCATGGCGGTGGCTTTATTTTGTAGAAATTGTTGATCTATCATGCTTCACTTATATTATTTTGAGTGTCTTTTAGAACAGCATGGTATTTACTATGGTTATAAAATTGGTCCTAGAATGATGGACATCCAAGTTGGGTATAACAAAAACTATCATAGGAAGTGAATTGGATGCTATGATCAATTTAATGCTTGATAATTGTTTTGAGATATAGAGGTGGTGATATTATAGTCATGCTAATTGGGTAATTGTGAATTTAAAGAATACTTGTTTTGAAGTTGGCAAGTCCCGTACCATGCATGTATGGTAAAAGTTGTGTAACAAATTTGTTGCATAGGGTGCTCTTTTGATTACATTCCATATGTGTGGAGGTCGGGATCGTGCGATGCTTAACTCCTACCAACCCTTCCCCTAGGAGCATGCGTAGTAGTACTTTGCTTCAAGGGCTAATAAAACTTTTCCAATAAGTATATGAGTTCTTTATGACTAATGTGAAGTCCATGGATCATACACACTCTTACCCTTCCATCATTGCTAGCCTCTTCGGTACGGTGCATTGCCCTTTCTCACCTTGAGAGTTGGTGCAAACTTCGCCGGTGCATCCAAACCCCGTGATACGATACGCTCTATCACACACAAACCTCCTTATATCTTCCTCAAAATAGCCACCGTACCTACCTATTATGGCATTTCCATAGCCATTCTGAGATATATTGCCATGCAACTTTCCACCGTTCCGTTTATCATGACACGCATCATCATTGTCATATTGCCTTGCATGATCATGTAGTTGACATCGTATTTGTGGCAAAGTCACCTTCATAATTTTTCATACATGTCACTCTTGATTCATTGCTCATCCTGGTACACCGCTGGAGGCATTCATATAGTCATATCTTGTTCTAGTATCGAGTTGTAATTCATGAGTTGTAAATAAATAGAAGTGTGATGATCATCATTATTAGAGCATTGTCCCATATAAAAAAAGGAAAGGCCAAATAAAAAAAGGAAAGGCCCAGAAAAAAAAGAAAAAAAGAAAAGGCTAAAAAAAGAATGGCCCAAAAAAAGAAAAAAGGGGGACAATGTTACTATCTTTTTCCACACTTGTGCTTCAAAGTAGCACCATGTTCTTCATATGGAGAGTCTCATATGTTGTCACTTTCATATACTAGTGGGAATTTTTCATTATAGAACTTGACTTGTATATTCCAACGATGGGCTTCCTCAAAATGGCCAGGTCTTCGTGAGAAAGCAAGTTGGATGCACACCCACTAGTTTCTTTTGTTGAGCTTTCATACATTTATAGCTCTAGTGCATCCATTGCATGGCAATCCCTACTCCTCATGTTGACATCAATTGATGGGCATCTCCATAGCTCGTTGATTAGCCTCGTCAACGTGAGACTTTCTCTTTTTTCTCTTCTCCACACAATCTCCATTTTCATATTCTATTCCACCCATAGTGCTATATCCATGGCTCACGCTCATGTATTGCATGAGAGTTGAAAAAAGCTGAAGCGCGTTAAAAAGTATGAACCAATTGCTTGGCTGAAACCGGAGTTGTTCTTGATGGCAGTATTTTGTGTGATGAAAATGAAACATAGCCTAACTATATGATTTTGTAGGGATGAACCTTCTAAAGCTATGTTATTTTGAGAAGACATGATTGCCTTGTTAGTATGCTTGAAGTATTACTATTTCTGATGTCAATATGAACTTTTGTCTTGAATCATTTGGATCTGAATATTCATGCCACAATAAAGAAAATTACATTGAGAATTATGCTAGGTAGCATTCCACATCAAAAATTCTGTTTTCATCATTTACCTACTCGAGGACGAGCAACAATTAAGCTTGGGGATGCTTGATACGTCTCCAACGTATCTATAATTTTTGATTGTTCCATGCTATTATATTACCCGTTTTCGATGTTTATGGGCTTTACTTTACACTTTTATATCATTTTTGGGACTAACCTACTAACCGGAGGCCCATCCCGAATTGCTGTTTTTTTTGCCTATTTCAGTGTTACGAAGAAAAGGAATATCAAACGGAGTCCAAATGGAATGAAACCTTCGGGAGCGATCTTTTTGGAACAAACGCAATCCAGGAGACTTGGAGTGGACGTCAACCAGCAGACGAGGAAGCCACGAGGCAGGAGGGCGCGCCCTAGGGGGGTGGGCATGCCCCCCACCCTCGTGGGCCCCTCGTAGCTCATCCGACCTACTTATTCCTCCTATATATATCCACGTACCCCGAGAACATCCAGGAGCACCACGAAATACTATTTCCACCGCCGCAACCTTATGTATCCGCGAGATCCCATCTTGGAGCCTTTGTCGGTGCTCCGCTGGAGGGGGAATCGACCATGGAGGGCCTCTACATCATCTCCAAGGCCTCTCCGATGAGTTGTGAGTAGTTTACCACAGACCTTCGGGTCCATAGTTATTAGCTAGATGGCTTCTTCTCTCTCTTTGAATCCCAATACAAAGTTCTCCTCAATCTTCTTGGAGATATATTCAATGTAACTCTTTTTGCGGTGTGTTTGTCGAGATCCGATGAATTGTGGGTTTATGATCAAGTTTATCTATGAGAAATATTTGAATCTCCTCTGAAGTCTTTTATGTGTGATTAGTTATCTTTGCAAGTCTCTTTGAATTATCAGCTTGGTTTGGCCTACTAGATTGATCTTTCTTGCAATAGGAGAAGTGCTTAGCTTTGGGTTCAATCTTGCGGTGTCCTTTCCCAGTGACAGCAGGGACAGCAAGGCACATATTGTATTGCTTCCATCGAGGATAAAAAAATGGGGTTTATATCATATTTCTTGAGTTTATCCCTCTACATCATGTCATCTTGCTTAATGCGTTACTCTGTTCTTATGAACTTAATACTCTAGATGCAGGCAGGACTCGAGTCGATGTGTGGAGTAATAGTAGTAGATGCAGAATCGTTTCGTTCTACTTGTTGCGGACGTGATGCCTATATACATGATCATGCCTAGATACTCTCATAACTATGCACTTTTCTATCAATTGCTCGACAGTAATTTGTTCACCCACCGTAATGCTTATGCTATCTTGAGAGAAGCCGCTAGTGAAACCTATGGGCCCTGGGTCTATCTTTTATCGTATAAGTTTGCAATCTACTTTTATTTGCATCTTTACTTTCCAATCTATATCATAAAAATACCAAAAATATTTATCTTATCTTATTATCTCTATCAGATCTCACTTTCGCAAGTTACCGTGAAGGGAGTGACAACCCCTTTATCGCGTTGGTTGTGAGGTTCTTGTTTGTTCGTGTAGGTAGGAGGGACTTTTGAGGAGCCTCATACTGGATTGATACCTTGGTTCTCAAAAACTGAGGGAAATACTTACACTACTTTGCTGCATCACCCTTTCCTCTTCAAGGGAAAACCAACGAAGTGCTCAAGAGGCAGCACTAGCCAATTTGGCTGCCTCCCACGTAAAGCAACTAGCACCTTGGTGCAATTCCTTTTCTCCTATGGAGATCCGGGCTCAGGTGCAATTACTCTAGTTATTTGTCTCGTACTATCACTTAATCCATCCGAGAAATTTTGTGCTTTCTATCTGCAATGTTTTTGTACGCAGGCAGCAGGCAGGTATCCTCGCCTGACGGATGCCCACATTATTAGACTGTCACCGTGCACGCCGGCAGCTTCACTGGCCATCATGTTTTCTATTAGATTTGTACTAATGTATGTATACAGATCGCAGTAAGGCCTATGTTCGCGTTTACTGCTTGGCGATACATCACATCCGGCCTCAATTTAGCCCACGGGTGATCCCACCAAAGGGATAGTGCGGAGCAGTGCACCGACTAGAGCTCGGCTCGATGATAGCACACCACAGGGAGATTTGTGTCACCCTCTTTTTTAATTCAGTACCTACCTGTTGACCCCTATTCCTCACTACTTTCGCTGACAAGTACGCAAAAGAGAAAGTGCTACTAATAAGCATATTAAGGACTAAATTCCGCATCATGCTTAGTACGGATCAGTTCGTCCGTATGCTTCGGTCCGCTATGGTCGTCGCCGCCGGAAAACAGGTTTTATTTTTTCCATATTATTCATTTAGCATTATTATACACAGAATATTTTCTGCTGGCTTGTAATGCATTATTTTTGCATAGATATTCTACCGTCGCACGTACGTGATGTTGGTCTGGCCACCCTTTCGTCATAACCTCGGCTAGCCGACCTGTGTCGACATCAACCTCGTGCCAGATAATCAACCTTGACTATGTCACGCCGCCACCTCGGCGATCCGACGTCTTCATCCCGCCTGCGCTGATCAAGCCAGACCGATCTCAGCGCAGTCACAGAGAGATTTGATCTTTATTCCCTCTATTATTTAATTAAGTTTGGAGGCCGTCTACACTTTTCACTAATGGTCTGACTTTCATGTGCTTCCCTGATGCAATTAGCACTACTTGTTGCTGCACGTCCATTGAGACTGGATTGATGCAACAAGCAACATACGTGGTACCTTCCATATGAAGTTGCACGAGTACTTCGAGGTGGCTCTTTCACAACAATTGCTACATGCGGATCAGGATGACAGCCACCGCGCCGACCGACACTTCCGCACAATGAGTTCGGACCATACTAGGCCGATGTTGTTGTTTCGCGCATGGAGACCTGCATCGACATCTTCGTGCTGCCACTTTGTTGAACTGATCTAGGCGCCCAGGCCAAACTTACCTGATTAATTATGCAAAAAAATTCTTTCTCAATGTTTATTGTTTCTTGCTCGCACGGTTATATGTGTGCAGGTTAATAACTTCGACTGCGTCATGCGGTCACTTCGGCAAGCCGACGTCGTCGTCCCAATCGGCATAAATCGGCTTGCGTGATCACCTCGTTGGTCGAATTGCCATACCGACATGTTCGGTTGCCTTGGGGACTTCGGCATCGCTGAGAGAGCTCTACCTCATCGAGTGTTCGGCACATGGGCCAAATTTCTTTTATTACTCACTTGGCATAAATTATTTATTATGCTATGATTTTTTTTCTATTTAACTATTATTACTATTATCTCTGTCTTGCACTATTTTCTGTGCACAGATAAATGATCCGGGTTTGGTAGCGCTGTCACCTCGGCGTACCAACGTACCACGTCATCTCGGCTGGACCGGGGGCTTCGTCATCACTTCATTGACCCACGCCGGGGACTTCGGCGTCATACTGTCGGCCTGCTCCGTCGCCTCGGTCGGACTGGGGTTCCACCTCGCCACAGCGTCCATGATGTATCGCCACTTCGGAGTGCCGAGCTTCCCACTCGGCCACCTCAGGACCAGCCCGGGGGCTGGAACCTTGTCCCGCACCAAGCTCGGACTGCGTCATCAATGCCGAACACATTAACTAGCTAAGTCGCTTTCATGCTCAAAGTTTTAAATTTTTTATTTGTGTCCGATTCGACCGTACTCACATACGTTGTTTGTTAAAAGAAACTCTCTTTGCCCATGTTAACTGGGGGCTCTTAATTTATATGAGCCGTTTTATAGTAAATGTGTTTTCTTTTTGGTCGTTGCAAAGTCTTTTTCTACCACTCCTTTTTCGATTCGAGTGTATGGTCAATAGCCGGATAGCCTGGCTTCTCTCTAAAGCCGCTCGAGTTTAGTTCGCTGAACTGACCTCACAGAAGCACTCCGCCTTTGGGATAAGGAGGTTGAAGCCGAAGCTGACCTACTTGCAGTTTAGAGATCGGATGTGTCATGTTAAGGCACGACAGAAGCACAAAAAAGCTTTAAGACCAATTTTCGGATTGGCACCAAATGACTTGATTTAGTTCAGACGTCAAGCTTTTACATAAGTTTTTTGGCTTTTCGAGCCTATGGCATTTTTAACCTATTTGTGTGTTTCCAGCATAAGTCTCGCAGTGCAACGCCGGACACCTTTAGAGATTCGGCAATATCAACAGGGGGCTGCAACTAGAGCCGAAGCCATCAAGAGCCAAGGTAATTCATGGAGTCCTCTGTAAAAAAAACATTCTTCGATATTGCTATATATGCATCGGTTTCAAACTGTGTCTTCAGCCAATAGTTGGGTTGCCTGGCTCCTGTGCTCTCCTCCTATGTTCCGCTTTGTTCGGCTAGGTGTGCAAAGGGAGAACCACTGCGATTGTGCTTCCAGCTCGCATGGTTAAGCGCCTCAGTGGAGAAAGCTGAAAACCGACTGTCACAATAAGCGTAAACTGGTCAGTGATCCGATGATTGTGTTAAACTATAAGATCGATGGAGGTCACCCAATGTTAAATGATGGGCCGTTTATAACATTTGCCAAAATGTTAACGGCTTAAACTCGGCTGTCGTCAAACACTAACCGGGGGCTAGTAACAAGCCTCCCAACTTTAAGCTCCTATGACTAAGTGAAAGTTATAAAGCCTAGATATCTGATTGCCTCGTTTCCGCTAACACAACCACCTCCGGGCATCGAGACGTCGCCTAAGGGTTGTCTTGTTACAATGGAAACACCCTGCGTAGCATCTACAAAGGGGTAGAAGCCGACGATGGGCCACTTTCCAATATAAACGGTCACAACACAGTCAAAATAAACATATATCATCAGCGTTTGTATTCAATATACAAGCACTGCCTTCTGTAATTATCGTGATAAAGCCATAAATATGCATCAATTTGACTTAAGATTTTGACCAAGCTGGGTTGCCTGGCTTCTGTGCTTACCCCTACGTTCCCGATTGTTCGGCTAGGCGGTAAAGGGAGCACCTCTGTGATTGTTACTACCGGGTCATCCGTGTTAGTACCTCAGACTGGGTGAAGCCAAAAGCTAGCCATCTTAAAGGATAGAATTGGTCGGCAATGACGGAAGTGAAAATTTTGGTTCATTAGACCATAGAGTTTGGGAACTTTCCCCAAACTAAATCCTCAATATTATTCTCCCACATTGACCGAAGGTGAGGTTTCATGATCATGGTCAGCATGACAACCCAAAGAAAGGAACCGATAGCGGGACTATTTTCTTTGGAAGATGTTTCTTACGTTAATAGTAATATAACATATCTCTCTGTGTACCTTTGTTTATAAAACCATATGGCCGAATTGCCTTGTCTGCCATAAATCTTTGCCCTTATAAAGTAGGACAAACACTCCTCGGCTACTGGCCCAGGAGGTTGAAGCCGATGGTCGGTTAACAAAGTTTTGAACAATGCGAATCCGAGCATTAATGATGTAGAGTACTTGGATACATAGAATCATTACACATAATTTGTGATTTTACTCTGGATATCGATCCTTAATTCGGCCACCCGTGCCTGCATTAAGGCTCGGGGGCTATTGGGCTTCTGGCTTACCAGTTACTAATATTAAAGGGGCTCATCGATCCCCCGGTCTGGTGTTGCCACCCGACCAGTGTCTCGGGTGCTCAGTGTTCGGCTTGACCGAACTATGGGCAAACACGTCTTCGGACAACAATAGGTACCAACTAGGACTTATCCGGCATCAAGCTAATATATTACAGCGACTTCTCAAAACCCTCTCTCAAGGGCCCGTCCGCCGATCACTATCTCCTCTAATATGCTTCTCAAATTTTAGGCCGACGCACACACACCTTGAGGGCTACTGGCTTTATACTCATCAGTAAATAAATTGCATCAATCGGAAATAAAGTCTACAAACAGTCAGCCCGAGCCCGAGGTGGTGCATCACCTCAGAAGTAGTCCGGCATAAACTCGGCTGCAAGCGGCTGGCTCCATAGAGAACTTTTCAGCATTAAGCTCATATAACCTCCTTCAATCTTTTCAAGCCAAGGTGATCTATGACACCTCGGATATAGTCCGGCGTTGGAGCTTGGATACAGTCCGGCATTGGAGCTCGGATACAGTCCGACATTGGAGCTCGGCTGCAAAAGATATCTCGAATGTAGTCCGGCATGGAGCTCGGATGCAAGAGGATACCGCCGCACGGGAACAACTTCGAATCCAAGGTGTGGCGTAAAAAATAACAAGGCATTGATAAAGGCCGAGAACTTAAAGGGGCTCCTCGAATACCCGACATGTAAACTCTTCGGATTCACGTCGGCGATCCTCAAGATCGAAGATGCGAAGATTTATTGAACCAGTTTTCAAGACTGACGACCAAAGATGAAGAATAGTTCAGAAGAATCGAGAAGCGTCCCCAACTCGAAGACCGGTTCAGGAGGCTACTGACGGTGTCCTGGACTAGGGGGTACTCACCACATCGTCTCCCGACCAGCTGAATCAGGCCAAGGACCCCCATGGCGATTCATTATTGGGTCACTTTAGGCAGCCCATGTTGCATACAAGGAAGACTCCACAAGACTTGGTGCAAAAGCCAAGGACTCTCCTAAACCCTAGGCCTCTGGTGCATTATATAAACCGAGGCTAGGCTAGTCAATAGAGGAAGTCATATTCATTAGAACAATCTCGTGGTAGATACATGTACCCTGTACTACACCCATTTCAATACAGTCAAAAGGAGGATGTAGGGTATTATCTCTTCGAGAAAGCCCGAACCTGGGTAAAATCCTGTGTCCGTGTTACAATCGTTTCAAGACGCCTAGCTTAGGACCCATACTACGAGATATGCCGAAATTGACACCGACACCAGGGTAACCATAGCGGCTTCATTGCATCATACCCGAAACTGAGATGTTTGGGATGGTGCGAGGTGCTACTAGACCAGTAGATGCAACTAATGATTATCTGTCCAGACGGCTCTCACATCATCCTATGCTAGCTCCTCGACTTGGACAACAACAATTGTTGATCAAGTCTACTCAGCCATCACCATGCAATTGTTAGTAAATCAAGCATACTTTTCAAGAATATTGTTCCAAGTACATGAGAATAATGTCACGGGTTTAAGAAAATAATAATTATCCATGTAAATTTTGAAAATATAAGACGCGTCTTTGGATAATACTAGCACACATGCCCGTGCATTGCAACGGGAGAGGAAACATATATTTTGCAATGGATCAGCTCTCAAACACATACAACAATACACGCTGAGTGTGCAACCAGACAACTGGCATGTTGAGGCTCATTATTTTGAACTCGTAAGGATAAGCCTAAGAAAATGAGACGGAAATATCATGTCAGAACGACATTTTGATGACCGCATCAAACATTGATAGAAACGCATGTGCTTCACTAAGGAGTGAATGCCAATTTTCATGAAGCGGCCTTGGCCATATCATGGAGACACACATCATAGCTCGGGGCTTGACTGATTCTGGACTGGGCAAACAACCTGGTGTCGGTACAGGTCACAACCGTTGCCTTCACTTTCTTTGGATCTTTTGTGACCTTGTGGCGGGTGAGTATGGAGGCTGGAGGCAGCATAGATAATCTTATAATCATGCATGATAAAGTCATTGCTAAGCTCATCGTGTTGAGTAGAAGATTAGGTTATACCACTTACACTTGATGTCCACCTCAACTGTCGCCGTTGAGGTGCGCCAGAGTGAAGTAGGGCTTTTCCCCTGCCAGTGTCCACCTTTGACTATGCAACTTTTATGGTGCCCAAGGAAGAATTCTTGGTCAATGTTGTCAAGATCTTGCTTTCATAGGAGCTCCCATGGAAGTATGCTTCTCGATAGCTCACATGTGCATCTCTCATACCACATGCGGTAGAACCTGGCGCTGCCTCGTTTCTCGTTTGCCTTGCATGCGAGCTTGCAACACCCGTCCCTACTACGTGTTGCATTTGCCATTATGTACAGTACATCCTCTCATGGCAGACTTCACGAAGCTCACTCCCATACAATAACAGCTGTTACACGAGCCTCCGACACAGAGTCCACGCACGCGTCGGTCTCACACAAACTCCATAGCACAACACACAATGCCCTCACGGACAAGCCAGTGACAAGAGAAAGGAGGACACATGCATGGGCACATGGCGAAGAGCAGCCGACCGGCACAGAAGAGTGACATCACAAAACTCACATGGAAAGGATGAGCCCGGAGGAGGTACATACGGCGGGTGTAGGAGTCCAGCCAGCCAGCCATGATGGCATCACACGGGAGGTTCTGCACCAGTGAGGTGACCGCCTGCTGTACGGGTTCGGGACGATGGTGCGGATGGGGTCCAGCATGCATTGCTGGTGTCATCAGCTATGTAGAGCTCTACCAGTATTCAGAAAGGCAAGGCCCAACACTAAGGACACAAAGGGCGGCGGCGTGGACGTCGGACACGGCAGCGGCCCATGGAAGGTCCTGCACCAGCGAGGTGGTCGATTGCCGTGCGGAGCGGGACGATGGCACTGATGGGGTTCAACATCATTGTCGTCAACGGCTATTTGGCAATGTATCACTATCAGAAGGCAAGCCCCGACACTATAGCGACGGAGGTTGCCAATGTCGTTGTCGGGCACCGCGACCCTGCCGTCGGCCTCCTGGCTATCTAACCGAAAGATTTCTTCAAGGGCCTTGTTGCCAAATGCCGTTTTGGAACCACACGCGTCCTTGACATGATTGGGTGATCCAATCTATTTGACTCAGACTTTCGTATGGACGCATGTAATTCTGAATTTGCTTGCAGGGACCTCACACAACCCCAGCTTCCCACCTTCCGACGGCACATGCACACCTTCTTCGCCGGGAAGGTTAGGCCGGTCCCCCTCCAGCACTGGGCTCACGTGCAGGACAACAACATGAGGGTGTACGCCTCTGAATCTTCTCGTCGGAGAACCATGCACCGATGTCGACGGAGGAGCCATCCTGACTGGGGCGATGAGTCCATCATGATACTGCATTCACCCATCCTGCTACTGCATAGTGTGCCTGCCTGTACGCTCCCATGCCAGCGCCTAGCTCATGCCTGCCTTCAAGGAATTTTGCAATGGTATCACACAAGTAAGCAAAACAAAACATCATCCTGATTGTGTTAATTGATCTCTGGCATGCCATGGTCGTCGGCTATGATGATTTGGTGCAAAGTTAAGCAGGCGAATATGGATATCATGGTGCATGAGGAGAGCTCCTGAGACGGTGATGCTAGCGGTCGGCCAAGCTCTGTGCCTCATGCTCGTCGTCGGGCTCCGCGATTTTGTTCTCATGTGCCTATCTATGTCATGTCATTGAGGCAGTACACCATCGTGTTGAGGGTGCCGAGTGATCACCGTCCAGCGACATGGCACGACGTGCACGGGGCGATGGAGGCCAATTCCACCCGGATCGAGACTATAGGCCTACATGCTTGGAAGACGTAGAGGATGAGCCTTGGTTGCGGTTGCGGGCTGTATTTACTCGAGGAGGGCTGGTCGTGGTTGGGTGTATTTGTGTCCGACAAGTTGTGACACCGTATTGTATTGGGACTTGCTAAGGCTAGTGGCTTTGCGTGCACGTATTAGTCTTGGACTGTGCTAACCACTAATCGACTGGTGGTTAGCAACAGATCCGGACGAGTTGCATGCATCCAGTCGATCGATCCTCCCGTTCGTCTGCGTCGTTCTAGTTTGCATGCATGCATCTTCATCTTATTTTTTTCTGTGCGTGTCCACTCCACTAGCAGTTAATTAGAGTTCCTAATCATATACATGCAGAAAAAACGAAAATGATGATGTCATCAAAGATTCTTCCCAATGCGAAAATTCAAAATGTTTTGTAGCACAAATCGTCGCTCCGATTAAAAAACTGTTTTCACGTAAAAGATTCGTAGCTACGAGATCTTCGAAACTAGATCCAATGTTGATATGTTTCGACGACTTTTTTTTGGGTCAGAAGTTACCACGTGTTCTACACAATTTATTATATCTGTGGTGCCTAAGTTATCATGTTGTTTACGCAGAAATTACCGGGGCATGAAAAAGTTTCTCCAACCTTCTATTCACAAGCATATGCATGCATGCATTAGAAGAAAATTTTCATGTCATCCTAGTTCTCCTTGTTCAAAACTTCAAAATGTTTTATAGCTCAAATCGTCGGTTCAATCAAAAAGTCGATTTCACATAAAGTATCTATCACGACGAGACCTTCAAAACTAGATCTCATGTTGATATGTTTTGACAGACTTTTTTCATGCAAAAAGTTATCAGGCCCGGGCTAAGTAAGTTATCATATCTGATGTGTGTCTATTATCATGCTATTTACACATGAGTAACCGTGGTACATTTTCAACTGCTATTTTTTTGGACAACGCGGTGTTTGTGCGTGAGTTACCATGCCCGTGGTCCGTATATTACCATGTTATTTACGCATAAGTTATTAAGGTTATATTTTCAAACAATTGCCTCCCCCCGCCATCAAAGTTATCACGGGTGTTTGCACATGATTTGTCAAGTTTACGGTGCGTATATTATCATGGTATTTATATGGAAGTTATCAGGAGGGGTTATGTTTTCAAACAACTTCATCCCCTCCCAACACCCCGGATCGTAAGTTACTGTAGTATTTATGCGTAAGTTATCACGTATACGGTGCTTAGTATACCATGCTATTTGACGGAAGTTGTCGGTGATGTTTTTAAACACCTCCTCCCCCGGGTCAAAGTTATCACGGTATTTGCGCATGAGTTATCAGGTTTATGTTGTGTAAATTATCATGCTAATTACGTAGAAGCTATCGGGTGATGTCTTCAACTTTTTCTCCCTGTCAAAGTTATCACGATATTTGCGCATGAGTTATCATGTCTGTGGTATGTAAAATATCATGCTATTTACGCATAAGCTACCGGGGTGTATTATACCATATGTAGCCTGATACCTACAAAAATTAACCATGTTGATAACTATAGTACATCTAGCCCGATAACTGCATAGTAAGCATGTTGATAACTATAGTAGATATTGCCCGATAACTATAGTAGATCTTGCCCGATAAACTACAAAATAACCATGTTGATAACTATAGTATATCTAACCCGATAACTACAAAATAACCATGTTGGTAACTATAGCGCATAGTAACTATGTTGTGAGATGGTGGATCTTGCCACTCTTCAAAATTGATGCAGAAGAGGATGGGCGTTGGACATTCCTAATCTACTCAACTCCTCCCAAATCAAGTACACGCTGAAGCATGTTTTCAGAATTGATTGAACATTGTTTTTCTTGATCTAAGATTATTTCTTACGAATCCTCATCATCGCCTGCTTACGAAAATATAAAAAAATGAATGTTCAATAAAAATTTCTCCCGAATGAAAGTAACCTCAGTGCTTGCATGTAATTTGTGACTACGTCAAGTAAATTACCATGTGATTTACATCAAAATTAGCGCAGGTATGTTTCAACAATTTGTTTGGATCAACATTTGTGTAGGTACAAAGTCTCGATAAGGTGGATCCTTCGCTCTGTTTATTAGCAACCAGGATCAACTCTGAATGGCAAAGGAAATTTGTTGTCTGTGTAGCGTACAAATTAGAAAACTAGTTCAAAAATGCGTCAAAGGTTGTGCTAGCGTAGTGGCTAGTGCCTCTTTGTATCATGAACTGGTCCAGAGTTCGAATCCTGTTCACAATGTAATTTTTTGGCTTAAAAAAAGTGCAACAATGAGAGAGAAAATGGGTAACGCCCAAAAATCATGGCAACCTCCCATTAAAAGCCCCTGCTAAAATCGCGGCGACCGGCGACCTCCCACAAAACGTGAAACGACAACCTTCCAGTAAAACGTGGTCAACGCCTAGCTGTCCCTCCGCGCAAATCGCTACCTAAAATAATAGCCAGGCGATCACGATCCAACGGCTCCGACACCGTCCGGATCTGTTGCAAAAATTCGAACGGCGGGAATATAGCTTTCTCCATTAGCCTTTTGGTACAGCGCTATGGCACAATGTGAATACGAACGAAATTATGGTAGTAAGAAACACACATGAATAGTACCACCTCAGATGTACAAAACAATATAGGTGAAAAAAAACTGAAAGCGTGAATTTACAGGAAGAAGCATATTGTGACGGTGAACCCACGGAGTCAATCCGTGCTTTATTATTAGGGAAAGAATTGCTCAAGGTAGCAGAATAAAACTTGCAATCACCATAACTCAGTCTCGATGTGCAACTTTTAGATGGAGTTAATAGTTTGTTACGTATTGGAGTAGCAATTTTCACTTACATAGTACAAAGTAAGTGGAATGTGAAATCAACTATTAAATCTACTTTGTGTGCATCTACTAAAGATGGAAAGTGAGAGATATTGCTACCTTGGTTCCATACAAGGCTTATTAGTCGGCTTGAACCCCTTCTTTTTCTTGCTAATTTGGAAAAAACTCTCCAAGCTCTTCAAACGCCCATAAATCCTCCTCTCTCATCCAAGGACTGCAAGGAATCCTCGGTTGTTATACCCTAATCTCCCTATGTAATTCTTGGGTTCTCTATGCTAGGGGTGCGTCCTGTTGGTGCTGCTGCATGGATCACGAGGGGGGGGGGGTGATCCAGAGTTCCTGTGGTGGAGGGTGGAATTGCTCTAGCGAGATAAGGGCAGATGTGTCTTGCATTACTGTTGGGATGTCGCGGGCGTGTCTCACATCGCAGCCATGGTGAGGTTGTTTACATACAATTGGCAGTCCTGCCTAAGACTTGGGGGCTACATATGGGCGAGTGAGATTTTTCCCCCATTGCAAGGCACGGGCATCTGTGCTAGTATAATACAAATCGTCATCAAACGTTAAGCGTGCGGACCCTACGGGTTTGAGAACTATGTACACATGACCGAGTGATACGTCTCCAACGTATCTATATTTTTTGATTGTTCCATGCTATTATATTATCTGTTTTGAACGTTCAATAGGCATTTATATGCTACCTTATTTTTTTGGGACTAACCTATTAACCGAGGGCCTAGTGCCATTTTCTGTTTTTGCCCATTTTAGAGTTTCTCAGAAAAGGAATACCAAACGGAGTCCAAACGGAATGAAACCTTCACGGTGATCTTTCTTGGACCGAAAGGAAACCAGAAGACTTGGAGATGAAGTCGGAGACGCTACGAGGCTGCCACGAGGTAGGAGGTGTGCCCAGGGGATAGGGTGCACCCCCACCCTCGTGGGCCCCTCGTAGCTCCCCTTACCTAGTTCCTTCGCCTATATATACTCTTATACCCTGAAAACATCCAGGGGAACCACTAAACCAGTTATCCACCACTGCACCCTTCTGTACCCATGAGATCCCATCTAGGGACCATTTCCGACGTCCCGCCGGAGGGGGATTCGATCACGGAGGGCTTCTACATCAACACCATTACCTCTCCGATGAAGCGTGAGTAGTGTACCATAGACCTTCAGGTCCATAGTTATTAGCTAGATGACTTCCTCTCTCTCTTTGATTCTCAATACCATGTTCTCCTCGATGTTCTTGGTGAACTATTCGATGTAATATTCTTTTGCGGTGTGTTTGCCGAGATCCGATGAATTGTGGATTTATGATCAGATTATCTATGAATATTATTTGGTTCTTCTCTGAATTCTTATATGCATGATTTGATATCTTTGCAAATCTCTTCGAGTTATCGTTTAGTTTGGCCTACTAGATTGATCTTTCTTGCAATGAGAGATGTGCTTAGTTTTGGGTTCAATCTTGCGTTGTCCTTTCCCAGTGACAGTAGGGGCAGCAAGGCACATATTGTATTGTTGCCATCGAGGATAACAAGATGGGGTTTCATCATATTGCTTGAGTTAATTCCTCTACATCATGTCATCTTTCTTAATGCGTTACTCCGTTCTTTATGAACTTAATACTCTAGATGCTTGCTAGATAGCAGTCGATGTGTGGAGTAATAGTAGTAAATTAAGCAGGAGTCGGTCTACTTGACACGAACGTGATGCCTATGTTCATGATCATTGCCTTGGATATCATCATAACTGTGCACTTTTCTATCAATTGCTCGGTAGTAATTCATTCACCCACTGTAATATTTGCTATCTTGAGAGAAGCCACTAGTGAAACCTATGGCCCCCGGGTCACTTTTCCTTATTATTAAATTTTGTTTACATCTTACTAGTTTCTGATCTACTATTTTGCAATCTCTACTTTCCGATCTATAAACAAAAAATACCAAAAATATTTACTTTACCGTTTATCTATCTTTATCAGATCTCACTTTTACAAGTGACCGTGAAGGGATTGACAACCCCTTTATCGCGTTGGGTGCAGGATGTTGATTGTTTGTGCAGGTATTCGGTGACTTGTGTGTTGTATCCTACTGGATTGATACCTTGGTTCTCAAAACTGAGGGAAATACTTACACTAGTTTGTTGCATCACCCTTTCTTCTTCAAGGGAAAACCAATGCAAGCTCAAGAGGTAGCAAGAAGGATTTGTGGCGCCGTTGCCGGGGAGATCTACGTCAAGTCAAGCCATACCAAGTACCAATCATAAACTCTTCTCCCTTGCATTACATTATTCGCCACTCGCCTCTTGTTTTCCTCTCCCTCGCTTCTAAAACTATTTTCAAAAACCTTTGCCTTTTCTTCGCCCCTCTTCCATTCGTCTCTTTTCGCTTGCTTCTTGTGTGCTTGTGTGTTGGATTGTTTGCTTTGTCATGATGGCTCAAGATAATACCAAATTGTGTGACTTTTCCGATACCAACAAGAATGATTTTATTAGCACTCCGATTGCTCCCACTACTAATGCTTAATCTTGTGGAATTAATCCCGCTTTGTTGAATCTTGTTATGAAAGATCAATTTTCTGGCCTTCCTAGTGAAGATGTCGCATCCCATCTAAACAATTTCGTTGATTTGTGCAATATGCAAAAGAAGAAAGATGTGGATAATGATATTGTTAAATTAAAGCTATTTCCGTTTTCGCTTAGAGATCCTGCTAAAACTTGGTTCTCATCTTTGCCTAAAAATAGTATTGATTCGTGGAATAAGTGTAAAGATGCTTTCATCTCTAAGTATTTTCCTCCCGCTAAGATCATCTCCCTTAGGAATGATATTATGAATTTTAAGCAACTTTATCATGAGCGTGTTGCACAATCTTGGGAGAGGATGAAATTAATGATACGTAATTGCCCTACACATGGTTTGAATTTGTGGATGATTATACAAAACTTTTATGCCGGATTGAATTTTGCTTCTAGAAATCTTTTAGATTCGGCCGCGGGAGGCACTTTTATGGAAATCACTTTAGAAGAAGCTACTAAGCTCCTAGATAATATTATGGTTAGTTATTCTCAATGGCACACCGAAAGATCCACTAGTAAAAAAGTTCATGCGATTGAAGAGATTAATGTTTTGAGTGGAAAGATGAATGAACTTATGAAATTATTTGCTAATGAAAGTGTTTCTTCTGATCCTAATGATATGCCTTTGTACACTTTGATTGAGAATAATAATGAATCTATGGATGTGAACTTTCTTGGTAGGAACAATTTTGGTAACAACGTGTATAGAGACAATTTTAATCCTAGGCCATCTCCTAGTAATTCCTGTAATAATTATGGTAATTCCTACAACAACTCTTATGGAGATTTTAATAATATGCCCTCTGATTTTGAGAATAGTCTTAAAGAATTTATGAGTTCGCAAAAGAATTTGAATGCTTTGATTGAAGAAAAATTGCTTAAGATTGATGAGTTGGCTAGGAACGTGGATAGAATTTTTCTTAATGTTGATTCTTTGAAACTTATATTTATCCCACCTAAGCATGATATCAATGAGTCTCTCATGGCCATGATAATTTCCATTGATGAGTGCAAAGAAAGAACCACTAAGATGCGTGCTAAAAAGTTTGGTTTGTAAAAGCGTGTTCTTCTAGTTTTCATGATAATAATGATGAAGGTCTAAAATTATTGATGCAACTCCTATTAAATCTTTGTTTCCCAATATGAATCTTGATAAAGATGGGACTAGAGATGAGTCAACTTTAGTTAAAAGGCATCCCAATGATTCAGAGTTTTTAGATCTAGATTCAAAAATTGATAAAAGTGGGATTGAAGAGGTCAAAACTTTAAGTAGCAATGAACCCACTATTTTGGATTTCAAGGAATTTAATTATCATAATTGTTCTTTAATAAATTGTATTTCCTTGTTGCAATCTGTGTTAAATTCCCCTCATGCTTATAATCAAAATAGAGCTTTTACTAAACATATCGTTGATGCTATGATGCAATATTTTGAAGAAAAGCTTGAACTAGAAGTTTCTATCCCTAGAAAACTTTACGATGAGTGGGAACATACTATTAATATTAAGATTAAAGATTATGAATGCTATGCTTTGTGTGATTTGAGTGCTAGTGTTTCCATGATTCCAAAAACTTTGTGTGATGTGCTAGGTTTCCGTGAATTTGATGATTGTTCTTTAAATTTGCATCTTGCGGATTCCACCATTAGGAAACCTATGGGAAGGATTAATGATGTTCCTATTGTTGAAAATGGGAATTATGTTCCCGTAGATTTCATTGTTCTTGATATAGATTTCAATCCTACATGTCCTATTATTCTTGGTAGGCCTTTCCTTAGAACGATTGTTGCAATTATTGATGTGAAAGAAGGAAACATTAGATTCCAATTTCTGTTAAGGAAAGCAGTGGAACACTTTTCTAGGAGGAAAATTAAATTGCCTTATGAATCTATTATAAGAGCCACTTATGGATTCCATACCAAAGATGGCAATACCTAGATCTAGTCGCGGTTTTATGCCTAGCTAAGGGCGTTAAATGATAGCGCTTTTTGGGAGGCAAACCAATTTTAATTTTTTTTTTGCTCCTTCTTAGTAATAAATAATTCATCTAGCATCTCGTTAGATATGGTTTTAAGTTTTAATTAGTGTTTGTGCCAAGTAAAACCTTTAGGATAGCTTACCGTGATAGTTGTGTTGATCCTGCTGAAAATGAGAAACTTTTGCGCTTAGTAAATTACTTTTGAAAATTCACAGAAACATGATTTTGATCTGATTATTTTTGCCATGGATTGGTATACAAATTCCTCAGGTTTTCCTAATTTGAATGGATTTTTTGGAGTTGCAGAAGTATTCGAGAGTTCCAGATTACTACAGACTGTTCTGTTTTTCACAGATTCTGTTTTTCGCATGTTGTTTGCTTTTTTTGATGAATCTATGAGTAGTATCGATGGGTATGAACCATGGAGAAGTTTGAATACAGTAGATATTACACTAATATAAATAAAGAATGAGTTTGCAACAGTACCTTAAAGTGGTGATTTATTTTCTTATACTAACGGAGCTCATGAGATATTTTATCAAGTTTTGTGTTGTGAAGTTTTCAAGTTTTGGGTAAGGATTTGATGGACTTTGGAATAAGGAGTGGCAAGAGCCTAAGCTTGGGTATGCCGAAGGCATCCCAAGGTAAAATTCAAGGACAACCAAAAGCCTAAGCTTCGGGATGCCTCGGAATGCATCCCCTCTTTCGTCTTCGTCTATCGGTAACTTTACTTGAGGCTATATTTTTATTCACCACATGATATGTATTTTGCTTGGAGTGTCTTGTATGATTTGAGTCTTTGCTTTTTAGTTTACCACAATCATCCTTACTGTACACACCTTTTGAGAGAGACATGCATGAATCGTGATTTATTAGAATACTCTATGTGCTTCACTTAAATCTTTTGAGCTAGGCAATATTGCTCTAGTGCTTCACTTATATCCCTTTAGAACATGGCGGTGGTTTTATTTTATAGAAATTGTTGAACTCTCATGCTTCACTTATATTATTTTGAGAGTCCTTTGTAACAGCATGGTAACTTGCTTTGGTTATAAAACTAGTCCTAATATGGTGGGCATCCAAGACGGATATAATAAAAACTTTCATATAAAGTGCATTGAATACTATGAGAAGTTTGATTCTTTATGATTGTTTTGAGATATGAAGATGGTGATATTAGAGTCATGCTAGTAGAGTAGTTGTGAATTTGAGAGATACTTGTGTTAAAGTTTGTGATTCCCCTAGCATGCACGTATGGTGAACCATTATGTGATGAAGTTGGAGCATGATTTATTTATTTATTGTCTTCCTTGTGAGTGGCGGTCGGGGACGAGCGATGGTCTTTTCCTACCAATATATCCCCCTAGGAGCATGTGCATAGCACTTCGTTTTTAAAACTAATAGATTCTTGCAATAAGTATGTTAGTTCTTTATGACTAATGTTGAGTCCATGGATTATACTCACCCTCACTCTTCCACCATTGCTAGCCTCTCTTGTGTCGTGCAATTTTCGCCGATACCATACACCCACCATATACCTTCCTCAAAACAGCCACCATACCTACCTACTATGGCATTTCCATAGCCATTCCGAGATATATTGCCATGCAACTTTCCACCATTTCGTTTATTATGACACGCTCCATCATTGTCATATTGCTTTGCATGATCATGTAGTTGACGTCGTATTTGTGGAAAAGCCACCATCCATAATTTTTTCATACATGTCACTCTTGATTCATTGCACATCCCGGTACACCGTCAGAGGCATTCACATATTCATATTTTGTTCTAAGTATTGAGTTGTAATTCTTGAGTTGTAAATAAATAAAAGTGTGATGATCTTAATTATTAGAGCATTGTCCCATGTGAGGAAAGGATGATGGAGAGTATGATTCCCCCACAAGTCGGGATGAGACTCCGGACGAAAAATAAGAGGCCATAAAAAGGCCCAAACAAAAAAAATTGAGAGAAAAAGAGAGAAGGGGCAATGTTACTATCCTTTTTCCACACTTGTGCTTCAAAGTAGCACCATGATCTTCATGATAGAGAGTCTTCTATTTTGTCACTTCCATATACTAGTGAGAATTTTCATTATAGAACTTGGCTTGTATGCTTCCTCAAAATGCCCTAGGTCTTTGTGAGCAAGCAAGTTGGATGCACACCCACTTAGTTTCTTTTTGAGCTTTCATACACTTATAGCTCTAGTGCATCAGTTGCATGGCAATCCCTACTCACTCACATTGATATCTATTGATGGGCATCTCCATAGCCTGTTGATACGCCTAGTTGATGTGAGACTATCTTCTTCCTTTTTGTCTTCTCCACAACCACCATATTCTATTCCACCTTAGTGCTATATCCATGGCTCACGCTCATATATTGCGTGAAGGTTGAAAAAGTTTGAGAACATCAAAAGTATGAAACAATTGCTTGGCGTGTCATCGGAGTTGTGCATGATTTAAATATTTTGTGTGATGAAGATAGAGCATAGTTAGACTATATGATTTTGTAGGGATGGCTTTCTTTGGCCATGTTATTTTGAGAAGACATGATTGCTTTGTTAGTATGCTTGAAGTATTATTATTTTTATGTCAATATCAAACTTTTGTTTTGAATCTTTATGATCTTAACATTCATGCCACAATAAAGAAAACTACATTGATAAATATGTTAGGTAGCATTCCACATCAAAAATTCTATTTTTATCATTTACCTACTCGAGGATGAGCAAGAATTAAGCTTAGGGATGCTTGATACGTCTCCAATGTATCTATAATTTTTGATTGTTTCATGCTATTAAAATATCTATTTTGGATGTTTAATAGGCATTTATATGCTATTTTTCATTATTATTGGAACTAACCTATTAACCGAGGGCCCAGTGCCACTTTCTGTTTTTTTGCCTATTTTAGAGTTTCACAGAAAAGGAATACCAAACGGAGTGAAACCTTCGCGATGATCTTTGTTTCACCGAAAGGAAACCAGAAGACTTGGAGATGAAGTCGGAGATGCAACAAGGCGGCCACGAGGCAGGAGGGTGCACCCAGGGGGGTAGGGCGCGCCCTCACCCTTGTGGGCCCCTCGTAGCTCCCCTTACCTAGTTCCTTCGCCTATATATACTACGTTACCCTAAAAACATCCAGGGAGCCACGAAACCACTTTTCCACCACCGCAACCTTCTGTAGCCGTGAGATCCCATCTAGGGACCTTTTCCGGTTTCCTGCCGGAGGGGGATTCGATCATGGAGGGCTTCTACATCAACACCATTATCTCTCCGATGAAGCATGAGTAGTTTACCATAGACCTTCGGTTCCATAGTTATTAGCTAGATGGCTTCTTCTCTCTCTTTGATTCTCAATACCATGTTCTTCTCGATGTTCTTGGAGATTTATTCGATGTAATATTCTTTTGCGGTGTGTTTGCCGAGATCCGATGAGTTGCGGATTTATGATCAGATTATCTATGAATATTATTTGGTTCTTCTCTGAATTCTTATATGCATGATTTGATATCTTTGCAAGTCTCTTCAAATTATTTTTTTGTTTGGCCTACTAGATTGATCTTTCTTGCAATGGGAGATGTGCTTAGCTTTGGGTTCAATCTTGCGGTGTCCTTTCCTTGTCACAGTAGGGGCAGCAAGGCACGTATTGTATTGTTGCCATCAAGGATAACAAGATGGGGTTTTCATCATATTGCTTGAGTTAATTCCTCTACATCGTGTCATCTTTCTTAATGCGTTACTCTGTTCTTTATTAACTTAATACTCTAGATGCATGCTGGATAACGGTCGATGTGTGGAGTAATAGTAGTAGATGCAGGCAGGAGTCGGTCTACTTGACACAGATTTCATGCCTATGTTCATGATCATTGCCTTACATATCATCATAACTATGCGCTTTTCTATCAATTGCTTGGCAGTAATTCGTTCACCCACCATAATATTTGCTATCTTGAGAGAAGCCACTAGTGAAACCTATGGCCCCCGTGTCTCTTTTCCTTATTATTAAATCTCATTTACATCTTACTAGTTTCTGATCTACTATTTTGCAATCTCTACTTTCCTATCTATAAACCAAAAATAACAAACATATTTTCTTTGCCATTTATCTATCTATACGAGATCTCACTTTTGCAAGTGACCGTGAAGGGATTGACAACCCCTTTATCGTGTTGGGTGCAAGTTGTTGATTGTTTGTGCAGGTATTCGGTGACTTGTGCGTTGTTTCCTACTGGATTGATACCTTGGTTCTCAAAACTAAAGGAAATACTTCCGCTACTTTGCTGCATCACCCTTTTCTCTTCAAGGGAAAACCAACACAAGCTCAAGAGGTAGCACCGAGACACCTTTTCGGTCAATAACCAATAGCAGAACCTGGATGCTCATATTGTCTCCCACATATTCTACAAAGATCTTTATCGGTCGAATCATTATGACAACATACTTTATTCCCTTTGTCATTGGTATGTTACTTGCCCGAGATTTGATCGTCGGTATCTTCATACCTAGTTCAATCTCATTACCGGCAAGTCTCTTTACTCGTTCCGTAATGCATCATCCTGCAACTAACTCATTAGTCACTTTGCTTGCAGGGCTTCTTATGATGTGCATTACCGAGAGGGCCCAGACATACCTCTCCGATACTCGGAGTAATAAATCCTAATCTTGATCTATGCCAACCAAAAAAACACCTTCGGAGATACCTGTAGAGCATCTTTATAATCACCCAGTTACGTTGTGACGTTTGAGAGCACAGAAGGCATTCCCCCGGTATCCGGGAGTTGCATAATCTCATAGTCGGAGGAATATGTATTTGACATGAAGAAAGCAGTAGGAATAAAACTGAACGATCATTATGCTAAGCTAACGGATGGGTCTTGTCCATCACATCATTCTCCTAATGATGTGATCCCGTTCATCAAGTGACAACACATGTCTATGGCTAGGAAACTTAACCATCTTTGATTAACGAGCTAGTCAAGTAGAGGCATACTAGGGACACAGTGTTTTGTCTATGTATCCACACATGTATCAAGTTTCCGGTTAATACAATTCTAGCATGAATAATAAACATTTATCATGAATAAGGAAATATAAAATAACAACTTTATTATTTCCTCTAGGGCATATTTCCTTCAGTCTCCCACTCGCACAAGAGTTAATAATCTAGATTACAAAGTAATGATTCTAACACCCATTGAGTCTTGGTGTTGATCATGTTTTGCTCATGGAAGAGGCTTAGTCAATGGGCCTACCACATTCAGATCTATATGTATTTTGCCAATCTCTATGTCTCCCTCCTTGACTAGATCACGGGTGGAGTTGAAGCGTCTCTTGACGTGTTTGGTCTTTTTGTGGAATTTAGATTCCTTTGCTAAGGCAATTGCTCCAGTATTGTCACAAAAGATTTTTATTGGACCCGATGCACTAGGTATTACACCTAGATCAGATATGAACTCCTTCATCCAGACTCCTTCATTTGCTTGTTCCAAAGCAGCTATGTATTCCGCTTCACACGTAGATTCCGTCAAGACGCTCTGCTTGGAGCTGCACCAACCGGCAGCTCCACCATTCAACAAAAATATGTATGCGGTTTGTGACTTAGAGTCATCCGGATCAGTGCCAAAGCTAGCATTGATGTAACCATTTATGACGAGCTCTTTATCACCTCCATAAATGAGGCTTCCCGTTGATGCGGTCGTGGGGATGCACCTTCCTGACGAGCGGGAGATCTCGTTGGCGCCGAGGGCCGGTGAGTTCGTGGTCTTCTGGAGTAATTTCCTTAGGGGGTTCGGCTTGCCTGCCAACCCCTTCCTTTGCTCCTTCCTTGTCGTGGAATTATCACGTTAGATGTCCTAGCGTATGGACTTAGGTGTGGAGCCATCGCAACGTAGTTAGCTTGAAGGGGTTAAACGAGACAAGGGACATGAGAGTTGATACTGGTTCGGCCCCTCGCGGTGGAGGTAACGGCCTAATCCAATGTAGGGTGGTTATTGCTTGGGCTTTGATTACCAGGGAGCGAATACAGTTGACCTAGTTTTCGACCTCTTTCTTTCCTGCCCTAACTCACCGTCGGGTCGTCCCTTTATATAGGGATAATTGTATTTATACCCTTAGTTGTGTCCCCCTCAACCGAATTGCCCCTAGTTTTTGAAAACACGTGGTCTTGCCCGACCCACTTTGTCATCTTGTGCTTTTGCCCTTTGACCGTTTGACCGTAACTTTGAAAAATTCATAACTAATTCATACTAAATCAGAAAAATGCAAATAAGATACCAAAATGTTTGGAAAAATATCACATGTATGTCAATGTCACTTGCATTCATGACAAAAGTGTTGGTAAGTGTCCATCCAAGTTTTAGCTCTTATCGTACCACCATGAATAGGAAAGTCTAAAAAACTTCAAAAAATTGAAGAAAATTTTGGTGCCAAAGAATTGTAAATGTTTTAAGTGCTTGCCAAGTTTCACGAGGGAATGACATTCATGGAAGTCGTGGCAAAAAAATAGTCTATTTTTGAGAGTTGACTATTTTTTGCCACGACTTCCATGAATGTCATTCCCTGATGAAACTTGGCAAGCACTTAAAACATTTACAATTCTTTCGCACCAATTTTTTCTTCAATTTTTTGAAGTTTTTTAGACTATCCTGTTCATGGTGGTATGATAAGAGCTAAAACTCGGATGGGCACTTACCAACAGTTTTGTCATGAATGCAAGTGACATTGACATAGAGGTGATGTTTTTCCAAACATTTTGGTATCTTATTTGCATTTTTCTGATTTAGTATGAATTAGTTATGAAGTTTTCAAAGTTACGGTCAAACGATCAAAGGGCAAAATCACAAGATGACAAAGTGGGTCAGGCAAGACCACATGTTTTCAAAAGCTAGGAGCAATTCGGTTGAGGGGACACAACTAAGGGTATAAATACAATTATCCCCTTTAAATACATAGGTTAACACCCCGCGTCTTACAGAGTCCCGTTCGGCTCATAGACAACGTGTCCGGCTCGGTG
Source organism: Triticum dicoccoides (assembly GCF_002162155.2). Lineage (NCBI taxonomy): Eukaryota > Viridiplantae > Streptophyta > Magnoliopsida > Poales > Poaceae > Triticum > Triticum dicoccoides. Next base: position 168,594,349 of record NC_041385.1, on the reverse strand, counting down.
ACTAACTACGATTGCCTTACAATACAAGTTTATCCTCATGGCGGTTCATCCTTCTCGGCCCTAAGTCTCCTCTAGGTCTTGGGCCGTCAGTGGGCTTCTTATGACCCTCCCCCTTCATGGGTTATCGCTAGCAGTATGACCCGACCCCTCCTGGTCGGTTCATACCCGGTAGCTATATCCCCAACATTAGGCCCTAGGTTGATTTGAACTTGTTCATATCAATCTTCAACAACTGATTTGTAAAACCTGCACCACCTGTTGTAACCCGCCGTGACGTCAGCTCTTGGAATCCTCTTAAACCGCCATGACGTCATTTCGCCTTAACTGCGCACTGGGCTCAGAGCATCTTAACTAATCCTTATCTTAATAAAATATCCTGAAAATCGAGGCGTCCCTATAGCCATGTGATGATTTTGGCCTCCTCGATTCCTGTGCATGCCTTGTACTCGCCCCCCTTATAAATAGGGACGAGGGTCTCTCTCTGTTTCCTTCTTCGTCTTCCTCTTGCTCTCAGCCGCACGGGCGCTCGGACTCTGCCGTCGCGACCTCCAACCGTTGCACCAACTCAGGCGCCACATCAACATGACAAGACTAGAGAGCTCCAGCGCGCCACCGCCGATCTTCATCACCTGTAAGCACGCCTCCCTCTTTCATCTCAGATCTACCTTTAGGGTTTGCGCTGTTCGTCAGTGTTCTTACTGTTCCTCCTTATCCTCTTCAGCTCTTACAGTTTCCAATCTGAATAGGTCGTAGACCTCATGTGGAAGTAGTTTTGTCACCATTTTTTCCATTAAAGTAGCATCTCTTTGTAAAAAAACTATATCAACGTACCCAGGTTTTTTCACTGCCGTCTCCTTAGGTTTTATTTTCACTCCTTTTCTTGAACTTTCATAGATCCAAATTCATAGCGCTAGCTTGCGAAATCTGTGTGTCTTCCCCTTAGCAAAAATTTCCAATTGATAGATTTAAATCCCCAAAACTGCCATGGCGGCTTATGACATAAACCATGACCCACCATATTACATTAGGCCCTGGGTAAGCCATCCATTATCCACTTAAATCCATAAACCGGCCATCTTTCGGCTTTAATCAAGTTGGCTTTGTCTGAACTGACGCTCCATAGTTTTATCCTTGCATTGCGGTTGTAACAACAACATGTAACTCGCCATATATCCACCGGTTTAATAACATCTTAATTTTCTCTATTGCAGGCCTTGCACCCGATGATGACCAAGACAATTACCTCATGTGATTGGGTCCCATCTATTGTTACCGAAGCTATGCTCGAAGATTATGTGAAGATTGGTTTTTTACCGGCCAAGGACGTCATTCATTGGCGTGCTCCTAATCTGGATGAAGGCAAACCTCAGCCGCAAGCTGGCGAAGTTATCGTTTTCACTGATCACATGAACCGGGGCTTTTTGCCACCCAGGTCAAAATTGTTTTGTGATGTTCTGCACTTCATGCAACTTCACCCTCAAGATATCGGGCCCAACTCCATTTCCAATATTTGCAACTTCCAGGTCTTCTGTGAAGTATACCTTCAAGAAGAAACCAGTGTTAACCTCTTTAGAGAGTATTTCTATCTGAACCACCAGAATGAGTTTACTGACGGCCCCAGCCAAGAACTCAGAGGGATTTCAATTCAGCATCGCAAAGACGACATTTTTCCTTATGCTTCGCTTCCAAGCAATCCCAAAGATTGGAATCAAACCTGGTTTTACTGCAAGGATACTTCTGCTGCTGATGAAAATCCTTTGCCCGGCTTTCGTGACCAACGGCTCAACCTGAAGCATCCTCTTCCTGGCCGTCTTACCACTGCTGAACGGGCCAAGCTTATGCCTACCTTTTCCAATGTTAGGGCATTGCTGGGCAACGGATTAACCAGAATTGATCTGGTTCGATGTTGGGTAGCTTGGAGGATCATAGCCTTAAGCCGCCGGCCTGGTTTAATGTGTTCATACACCGGTGATACCAAAGACCCGCTTCATTACAATTCAAAGCGTTCGACTGATAAGGCTATCAATGATATGACCAAGACTCTTTTCAATGAGACATTGGAAAGCTACAGCAGAGTGGGTCTGAATCCCTTCTGCGTCCTTAACCCGGCACCAGAGGTATGCTTCTCCGGTTTACATACTTGTCACCTTAGTGCTCATAGAACCTGGAAATTCTGATTTCTATCGTAAATTTTCTCAGGCTGGGTCCGCTTTCTGGGATAAGAGATATGACGAGAAAGCCGCCAAGAAGGCCAGAGCCAAGACTAAAGCAATGAAGAAAAGCAAGAAGACATCCACCACTGCTGACACGTTTAACATGGATGAATCTGAAGAGTCAGAGGTAGATCTTGATTCCCTTGGCTCCTTTTTCATCCACCTTATTGACACTGATTACTATCAGGACAACGCGGAGAGCAGCCAGGCGGTTGATGACGAGGTAACCATTATTTCCTTCGACTCAGAGCCTTTGCAAAGACAGAAAATATGACGCGTGATCCGGAAAGTAAGGTTTTCTAACCCTTTAGCTCACATGGATCCCAACTTTATTTTGAAGCAACAACATCATGAGAACCGGCGCAGAACCCGAAACAGTGGAGGCGGAGAACTTTCCTCCGGCTTACCCAACACGTCAGCTCCATGCAAATGCCGGAATGAGGTATTTTTTTAAACTCTGACACTTGTTTACTTTAACCTAGATATTATTCATCCATAACTTCATGCCTCCGGCTTAACTTTTCAAGGGACCTCTCACTCTTCATCTGGAGACTCATCTCAGACTCAGCTTCCTCCTTTCAAGACTACCCCTGGGTATAAACTTAAACCCGTGTCTCTTTTAACATCTTTAGGCTCGTACTGACTTTCTGAATCTTCATGTAGTGGGAAGGCAAAGCCTAGTAAGAAGGCCAGAACCACCAAGCCCTCCAAAGATACCAAACCTTGTGAGCCGGAAAAACAAGCACCAATTTCAGAGACCTTTGTGCAACAGCCGGATAACCCTGCTGATGACCCGCCACTAGAAAATCATGGCACCTCTGCTGATCCTGTAGCTGCTGAGTCGGAGACTACTGAACCGCCAAGCCCAACTAAACCTCTCAAGCCGAATACTGAGGAAGTTGTGATCACTGGCGCTGGTTTTCAAGAACCGGGAAACCCTGTAGCCCTGGCTAAGCATTCTGCCAAGGAAGAGCTGGTTGAGAGGCGCAAGGTCAAATTTGACATGGCCAATTACTCACATCTGAGTTCTATTGAAACCTTCTTTGGCTATCTGTATCAAGTACAAAGCAGTTGTGATCTGGAAATTGACATGGTGAAGCACATGCATCAAAAACATGAGGTATTAATTCTTGCTCTCATATGAGATACATTCCTTTAGCCCCCAAGTCTACTGAATATGATAGGATAGAATATAATGTAGACTTGTTAGATATCTTTTTGTGTTGTGAGTCAAATCCTGTAGCCCCCAAGGGCCGGCTTAAAATATTAAGTTAAGCCGGTTCTTCACTTCATATAAAGCAATTTGATATGTAGCCCCCAAGGGCCGGCTTAAACTATTAAGTTAAGCTGGGACTTATCAATTGATAAGAAATCTCTGTTAATCATCCTTGCCGACCGGATAAACTGGGAAACTGGGGTCACTGCTTTATAAAATGAACTTTGCATCCATTAGCCCCAAGTGCCAAGTGTTATTGCTTGCAAAGGACTTGGGACTTATAAATATATATAACTCTATAAAGAAACTTTCTGCACCCATTAGCCCCCAAGTGCCAATTGCTATTGCGTGGAAAGGGCTTGGGACTTATAAATATATGTTGCGTCATAACTCTTCATATTTGCTGTGACTTGTGTCAGGAGGCATCCAGTCAATTTCAATCCCGACTGACTGACTTGAAATCCTGGCTTGAAGCACAAGAAGCTGAGACCCAGAAGGCTGACTCCAAGTTCAAATTTAGCTTGGATGAAAATGAGAAGCTCAAAACTGATTTTAACACTAAGAAAGCCGCCTGGGCTGAAGAAAAGGCTGCCTAAATTAAAAGGGTTGAGCAAGCTGAAGCCTCATTGGAAGAGGTCACTACCAATTTCACCGGCTTACAGCATCACATCAATCAAATGACCTTTGCCATCTTTGGTAAGATTAATTTATATCTGAAGGAATTTGTTTTTTTTGTTTTAAACCGCCTAGTAACTCAATCATAATCTCCCATGCAGGCCCCAGAAGCAGAAACCTTGGGAAAGAAACACTGATAAAGCTCAAGGCGGTTTATACCTTGGTAGAGCAACTGTATACCGGAGCTCAACGCACAATCGCCGCCATTTCCCCAAGCAAGCAAACACCGCCTCTTCTCAGTAACATGTTAAGCAGCCTCTCCATTTTACCAGCACGGATTGAAGAAAACAAGCGGTCCGCTGCTAGAGTCGGTGCCCTTACGGCTTTAAGCCGGGTCAAGGCGTGGCAGTCGAAATTAGACCCGGCTGAGCTAGCCACTGGCTGCCACAGTTTCAAAGAGGATGAGTCTCCTTTTGACAAGAAAGACTTTGCTGCCTGTGTAAAAGCGGTGCGTCCTCTGGCGAGTCTACTTGCTGAAGAAATTGATCTGTCCAAATATTTGGCGACTTATACCGCAGAAAATCAAAAGATGCCCACGATGGCTTATAAAGTTGCAGATCTTATCCCTCCAATCCGTAAGCATACTTTCGCCCCGGATATTGATCCGTCTGAGCTTTTTGATGACGATGCTGAATTTCAAGCCTTGACTGGTATCGATTGGTCATCGCATGACTTCCAGACGGTGGAGGAAGAAGAAGAACCACCGCAGGATGACCCGAAAGCTTCAAACCGCCAAGGCTAGGAGAACTGATCCGCTGGGCGGCTCTTGATTTGCACCACCAGGAAATAATTTATCCACTTGGTCTTGCTGAGCCATGTAATAGGCTAGTTAAATACTGATCTGCCGTGCCATCGTGCACGTTTTGTTTGCATAACACTACTGATCCATCATTGGGAAATCTGTCCCTTATGCTTAATGGTATGATCAATTATGCAGATCTGGCTTGTGGTTTTTCTTGTATAAACAGACAACACATGCCCTGGCGGTTTACCCCAGGGCGGGTCATGATGCCCCATACATAAAAAACCATTGAGGACTAATCAACCCATAATCAGGGCCGGTTTAAAAAACCCTGATATAACAAATAAACATCATACCTGTGATATTTGTACATACCGCCGACTTATCATGAGTCGTGTGGTAAAGGCAATAGCCCATAGATAGAGGCACAATACCATGTTCAATATATGTACACTGCCGGTTTATAACACCACATGCAGCAAGGGGTAATATCCCTAAACTTGAGCGGAAAGCTCTAAGCATATGATCATTGTATCCTGGCGACTTATAGTCCAAAGTCAGGCCGGGTTAATAACACTCCGGATAAAGATATACATGCACCATCAGGAAACGTGGCCCTATTTGGGGTTTTAACCATGTATTGATATGTAACAAGAAGCAAAACTTCAAGAAATGTTCAAACAAAAGACAAACCAAAAAACGAGGCTTTCATAGGCTGCCAAGCCTAAAACCCGAGTGCTTTCATGGGCCGCACAACCGCTTAGTTAAACCTTAATTCAGAACCTTGTAAGTCGGGCCTCACATGATCATCATTTTAACTTTGACAAGTTTAATGTCTTTATAAGAATAACTTTCAAGAGTACAGCGGGTCACTCCAGGATTACCTGGGGGAGTGACAAACTTACAAAGGCAGGCTAACCCGGATTTTTTGGTGAATACACCTAGGCGCCCAAGCCTAAAGTGTCATAGCTATGCTAGTGATCTCCCGAGTTTTACTTCAGGTCTATAAACCGAAAGCCTCCAAGTACCTTTCCATCATGGCATATAGAGACGGATCAAGAGGGTAGTAACGCTATGTTCTCTTTGCTGAATACACCTATGTTTGAATAGAAAGCTCCCAAATGACATATAATGAGCCTCAAGGCAAGATAGCTATGTTTGAAATGCACAGTGCAGCAAGTCCTCTTTGGTAATCCTTTAATTTGGGCGGGAAGCCGCCAAGTGATTTGTAATAAGGCATGTAAGCTGGATCAAGAGGGTAAGCACAGCTATGCTCATTGAGCAGGAAGCCCCCAAGTGATCATATGAAGTGACAATAAAGACTCGTATTCTTAGAAATGAAACGATAGAGGCCCTGAATTATCAGGGATGCCGGCTTTATTATATTCATGATAATATATACATCGATAACGTATGTACATCACAAGAGCCGGTGGCTCAGGTGTAATAAGGCCGAAGATGAGCAATATTCCACGGTCGGCGGGTCTCCTCCTCCGACGTGTGTTAGTCCTTATGGTCTCGAACATCGATAAGGTAGTATGATCCATTGTTTAGATTCTTGCTGACCATAAAGGGCCCTTCCCAAGGTGTGGATAGCTTGTGCATGTTAGTTTGATCCTGGATGAGCCGGAGCACTAAGTCACCTTCTTGAAAGGTTCTAGTTTTAACCCGGCGGCTATGATAACACCGCAGATCTTGCTGGTAAATCGCGGAACAAGCCGCCGCAAGGTCACGCTCCTCATCTAACAGGTCAATAGCATCCCGACGTGCCTTCTCATTGTCATCTTTAACATAAGCCGCCACACGAGGCGAATCGTGACGTATGTCACTGGGGAGAACCGCCTCAACTCCATAAACCATGAAGAAAGGCGTGTAACCCGTAGATCTGTTGGGGGTGGTGTTGATACTCCAAAGTACTGATGGCAACTCTTCTACCCAACAACCCGGTGTCCTCTGCAAAGGAACCATAACCCGGGGCTTGATACCTCTCAAGATTTCCTGATTTGCTCGTTCAGCTTGGCCATTAGACTAGGGTTGAGCCGCTGATGACACATCAAGCCGGATATGATCACAGAATTCTTTCATTGCTCCCTTAGACAGATTAGTACCATTATCAGTGATGATACTATGAGGATACCAAAATGAAAGATCACCTTTTTAATGAATTGAACCGCCGTGGCTGCATCATATTTGCTGACCGGCTCAGCCTCAACCCACTTTGTAAACTTGTCAACCGCCACCAAGAGGTGGGTCTTTTTATCCTTGGACCTTTTGAAAGTCCCAACCATATCCAGCCCCCAGACTGCAAACGGCCAAGTAATTGGAATCATCCTCAACTCTTGAGCCGGCACATGAGCACGTCTTGAGAATTTCTGACAACCATCACATTTACTGACCAGATCTTCTGCATCAACATGAGCCGTCAGCCAATAAAACCCATGACGAAAAGCTTTAGCAACAAGTGACTTAGAGCCGACATGATGACCGAAATATCCTTCATGAATCTCCCTTAGAATTACACGGCCCTCCTCAGGAGAAACGCATCATTGAAACACCCCTGTAACACTGCATCTGTGAAGCTCACCTTTGACAATAGTCATTGACTTAGACCGCCGCGTTATCTTCCCAGCCAAAGTTTCATCCTCAGGTAACTCACCCCGGGTCATGTAAACCAAATATGGAACCGTCCAATCAGGGATAGCATGAAGAGCCGCCACCAATTGTGCCTTCGGGTCGGGAACTGCCAAGTCTTCCTCCGTATGCAATTTCACTGATGGGTTATGCAAAATATAGAGGAAAATATTAGGGGGGCCGGCTTATGCTGAGATCCTAGACGGCTTAACGCATCAGCTGCTTCATTTTTCCTGCGATCAACATGGTCCACCTGATATCCTCTGAAGTGACCAGCAATAGTATCCACTTCTCGATGATAAGCCGCCATGAGTGGATCCTTGGAATCCCAGGTCCTTGATACTTGCCGAGCCACCAGATCTGAGTCGCCAAAACACCTCACCCGGCTTAAATTCATCTCTTTAGCCATCCGAAGACCATGGAGTGAGGCTTCATATTCAGCTGCATTGTTAGTACAAGGGAACATCAACCTTAAGGCATAACAAAATTTATCACCTCGTGGGGAAGTCAATATAACTCCAGCCCCCGAGCCTTCCAACTGCCTGGATCCATCAAAATGAATAGTCCAATATGTATGATCCGGCTTATCCTCAAGCATCTGTAACCCCGTCCAATCATTGATGAAATCCACAAGTTCTTGAGATTTTATAGCCGTCCGAGGCACATACTTCAAACCATGGGGTCCAAGCTCAATGGCCCACTTGGCTACCCGGCCTGTGGCTTCCCTGTTTTGAATAATATCCGCCAAAGGGGCAGAGCTAACCACAGTGATGGGATGACCAAGGAAATATTGCTTCAATTTACAACTAGCCATGAACACCCCATAAACCAGCTTCTGCCAATGCGGGTATCTCTGCTTAGACTCAATGAGCACCTCACTGACATAATAAACCGGCCTTTGAACCGGGTGCTCCTTGCCTGACTCCTTCCTTTCAACCACAATTGCTACACTGACAGCCTGGTTGTTCGCAGCCACATATAACAGCAAAGGCTCCTTCTCAATGGGAGCTGCAAGAACCGGCGGCTCAGCCAGTTGCTTCTTAAGTGCCTCGAACGCCTCATTAGCAGCATCGCTCCAGACAAAATTGTCTGTCTTCTTCATCATCTGGTACAAAAGGATGGATTTCTCTCCCAGGCGACTTATAAACCAGCTCAAAGCCGCAATACGACCCGCCATACGCTGGATGTCATTGATACACGCCGGATTAGCCAAAGAGATGATAGCCTTAATATTCTCCGGGTTAGCTTCAATGCCCCTCTCAGATACTTAGAAACCCAATAACTTGCCTGCTGGCACACCGAAGACACACTTGGCCGGGTTTAGCATCATCTTGTAAACACGGAGGTTGTCAAAGGTTTCCTTCAGATCTTCAATCAACGTCTCCTTCTTTCTGGATTTCACAACAATATAATCCACATAAGCATGAACATTATGCCCAATCTGGCCATGAAGGCAATTCTGGACACACTGCTGGTAAGTCGCCTGGGCACTCTTGAGCCCAAAAGGCATAGACACATAACCGAAGGCTCCAAAGGGAGTGATGAAGGCTGTCTTCTCTTGGTCTTTAACTGCCATTTTGATCTGATGATAACCAGAGTAGGCATCCAAAAAACTCAAGCGCTCACAACCCGCCGTAGCATCAATAATCTGATCAATACGAGGGAGAGCAAAGGGATCAGCTTGACATGCCTTGTTAAGGTCTGTATAATCCACACACATACGCCAAGTGCCATTCTTCTTAAGTACTAGCACCGAGTTAGCCAACCATTCAGGATGAAAAACTTCCACTATGAACCCTGCTGCCAAGAGCCGGGCCACCTCTTCACCAATTGCTTTACGCCTTTCCTCATTGAACTGGCGAAGAAACTAGTTGACCGGTTTAAACTTGGGATCCACATTAAGAGTGTGCTCAGCGAGTTCCCTCGGTACACCTGGCATATCAGAAGGCTTCCATGCAAAGATGTCCCAGTTCTCACGGATGAACTCGATGAGCGCGCCTTCCTATTTCAGATCCACATTTGCACTGATGTTGAATTGCTTTGAAGAATCGCCAGGGATAAAATCAACCAGCTTAGCATTATCTGTCGACTTAAACTTCATTAAGGGCTCATTCTATGTTGTTGGCATCTTCAAAGGTGTCATATCCACCGGGTCAACATTGTCTTTATAAAACTTCAATTCTTCCATGGCGCAAGCAGACTCAACATAAGCAGCATCACCCACTTCACAATCCAGAGCAATTTTTCTATTACCGTGCACCATGATGGTACCCTTGTGACCCGGCATCTTAAGCTGCAAATAAACATAACATGGCCGTGCCATAAACTTGGCATAAGCCGGCCACCCAAACAAAGCATGGTATGGGCTCTTAATTTTCACCACCTCAAGGTTAACTTCTCAGCTCTGGAATCATTGTCGTCTCCAAAAGCCACTTCCAGGGTTATCCTACCCACAGGGTACGCCGACTTACCAGGCACCACCCCGAGGACGGCTTAAGATCCTTGTCAGTCAAATTCATACGACAAAAGGTCTCATAATAAAGGATGTTGATACTGCTGCCTCCATCCATGAGCACCTTTGTAAGTTTATATCCTCCTACCTGTGGAGCAACCACCGATGCTAGCTGGCCCAAATTATCGAACCGGGGAGGGTGATCTTCTCTGCTCCATGTGATAGACTGCTCAGACCACCTTAAGTATCGGGGTACCGCCGGTTCAACAGAGTTAACCGCCCGCCTATAGATTTTCTGATCTCTCTTGCATAGACTCGTAGTGAACACGTGATACTGACAACCGTTCAACTGCTTCGGATTACTTTGATAACTAGACTGCTGCTGCTAATTTCCTTGGTTAGACTGTTGATTCAAACCACCTTGATTGCCTTGACCCTGGAAGCCGGAGCTTGAACCGCCACCACCAAAGCCAGGCCCGTGAGAGCCGGATCCTGAGCCGCCATGTGGACCATGATTGTAAAGATTAGCATTCCTAAACTCCTTCATGATGTAACTATCCCTCCACATATGACCAGATGGCTTATCACGTGTGTCGTGCTTTGGATAAGGTTGATTCAGCATTGCTTCCAGGTTGAGTTTTGACCCTTGGGGCGGCTTTCCCTTAGGACGCTGATTATTATTCCGCACATTGGTGTTAGCCACAAAATCAAAATTACCATCCACCTTACGCTTACCATTGCCGGCTTGAACCGCCGAGTTATGTTGCTGCCCTTTTGCATTGCCGCTCTTCTTTCCCTTCCCCATCTTATCATCATCATACTTGGGATCCTTGGTACTGCCAGAGTCAGCGTATTTGATGAGAGCCGCCATTAGGTCCCCCATATCATTGTAGTGATGCTTAAGCCGCCCCAACTTTTGCTTAAGCGGGAGGAAACGACAATTCTTCTCTAACATTAAGATTGCAGAATCGATGTTGATACTATCTAATGAATGTATGATTGATGAAATCCGGTGCACCCAATGGGTAGTTGACTCTCCTTCTCCCTAAATGCAAGAATCCAAATCCAGAATTGACATGGGCTGCTTGCATGTGTCCTTGAAATTTTGAATGAAACACCTCCTTAACTCTGCCCATGACCCAATAGAATTAGTGGGCAATGTTTTTAACCACGTACGAGCCGGCCCATCCAACATCATGGTGAAGTACTTAGCACATGCAACATCGCCGACATCCAGCATCTCCATGGCCATCTCATAACTTTCAACCCAAGCCTCTGGGGGCTGATTCGCCGTGTAATTGGGCACCTTACGGGGCCCTTGAAATCCTTAGGCAAGCACTCATTATGCAGAGCCGACACTAAACATGGCACACCCAAGGTTATAGAGGTCGCCCTGCCTCCATGGTCGTTGAAGGATAAACCGGAGATTGCTGTTGAGCCGCCAACTGAGCCGTCAGCTCTGCTTCATGCCGTGCTCTGCCCTGGTCTATCAAAATTTGAGCATCGGTGCCGACACGCGGCGGGTCAGGCCCGCGAGGCTGGTTGCGGTGCCGCTCGCTACTTTAAACCCTTCGCTATGTGGGCTGGCTGGGGTCTTGGCATCCTCTATATAAGCCACCCCCCTCCACTGGCAGAAGGGTTCGCACCCCTGTAACTCACACACATATAATCCAGTCGACCGCCTCCGGGCACCAAGACGTAGGGCTGTTACTTCCTTCGAGAAGGGCCTGAACTCGTAAAACACTTGTGTGCACAACTACTCCATAGCTAGGACCTTGCCTCTCCTTAGTACCCCCCTACACTACTGTCAGACTTAGAACCATGACAGTTGGCGCCCACCATGGGCAGGTGTCTTAGCGACTTATTGGAGAAGTTCCAATCTTTCCGATTCCCATCATCATGGTTTTAGGCAGAGTTTTGGTTGAGGGCCGCGAGATCCGTCTCGGCGCGCTCACGTTCGTCGCCGACGACTCTGCCTGGCTGCAGGAGGCTCCGCTCGACGTGGATGCGCTCCCGGTCCGTGGAGCTACGCACTTTCGAGCATGCGTCCGCGGCGTCCTTCTGCGGCAACCGTCGACTCAGTATCGGCCGGTTTTCGTGTCGTCCTCCCTCGCATCTTCCCGCCGGCGTAAGCGCTTCGGTCGGTCGAGGCTTCAACGGTGGGTGAGGCACGCAGTGGCTCGCCAGTCGACCACTGCCCAAGTCGCAGCAATCGAGCCCGACGAATCTCTCTATGGCCTGTTCGACCTGTCGACTGGCTCCGCAGAGACTGCATCCGAGTGCGCCAGTAGTGATCCAGCGGTGGAGGTCCTGATGGTCAATGGACCGCACGTTCCCCCCGGCTTTCCTGGTGCCGAGGGAGGCAACGGCGGAGGCGATCCGTCGCACGACCATGAGGAATACCTCCCCGAGCCCCTCAACTCGCAGCAGAGGGAAGAGCTTCGCCGCCAGAACATGGATGTGCTTCACACTCCGATCGTTGGAGAAACCCCTGAAGCTCGCGCCTTAGAGGACGCGCGCTTGGCCAACCTGGCTGAGCGCACTCGACTAGAGAACCTTCAGCAGGCACTCGACGAGCGCGCGCGGCAACGGATTCCAGACTCCAGTCGACGCCAACTCTTTAAACCTCTAACTCAGGTATATCGATCTCCGATTCAGAATTTAGCAGCTGCAGCCCGTATAGCAGAGTCGATTCAGCCTTCCCAGTCAAAGGCTGGCAGAGGCTTGATGCAGATCAGAGATTTTCTCCGGGCAGCAGGAGATCAGAATTCAGCTGTATCGCAGTCGCGAAACAGGATTCATAGCAAATCCGCGGTGGCGAATACGGTCCAGTCGGCTCATAGCCCCAGATCGCCCCCGAGGCGTGAAGGGCGTGGTGACCGGCACGATCAGTACAAGAACTATGAGCAGTATGATCACCGATTCGATCGCAATGATCGACGTCGAGTGCCCACTCCTCCCCCAAGGGGTGGATCATATGTGCCTCGACAGCAGGATGATAGACGCCAACACAGTGGCGGGCGAAGGATTCCAGTCGACCCCAGGGAACCAGGCTTTGATGCGACATCCATCATCGTTCAAGGTCTGGTCGACCGGAACAGAGCCCACAGAGAGGGTAATGACAGAGATGTGCCCACCAGCAGCCGAGTGCATGTCTCCGGACCAGAGTGTTTCAGCAGAGCCATCAGAGCCGCGGTGATTCCTCCCAACTTCAGGTTGGTGATTGGAGTCAGCAAGTTCAACGGTGAGTCCAAGCCTGATACTTGGCTTGAGGACTACCGAGTGGCTGTTCAGATCGGCAGCAGAAACGACGAGGTGGCCATGAAGCATCTGCCTCTTATGTTGGAAGGGTCAGCCAGAGCATGGCTGAATCAGTTGACACCCAGCAGCATTTACATGTGGGAAGACCTCTCCCGAGTGTTTGTCAGAACGTTCGAAGGAACATGCAAGCGACCAGCAGGACTGACAGAGCTGCAATCTTGTGTGCAGAAGTCGAATGAGACTCTGAGGGATTACATCCAGAGATGGATCACACTGCATCACACGGTAGAGAATGTATCTGATCACCAGGCAGTTTGCGCCTTCAAGGAGGGTGTAAAATACAGAGAGCTAAGCCTGAAATTCGGTCGAACCGGAGACATGTCTCTGAGTCGAATGATGGAAATAGCCACCAAATATGCCAATGGTGAGGAAGAGGATCGGCTCCGGAGCGGCAAGCACAAGTCAGTCGCCCAGGACACCGGAGGCGGAAATTCCAGTCGGAAGCAAAAGCGGAAAGCCGAGCCGGCCGCTCCCGGAGAAGCCTTGGCCCTGAATCAAGGAAAGTTCAAAGGGAAGCCCAAAGGGCCTTGGAACCCCAAGAAAGTAAAGGATAAAGAAGGAAATGACGTGATGGATTTGCCATGTCACATCCACACCAAGAAAGAGGAAGATGGTAACTTCATTTACCCGAAGCATACCACTTGACAGTGTCGACTCCTGATACAGCAGTTCCAAGGGAAGCAGTCCAAGGACAAAGAAAAAGAGTCGGACAAGGTTGAGGGCAAAGAGGACAGTGACAAAGAATATCTGCAAGTCAATTCCACCCTGATGATTTTTGCTGACATTGAAAGCAAAAACCGACTGAAAGTGATAAACCAAGAGGTGAATATGGCTGCTCCGGCAACCCCAAATTATCTGAAGTGGTCTCAAACCGCCATTACATTCGACCAGTCAGACCACCCAACGCACATAGCCACCCCTGGGAGGCAGGCTCTGTTGGTCGACCTGGTCGTCGAAGGGACTCGATTGACCAAAGTACTGATGGATGGCGGTAGTAGTCTGAATATATTGTACGCAGAGACACTAGAGGGATGGGCATTCTGATGTCTAGGCTCAGCACGAGTAATATGAGTTTCTATGGAGTCATTCCTGGCAAGAAAACCGCTTCACTCGGCCAGATTGCTCTCAATGTGGTTTTTGGCGATTCCAAGAACTTCCGCAAAGAGAAGCTGACATTTGAGGTTGTAGATTTCCAGAGTGCCTACCACGCTATTTTAGGCAGGCCTGCTTATGCACGTTTTATGGCTCGACCATGTTACGTGTACCTCAAATTGCAGATGCCAGGCCCTAAAGGCATGATCACTGTTACTGGTAATCGCAAGAAGGCAGAAGAGTGCTTCCAGAAAGGCTCGAAGATCGTCGATGCTCAGATGGTGGCAAAAGAGTGGCAGGAACATCAGAGGAATGCAGACCCGAGTGATTTGTTGCGAGCAAAGAAGCTTGCCATGGAATCAGCTTTCCAGTCGTCCGGTGAGACAAAACCAGTTCATATCCACCCGACCGACCCCAACGCTGCTCCAACTCATATCTCCACAACACTCGACCCCAAATAGGAAGAAGCGCTCATCCAGTTCCTCTGTGAGAACTGGGACATCTTTGCATGGAAACCTTCTGACATGCCGGGTGTACCCAAGGGACTGGCTGAGCATCGTCTGTGAGTCGATTCAAAGGCAAAACCTGTGAAGGAACATCTGCGACGGTCAGCCGTCCAGAAAAGGAAGGCCATTGGCGAAGAGGTGGCTCGGCTCCTAGCAGCAGAGTTTATCCGAGAAATCTACCACTCCGAGTGGCTCGCCAATGTTGTCATGGTCCCCAAGAAGGACAAGTCACTTCGCATGTGCATTGACTTTAAACATATCAATCGGGCCTGCCCGAAAGATCATTTCCCTCTTCCCCGCACGGTCTGTAATTAAGTAGTCTTTATGGTCATGATGACACTTTATGTAAGGCGTTATCAGTAATGCCTGATCTTAATGTACTTTAAACCCTCCGCTACGTGGGCTGGCTAGGGTCTTGGCATCCTCTATATAAGCCACCCCCCTCCACTGGCAGAAGGGTTCGCACCCCTGTAACTCTCACACATATAATCCAGTCGACCGCCTCCGGGCACCGAGACGTAGGGATGTTACTTCCTCCGAGAAGGGCCTGAACTCGTAAAAAACTTGTGTGCACAACTACTCCATAGCTAGGACCTTGCCTCTCCTTAGTACCCCCCTACACTACTGTCAGACTTAGAACCACGACAGCTGGTTCATCAATGTGTCGGCTATAACTCCTTGGATGAGGTTTTGAGTGGATACGATCACAACTATATGAATAAGCCGCCTGCTGGGCCACAACCGTCTGAAGAAGCTCTCCGGCTCTCCGTATTTCCATCGCTGCCGGCGACTCATCCTTGGCCGAGAGAGACACCAGCCGTGTTGCCGCAGCTATCATGTTATCCAAGGGGTTAGAAAAATGCCCCGGAGGTGTTGGAACATGCTGAGGAGGGGTCACGTTCAAACATGGTTGAACCGGTTCTCCGGCCGTTGGCGCCTCAGCGGTCCGATTCGTACCGAGCGGGTTACTAGGTCCTGCCCAGGCCTGTTGAAAAGATTCCTCGCATTGTAAGTCGGGGGCAGCCGGCTTATATGCCTTCTGTTGAAAACATCGTTTGATCCATCCATGTCCAAGCTTAGGCGCAAGCTCTCCCCCCGAAGCCGTTCCGCTTCCCTCTGCAAGGCGGCTCGCTTCGTTGCCATCCAGGTGTTTTCTGCATTTAACTCCTCCTTGGCTTGCGCTATCTCGTCACGCAATTTTGTAACCTCCGGGTTATGTTGAGCTTGATTCGCTGGGTTAACCTCCGCCGTTAACAACGTTGTCAGAGAATCCAATAGATCAGACAAAACCTAAGCCACCGGGTGCATAGGTCCGGCCCCGGAAGCCATCGCTACCGCTGACCCAGAAATCATTGCCGCTGCAGTCATAGAACCCTGTGCTGGCTGTGTACCGGCCATGAAGACTGTGACCTGGTGTGGCGGCTCGTAGGGGTCCGGAATACTATCGCCACTGGAACAGCCCCCAAGCCCCCCATCCTGAACCTGGTATATAGAGTTGGTCTCACCAGTAGAAGACTCGTCGCCTGAGTAAATAGCTGTCTCACCGCCAGATTCAGATCTTCCTTCTAGTTCTGCTCCATGAATGAAACCGACAAAAACATGCTTCGGGGCAGCTTTAGCCTTGGCGGGTCGCACATGCCGAGCCGACTCGACAATGTCAGTGCAGATGTCTGGCTTAGCTTCCGACTCACCGATCTTGCCGATGAAAACGTGAAATCCGCCAAAGGGACCCGGTACCCGTACTCGATTGAGTCGGCCTCGGGGCCCCAACCCTCGTCGTTGATGTAGGCCTTGCCACAATGACTCTTGGTCATCCGTCTCACGGCGTACCCCTTGAGCCCTGAGGGAGTCCCGGACTAGGGGGTGTCCGGATAGCCGAACTATCATCATCGGCCGGACTCCAAGACTATTAAGATACAAGATTGAAGACTTCGTCCCGTGTCCGGATGGGACTTTCCTTGGCGTGGAAGGCAAGCTTGGCGATACGGATATGTAGATCTCCTACCATTGTAACCGACTCTGTGTAACCCTAGCCCTCTCCGGTGTCTATATAAACCGGATGGCTTTAGTCCATAGGACGAACAACAATCATACCATAGGCTAGCTTCTAGGGTTTAGCCTCCTTGATCTCGTGGTAGATCTACTCTTGTAACCCACATCATCAATATTAATCAAGCAGGACGTAGGGTTTTACCTCCATCAAGAGGGCCCGAACCTGGGTAAAAAGATCGTGTCCCTCGTCTCCTGTTACCATCCGCCTAGACGCACAGTTCGGGACCCCCTACCCGAGATCCGCCGGTTTTGACACCGACATTGGTGCTTTCACTAAGAGTTCCTCTGTGTCGTCGCGATCAGGAAGGATGCCTCCTCCCGTCTTTAAAGACGGTACCGTCGTCAAGAGAGCTTTGGTCACCGCTCCGACGATGACCTCTCAGGTGGTTTTCTTATGATCGTCTGTTCGGCCACCGCTCCGACGATGACCTCTCAGTTCATCAAAAGCGATCTTCACGTCAGCCCGGAATTCGCCGAGCAGTTAGATCCGATTGAGCTCTCCTCTGTAAACAAGCTCTTGGATCGCATCGCCGCCCTGGGAGTCGCCACAGACTACGATCAGATTGGGCTTAAACCCGATCTGAGAGAGATTAACTCTCCTCAGGCCACCCACCATGTTGTCGTGGTAGAGAAACAATGCGGCAACCCTTCTTCTACGTTGAAAACCAACTATGTCCGGATTCCCGATCCCTCCAAGCCGGATTCCCGCGAAGGGACGGACGCTAATCAAATACTGAACTTAGAGTCAGGCATCGGACTAGATTCGTTGGAAAGCATCCAGCAAGTCAAGCTTCCAAATTCGGAAACTTCTTGGCCTTTGAGCCTCAGATTGGGCGGGGTTCCGAACTTGATTCCACCCGCCCACCCAAACATAAGCGATCTATCTCGAATACGGCAAGAGCCTGATGAAACAGTACATCATTACTGGGCCAGATTCCTCCTGGTTATGAACAGGATAAAGGACTGCTGCGAAGAAAGCGCGATTTCAATTTTCTACAACAATCGCACGGACAAGGGAATCATGAACGCCATAAGTCGTCGCAAAGTTACACGCTTCATCGACCTAGCGACTATCGTACAAAAATACTGTGTGGTAGAGAGTGCCAGGAACACCGAAACTAGGTTTTGGGACAGTCCGGCCTTGACCACAACCCTAGTCCGAAGTAAAAGGGTGCGCCATACTCAAGCACCTGGGTTAAAAACCAAAAAGCAAAGACCCCCTAAAGGGCATGGAACCGTACTGGAGGGCTGGCTCAACGGACCCTGCAAAATCCACAGTACGGAGGGCGCCACTCCAACACACAGCCTTCGAGCATGTTGGATACTACGGCAGGTGGCCAAAAGTGGCGAAGGCTTTTTAGCCCCGGGCAAACAGCCCAGCAGTACCGGTACGGTATTAACAGTCTTCGAGACTTTCGCCTCAAATAACATGCGAAAACGAACAATCCGCGGCCTCGCCGAAGTCTACCAAGTAGCAACAGCAAATCCATGGAGTAACACGGCTATCACCTTCAACGCCAGCGACGAACCTAAATTCCGAACAGCTAGAGCACCAGCCGCATTGGTCCTCAGTCCGATAGTGGACGGCTTTCGCCTTACCAAGGTACTCATGGATGGCGACAGCGGATTAAACCTCATCTACGAGGAAACCCTTCAAAAAATGGATATTGACTGGAGCCGCATCGAGCGAAGCAGCACAACCTTCAGAGGGATAATCCCTAGTCGAGAAGTACGCTGCACAGGAAAAATCACACTAGATGTAGTGTTCGGCTCACCGGACAATTACAGGTCCGAGGAGGTCACGTTCCAAGTGGCCCCATTCGGCAGCGGATATCACGCTTTGTTAGGGCGAGAGGCATTCACAATCTTCCAAGCTATACCCCACTACGGGTACATGAAGCTCAAAATGCTCGGACCCAATGGGATAATCACTCTTGCCAGCGATCCAGATACAGCACTTCGTGCTAAAAATAAGACAGCCGCACTGGCCCTAGAGGCATTGTCCGAAGCCCTAGCAGCAGAGGAACTAACTACGCTGCGCTCCACGGTGGATAGGGATGATGTGATACTCGATAAGAGGTCCAAGTCCACCTCTTTTAAACCAGCAGACGAAATAGTCAAATTTCAGGTCCATCCAACGGACCCCACAAAGATGGCCTCCATTGGGGCACAATTAAGTCCTGATGTCGAAGCCGCACTACGAGAATTCCTTCGGGAAAATTGGGACATTTTTGCCTGGCACCCTTCAGACATGCCAGGAATCCCACGCAGGCTGGCAGAGCACAGCCTAAACATCCTAAAAGGATTCAAGCCGGTCAAACAAGCTCTTCGGCGATTTTCCGAACCCAAAAGACAGGCAATGGGAGAAGAGCTAGCGAAACTCTTAGAAGCCGGATTCATCAGAGATATAAAACATCCGGACTGGCTAGCCAATCTAGTAATGGTACCAAAAAAGGACAAATCCTGGCGCCTCTGCATCGATTTTAAAGACCTTAACAAGGCCTGTCCAAAGGACCCTTTCCCCCTCCCTCGCATCGACCAAATCATCGATGCTACCGCAGGGCACGATTCATTGTGCTTCCTCGACGCATACTCCGGATACCATCAAATCAAGATGGGGGAGAAAGACCAGGCCGCAACAGCATTCATTACTCCATATGGGCCATTCTGCTTCAACACAATGCCCTTCGGACTCAAAAACGCCGGCGCAACATATCAGCGCATGATTCAAACATGTCTGGCTACCCAGATAGGCAAAACAGTAGAGGCATACGTAGACGATGTGGTCGTTAAGACCAAACACGTCGAAACTCTGGTAGAAGACTTGAGGGTGACATTTGACAACCTCCGAGCATATGACATTAAGCTCAATCCGGAAAAATGCGTCTTCGACGTACCAGCTGGAAAGCTCTTGGGCTTCATCGTATCCGGTAGAGGAATTGAAGCAAACCCGGCCAAAACCCGAGCTCTATCACAATTGGATATTCCAAAAGACCTCAAGCAAATACAAAAACTAACCAGATGCGTAGCGGCCTTAAGCCGCTTCATCTCCCGTTTGGGTGAAAAGTCTCTGCCCCTCTACCGCCTCCTCCGGCGCACCGAGCATTTCAAATGGACGGATGCTGCCACAGCCGGACTCGAAGAAATAAAGGCCATACTGGCAACAAATCCGGTCCTGGCCGCGCCCAACCTGGGCGAACCTATGTTATTATATATCACAGCAACACATCAAGTTGTCATTGCGGTACTCGTCGTCGAGCGAGAGACAGAAGGGCACAGATTCCCTCTTCAAAAACCAGTGTACTACATATCCACTCTTCTAACTCCATGCAAGTCCCGGTACCCACATTATCAAAAGATAGCATATGTGGTGTTCATGGCATCCCGGAAGCTGCGACACTACTTTCAAGAGTGTTCCATAACGGTGGCCTCCGAAGTACCTCTCAACGATATTATAAACAATCGCGATGCAACGGGCAGGATTGCAAAATGGGCTATTGAGCTCTTACCATTTGACATAACCTATAAACCACGGCGAGCTATAAAATCGCAGGTTCTGGCCGACTTCGTCGCCGAATGGACCGAAGCCGAACTCCCTAAAGAGTACGGCGCATGCTCCAATTGGATCATGCATTTTGACGGATCCAAAATGCTGGCTTGGGGGCTGGCATCGTCCTGACGTCCCCAACTGGAGACACAATCCAATACGTACTTCAAATAATGTACATGGACTCCAATAACGCAGCCGAATACGAGGCCCTTCTACATGGCCTCCTGATGGCAATCTCCATGGGCATTCAACGCCTAGAGGTGTGCGGGGATACAAACCTCGCAATATCCCAAGTAAATGGAGACTTTGATGCCAAAGATCCAAAAATGGCAGCTTACCGCAACGCCGTCCTAAAAATGTCAGCTCGGTTCGAAGGACTCGAATTCCACCATGTAGCTCGGGATAATAACCAGGCAGCATACGTGTTAGCACGCATCAGTGCGAAACGAGACGCCGTCCCTCCAAACATCTTCCTGGAACGGCTCTTCAAGCCATCCGTGTTATGGGAAGAGGAGTCCGGAAATCACAATCCGGAGCCAGCTGCATCACCAAACTCAGACCATTCTGACACAATCGGCGGCTCAGCCGATGAAATAACACCTTCAGCTCACGAAATAATGGCAGTAATTGCCCCGTGGACAGAACCATTCCTAGCCTACTTAATTCGGCAGGAACTTCCCGAAGACCAAAATGAGGCCCGCTGCATAGTTCGGCAATCTCAAGCCTACACGGTCCATGAGGGAGAACTTTATAAGAAAAGCACAACCGGAGTCCTTCAAAGGTGTATCTCCGAAGAGGAGGGGCGGAATCTCCTGGCTGAAATTCACGCCGGACTCGGCGGGCACCACGCTGCAGCCCGGGCACTCGTAGGCAAGGCCTTCCGTACAGGATTTTATTGGCCAATAGCCCGGGCGGATGCTCAGGACTTAGTCCAACGATGCGTCGGTTGCCAGCTCTTTGCTAATCAGAGCCACATGCCACCCACCGCCCTCAAAACTATACCCATTACCTGGCCGTTCGCGGTCTGGGGGCTTGACATGGTTGGACCCCTTAAAGGGGGAACCCACAAGCACAAATACTTATTGGTCATGGTGGACAAATTCACCAAATGGATTGAGGCCAAGCCGGTTAAAACGGCAGAATCCGGACCGGTGATAGACTTCCTATCCGTGGTAGTACACCATTTTGGCGTCCCCCACAGCATCATCACTGATAACGGCACGAACTTCACTGCCGACGAGGTTAAACTCTGATGCAAAAACATGGGCATCAAGCTCGATTACGCTTCAGTCTATCACCACCAAACTAACGGTCAAGTCGAGCGAGCAAATGGTCTAATCATGAGCGGCATCAAACCCAGACTAGTGCGGTCCCTCAAGGAATCTAACACACACTAGGTAGAGGAGCTCGACTCCGTACTCTGGGGGCTGCGGACCACGCCAAACCGAACTACTAGATTCACACCATTTTTCATGGTGTACGGCGCAGAGGCAGTTCTGCCTTGCGATATAATTCATGACTCACCTCGTGTGCGCATGTACGAAGAAAGAGAAGCCGAGTTGGATCGGCAGGACAGTTTGGACGCCTTAGAGGAGGAGCGGGACGTGGCAAAGGCTCGTTCCGCATTCTATCAGCAACAGGCTCGAAGATATCAAAGCAGAGAAGTACGGGCCAAAACTTACAATGGCGGCGAACTTGTTCTACGCCTGCCGGACAAGAAAAAGGACAAACTTAAGCCCAAGTGGGAAGGTCCCTTCATCATCGACCAAGTCCTGACCGGCGGAGCATACCGTCTACGTAAAGCATCTGACAACCGACTCGAGCCGAACCCATGGAACGCAGCCCGTCTCCAAAGATTCTACGCCTAAACACCGGACTCAGAGTTCGTCTCACTCCCCTGTCCACCTTTTTATATTTTTTACTGTCTCTTGTCCCCCTCCTTCTTCCCACTTTTTTTTCATTACCTTTTATAGGCTGATTTGTGCTTTGTTCGCACACACTTGATGTGCTCCTAGCACTCATTATACCTAGGGGCTTTTTTACCAGAAGCTTATTAATATGGGCTTCACGCCCAATACATGTGTCATACTTCCGCATGTACCTTTTATTCACCATTATATGCATCGATATGACTTAAGTTTTGGCCAAGCTGGGTTGCCTGGCTCCTGTGCTTACCCCTACGTCCCCGATTGTTCGGCTAGGAGGTAAAGGGACCACCTCTGCGATTGTTACTACCGGGTCAGCCGGATGTGTACCTCAGACTGGGTGAAGCCGAAAGCTAGCATTCTTAAGAGAATATTCGGTCGGTGACTTGAAAGATGATTTATTACTTACTTATTTGTAAGCCCCCAGATGCTTTTTCTGCTATTTTCGCAGTCCGGCATTGCACCTTAGGGCATGCCTCCCAGGGAAAGGAACCCTTAATGGAACTATTCTCCCTGGAAGATGTTTCTTACTAACCATGTAATATAACATAACTAGTTGGGCACTTGTCTGATAAAGCAATTATGACCCCGACGCCTTGTCTCCATGCATGCCCCGGTTCTTTTATAACCGTAGGGGTATTCGGACACACTCCGGACCGTTGGGTCCCGAGGTTGAAGTGAAACGGACCGCAAAGACAAACGATCTACAATCCGGCTAGAAGGCATCTTACATGTCATTTCAAATTCAATCGTCAAACCGACTGATTGTACTCCTCCTCAATCCAATCTAACAGGCTGTCTAATTTACAGTCCTGTTGGGAATATTTCGCGGCCAGTTCTACTTGGCCATACATCAAGCTCACAGGGATCTCCTTCCCATCAGGCCCCGCAGGTCCGACCTCGGCCATGTGGTTTGGGTCAGCCTTCGGGTAGCGTGTCTTCACCATGGCCCAGGCCTCCCTGGCGCCCTGACGGCAGGCCGATATCTTCCACAAACGGAGGCGTCGCCGTGCTCCCTGGAGCTTCTCAGCAAGCTCACCAAGGCCCTCGGATAGGGAGACGGATGGCCATAAAGCCTGAACGACGCCACTCATCGCCTGCCGAACACGTTTTAACAATTGCGCCAGCTCGGGAAGTTGGTCACCTGTTGACCCAGGCATTTCCTCCGCAGGGCGACCTGTGAGCACACCTAAAGACATATTTCTGTCAAACGACTTCCTCGCCGAATTCTTCTTTTCAAAGAAATTTGCTCAAGCACTTACTATAAATGCCGCGACGAAGTCGCTGATTCTCCTTCAAGGAGCCAGACAGCTGGGCCCGAACACCTTTCAGCTCTTCTCCTAGCTGGGTGTGGGCATCTTGGAGCTTGTTTTTCTCCTGCTGCACCTTCATAAGCACCCTCTCGCCAGCCTTTAGCTGACGCAGTAGCTGTTGCTTGTCCGGATCTAGTCCGGCACCCTCTGCAATATTATTGTCAGATTCACACCGCACTTTGTTAATTAATTATCTTTTCAAAGTACGTCCTACCAGCGGGGGTCTCTGTGGCTCTCCCTGTGGCGGCCAGTGTGGCCTCAAGTTGGGCCTTGCACTCTTGGAGCTCCTGGGACTGATGGGTATTCTTCTCCATAAGATCCTGCATAAAAATTGATCCTTAAATCAGTTATTTTAACCATTTTAAGTCTCGGGGGCTACTGGCATATATAACTATTAAAATTACTTACACGTATGTCTTTCACATACTGCTCCGTGGCTCTGGTTAACCCATCTTGAGCGGCACGGAGGTGCGCGTTTCCCGCATCAAAGGCATTTAACGCCTCCGGGGAGAAACACGCGTCACGAAGAACTGTCCGGCGACGCCTGTGATTCATGGCGCTCTCCACCTCAGACCGGGTGGCGGACAGCCTGTCGGCATCCTCCGTTGGAGGAGCGTCCGACTCATGCCTTGTATTCGCCTCCCCTTCCGGGCCGTGCGTTGGAGCATGGCTGGCGGAGGCTTGATTGGCAACCTCTCCGGACACTGTCCGGCGAGCTCTCTTTCTGGAAAGGTTATGAGCATTAATATACCTCCTGGGAATCCTTCCCTTAAAAAATAGCGGTGCCCCGTATCGTTGCGGCGACGTTTCAGTTCGCGTTGCACTCCTCTTCTGCCTGCTGGGCCGGACTGAACCTTGTTGGCCGGTCGCCGCGGGCTCGACTTCCTGCCGTAAAGGCGCTTCCTGTCGAACACCATTGGAGCACGGTGGTCAGAACTAAGCATTAAAGAAGTAACGGCGACAGGACTTCGGTCGTACTCACCGGGGAAGCCGGACACAAACCGGGGTAGTCAGCCATAATGGCGACTAAAGCATTATCTATGCTGAGCTAGTGCTACAACCCATCGATCAGTTCCACCGCTAAGTCCGGATCCTCTTCGGAGGCCGGATCGAGGGGCCTTTCTGGGTCTTCGGGTTGTGGGGCTGGGCTTTTTATGCCCTCCACATCCAGATGCAGTTCCTGTGTCAAAATCATACAATAAGACAATTGCCTTTAAAGGCGCGGTTCAGATATGCATGCGACCGCTTACCCAGCTCCGAGGGTTGTTCATGGAAAATCCGTTCAGAGGATTTATGCGGAGGAAGTCCTCCTTCTCCCCCTTGTACAAGCCGGACAGGATCTTCACCAGATCGTCGGCCGAGCCAGGTCCCTTGCGGCCGTGACGGGTGGCGTCGTCGTCTCCGTTGAAGTCCCACATGGGGTGGCCCCTATATTGGAGTGGCTGCACCCCACGCATAATGCATGTGGCCATGACTCCGATCATGGTTAATCCGGAATGGGCTAGCAGCCATATCCGGCCCATCAAGTAATGGACGCTACTATCATCTTCTCGTCGAGGGCTCCGTGGGCGCCAACTTAGGCGTTTCTTCAGGGGAGCGTTCCTGAACTCCGGAAGGCCGATCCGGACTAGATCCGGCAGCGGAGCGTCCTCCATATAAAACCACTCCGAAGGCCAATCTTCGGACGCCTTCTTCGGGGTCCCGGACAGGTATCCGGTCCCGGCGATGCGCCATATTTTGGCTCCGCCCACTTGATATATCGACCCCCCGTGAGAGCGGGGTACGAGCCAAAACAGCCTCTTCCATAGCGCAAAATGGGGCTCAATGCCCAAGAATAGCTCACACAGAGCTACGAAGCCCGCGATGTGCAAAATGGAGGCAGGTATAAGGTGATGAAGCTGGAGTCCGTAGAACTCCAGGAGCCCCCGGAGAAACGAATGTATAGGAAATCCGAGTCCCCTTATTAAGTAGGAGACGAAGCACACCCGCTCTCCGTTGGAGGGATTGGGGATGCTCTCCGCCTGCTTCCCACCGTTGTAGGTGGCTAGTCCGGCTCGAACCGGAACCATGAAGGCCGGGGGAAGATATCCCTCTGCTTGGAGCGTCACTAACTCGTTGTGCGGGACTGAGCATCTCCTCCAATCTCCTGGCTTAGGGCTGGGAGCGCGAGAAGAGGAGCCGCGTCGACTGTCCATGTTGGAATGGGTTTGGTGTCAGATGCGCCTCGGTGGGTGCTTGCGAAAGGAGGATGATGTGATTTGGATCTGGATCCTCGCCTCCCTTATAGGCAGCTTATTTGCGCAGCTAGGGGGCAAAACATAAAAATACCCTGGCTTTTCGCATTCGTGTGAGGCGTGGAAGAAGACCATTATTGGACGCGGAAGCCAAGAAGCGCAGCATTTATGAAGCAACCGGACAATATCCGGCAAACACATGGAGCATGAAGAAGAACCCGCCTTGCAAACGCCAAAGACAACATACGCGCCGGATTCGTCGTTATGGAAGCCTGGTTCGGGGGCTACTGAGGGAGTCCCGGACTAGGGGGTGTCCGGATAGCCGAACTATCATCATCGGCCGGACTCCAAGACTATGAAGATACAAGATTGAAGACTTCGTCCCGTGTCCGGATGGGACTTTCCTTGGCGTGGAAGGCAAGCTTGGCGATACGGATATGTAGATCTCCTACCATTGTAACCGACTCTGTGTAACCCAAGCCCTCTCCGGTGTCTATATAAACCGGATGGCTTTAGTCCATAGGACGAACAACAATCATACCATAGGCTAGCTTCTAGGGTTTAGCCTCCTTGATCTAGTGGTAGATCTACTCTTGTAACCCACATCATCAATATTAATCAAGCAGGACGTAGGGTTTTACCTCCATCAAGAGGGCGCGAACCTGGGTAAAAACATCGTGTCCCTCGTCTCCTGTTACCATCCGCCTAGACGCACAGTTCGGGACCCCCTACCCGAGATCCGCCAGTTTTGACACCGACAAGCCCTACGAAGCTTCCCTTCAAGAACTCGCAACCACTGCGCGCTGGCCCCATGGTGGGCACCAACTGTCGTGGAATTATCACGTCAGATGTCCTAGCATAATGACTTAGGTGTGGAGCCATCGCAATGTAGTTAGCTTGAAGGGGTTAAACGGGACAAGGGACATGGAGAGTTTATACCGGATCGGCCCCTCGCGGTGGAGGTAACGGCCTAATCCAGTGTAGCGTGGTTATGCTTGGGCTTCGATTACCTGGGAGAGAATACGCTTGACCTAGTTTTCAACCTCTTTCTTTTCTTCCCTAACTCGCCGCCGAGTTGTCCTTTTATATACACAGGTTAACACCCAGCGTCTTACAGAGTCTCGGCCGGCTCATAGACAACGTGTCCGACTCGGTGACTAACTACCATTGCCTTACAATACAAGTTTGTCCTCATGGAGGTTCATCCTTCTGGGCCCTAAGTCGCCTCTGGGTCTTGGGCCATCAGCGGGCTTCTTATGACTCGCCCCCTTCATGGGTTATCACTAGCAGTATGACCCGGCCCCTCCTGGGCGGTTCATACCCGGTAGCTATATCCCCAACATTCCTCGAGTCCTATCGCCTTCAACCGCATCACCTCACCCCCAACACCGTGGTGCTTCTCTCCGCCTTCGTGACCTTCTGTGAAGGTTACCTTGGCATCCTGCCCACACTCGAGCTATGGGGCAGGTCCTTCTACTTGAAACCGGGGACCTGGGCCAAGTGTGAGCTGGCTCAGTGCGACTCCGGGACCCGGTTCCCCTCCATCGCTCTACTGGAATCGACAAAGTTGTGGCAGAAGTCCTAATTCTACTTCTGCAACCTCCACCTGAAAAGGGACTACATCAACCTGCCGACTTTCACAACCGGCCCGCCTGGCATGCTGCGCGACAGCTGGGGGTAGCAGCCGAAGCCGGTGCCGGCTGTCATCACCAACATCTTGGTCCGGCTTCAGGAGATGACGGACACGGAGGGCCTCAAGCCAGTGGACCTGCTGGCCGCCTCCATTTATGGCTGGGTTTCACCCCTCCAAGCCCGGCCTCACCGGTTCTGCCACATGAGCGGCCGCCGGGATCCATGCCGGATGTCGACCAAGGAGCTTCCGCTGATTGAGGTGGTCCGCCACATGAACTTCTTCTCTAACAGCAAGCTTAGCGAGGCCGTCTGGAGCTTCGGCAAGCTACCATATAGCCGCACCAATCCTACACCGTCGGTTAGTATCTATTCCTCCTTCTTTGCTTATGTAGTGCTTCTCATCCGACCTGACCATTCGGACATGGGGCAGCGCTTTCCTGGAGTGGCCAATGCACCGACTCCAAGCTAGCCATGGATGTCGGACTGCGAGGAGAGCAACGCTGGCAACCCTGAGCTAGGGACAGCCTCATTGGAACACAGAGGCGAGGATGACACCGCCTAGGGAGGCGGCGTTGGAGGAGGCGGAGTCGCAGGAGGCGCCACAGGAGGAGATGGCGACGTCCGGGCCTGGCCGGATGACGAAGAAGACGACGAGGGGTAGTGCCTCCCTGAAGGCGTCACGAGGACGAGAGTCGGCCCTTCAATGGAGCGGCCGTCTAGCGGAGCGCCGACTGACGCTCCTCGCGCGCCCAAGCGTCGCGCCGAGGGGATGTTCGGCAGCAAGCTGCCCAAGAAGGCCCAGCAGGCGGCTACGACCAAGCAACACGAGGCCGCGAAGGTGGCTGAGGGAGTCCTGGATTAGGGGGGTCCTTGGACAGCCGGACTGTGTACTTGTGCCGCACTGTTGGACTATGAAGATACATGATTGAAGACTTCATCCTGTGTCCGGGTGGGACTCTCCTTTGCGTGGAAGGCAAGCTTGGCAATTCGGATATGTAGATTTCCTTCTCTGTAACCGACTATGTGTAACCCTAGCCCCCCGGTGTCTATATAAACCGGAGGGTTTAGTCCGTAGGACAACAACAATGATAATCATATGCTAGCTTCTAGGGTTTAGCCTCTATGATCTCGTGGTAGATCAACTCTTGTAATACTCATATCATCAAGATCTATCAAGCAGGAAGTAGGGTATTACCTACATAGAGAGGGCCCGAACCTGGGTAAACATTGTGTCCCCTGCCTCCTATTACCATTAGCCTTAGACGCACAATTCGGGACCCCCTGCCCGAGATCCATCAGTTTTGACACCGACATTGGTGATTTCATTGAGAGTTCCATTGTGTCGTCATGATAAGGCTTGATGGCTCCTTCAATCATCCAAAGCAATGCGATCCAGGGTGAGGCTTTCCTCCCCAGACAGATCTTTGTATTCGGCGGCTTCGCACTACGAGCCAACTAGCTTGGCCGTCTGAGCAGATCGATAGCTACGCCCCTGGCCATCAGGTCAGGTTTGGAAGCCTGAACTACAGTTCCGATATCCGCGGAGACTTGATCTTCGACGGATTTGAGCCCATGAC
This sequence comes from Triticum dicoccoides, assembly GCF_002162155.2. Taxonomy (NCBI): domain Eukaryota; kingdom Viridiplantae; phylum Streptophyta; class Magnoliopsida; order Poales; family Poaceae; genus Triticum; species Triticum dicoccoides. The sequence goes on along the minus strand of NC_041385.1, from coordinate 168,565,218 downwards.
AGGTGTGCCGTACAGTGGCAATGAGCATGACTTAGATCTGCCATTGGACGGTGTTCAGGAGAACGCACCCGCAGCTGCCCTGGCTTTAAATCCGGAACAGATCGTGCCATCCGAGGACGGGTGGATAGACCCCGCTACGGAGGCACTCATCGGCGATAGAGCCGAACACATACTTCGCCTCCAATGAGATCTGTGTCATCGGACCCTCGGACTCGTCTCTGGCCATAGGCTCCGAACCGCGCGAATCCGTGCCTATCAAACCAGACATGGAGTTTACCTCCGCGGATATCTTTTAGCACTCACCCTTGGGCAACGTGCTAAGCTCATTAAAACTATGACCGGCTTGAGTGGGAAGAGGACGACAAAGAAATACATTTCCCACCCACCACCCACTTAATAGCCACTGTCGACGACTCAACCGACATGCTTGATTTCGACTCCGAAGACATCAACGATACGAAGGACGACTCCGAAGAAGAACAGGAACCACCGTCCACAGGGCGCTGGACAGCCACCTCATCATATGATATATACATGGTGGACACACCCAAAGAAAACAACGGCAAGGAACGAAAGGATGCAACGGAGGATAATCCTCTTGAGAAGCAATCAAAGCGCCAACGTTAGCGGCGCCGCTCTAAATCCCGCCATAGCAAAAACAGCGATAACGGCACAAGAAAGAATCATACCCCGGACGATTCCAAAGGTAACGACGACCCCATGGACCCAGCTATGGAGCAGGATGAGCCAGGGGATGGCGAACATAGTCCGGGGCCGCTGTCCGATCATAGCGATGCCAAAGACAAAACTCATAAACATGTCTGCGAAGAGGATAACAGTCCGGACAACGATACATTCATCATCCCAGAAAAGCACTTGGAACAAGAGAACCTCCACAAAAGGCTTATCGCCACCGCGAGGAGCTTGAAGAAGCAGAAGCAAAGGCTTAAGGCCGCGCAGGATACGCTCAACCACAGATGGAACAAAGTGCTCGACATTGACGAAAAATACGGTGGCGATCGCCACACGAAGAGCTACCCAAAGCAGAAGCTGCTGCTCGAATTCAACGACGAGGCCATAGAGCCCATCCCACCGAAAAACAATATGGACGATCTGCCGGACCGACCACCCCGTGGCTGACACAAAGCGGCTAATGACGCCGCACACAAGTCAGCACACGATCTACATGAGCACCTGGACAAAAGAGCCGGTATGGCTAGGTCCATCTATGGATCCAGGAAGCATGCTCCTACGTAGCATCACGGACACCAAAATGACTATACTGACCGAATACCAGCTCGGAATCAACACCGAACACTAAATCCGTCGGAAGCATGCCACGACACATCCAAATACAGGGGTGCCGCGCACCCCCTGTGCTTCACTGATGAGGTGCTGGATCACGAATTTCCAGAGGGATTTCAACCTGTAAACATAGAGGCATATGACGGAACGACAGACCCTGCAGTCTGGATTGAGGACTTTATTCTTCACATCCATATGGCTCGAGGAGACGATCTCCATGCCATCAAATACCCACCCCTCAAGTTGAAAGGACCAGCTCGGCACTGGTTGAAAAGCCTCCCCGAAAACTCAATTGGAAGTTAGGAGGAACTTGAGGATGCTTTTAGGGCTAATTTTCAAGGGGCCTATGTTCGACCTCCGGATGCAGACGATTTCAGTCACATAATCCAACAACCCGGAGAGTCAGCCCGTAAACTTTGGAACAGATTTCTCACCAAGAAGAACCAAATCGTCGACTGCCCGGATGCTGAAGCCTTAGCGGCTTTCAAACACAATGTCCAGGACGAATGGCTCGCCAGACACCTCGGCCAGGAAAAACCGAGGACAATGGCAGCCTAACAAGCCTTATGACCTGCTTTTGCGCGGGCGAGGACAGTTGGTTGGCCGGCAGCGGCACCAGCGACCCAGGCACATCCGAAATCAGGGACGGCAATGGGAATCCGCGACGCAATAAAAACAAGCATCGAAATAATGAAGACAGCCCATACAACATGGCGGTAAACGCAAGATTCAGGGGCTCTCAACTCGGTCAACGGAAAAAGCCATCTAAAGGCAGCAGAGATGGACCATCCAGCCTAAACAAAATTCTAGACAGATCATGTCAGATCAATGGCACCCCCGAGAAACCTGCGAATCACACCAACAAAAAATGTTGGGTCTTCAAGCAGGCCGGCAAGCTAAACGCCGCACACAAGGGGAGGGAGCCGCCAAGAGACGAGGACGAACCTCGCCAGTCGAACACTGGGGGACAGAAAACATTTCCACCAGAGGTCAAAACAGTGAACATGATTTACGCAACCCACATACCAAAGAGGACGCGCAAACGCGCACTCCGAGATGTATACACTCTAGAACCTGTCGCCCCCAAATTCAACCCATGGTCGGCCTGCCCGATCACTTTCGATCACAAGGATCATCCGACTAGTATCCAGCACGGAGGCTCGGCTGCCTTGGTGCTCGACCCAATAACTGGCGGATACCATCTCACCCGAGTCCTCATGCACGGCGGCAGTAGTCTTAATCTGATATATCAGGACACTGTCCGCAAGATGGGGATAGACCCATCAAGAATCAGCCTAAGCAATACCACCTTTAAAGGAGTAATACCAGGCGTGGAGGCCTGCTGCACGGGCTCTCTAACACTAGAGGTTGTATTCGGTTCTCCCGACAACTTATGAAGCGAACAACTAATCTTCGATTTTGTTCCATTCCGAAGCGGCTACCATGCACTACTCGGAAGAACGGCCTTCACTCGTTTCAATACAGTTCCGCATTACGCTTATCTTAAACTTAAGATGCCCGGTCCATGTGGCGTCATCACAATTAGCGGAAATACATAGCGTTCCCTGCGTGCGGGAGAATATGTGGCCGCTCTAGCAGCTGATACACTGACCGGCCTCTCCAACCCAAGTAGCTAATCTGTCGTCGAGACCACGGACACTGCTAGATGTGTTCGGTGCACCACTATTTGTAGGAGCACATATAAACGTGAGCTTGACTGAGGGCTATGCCCCCATATGTGGTTCTAGGGGCTGCCTGCACGAAAAGAATCCATAGTTCGGTTGGATCCTATTTACACTTAAGAAATTGAATTTTCACGGTTCATTAAGTTTAACCAACATTATGCACGGTCTCAAAAGACTATTTCACTTGAGTTTTTCCTTCTTTTTACAGATGACTATCGTTCTACAGCCTTCCAGGATACGGCACAACAGAGACAAAGGCGCAGACGTGCAGCAGGGACCCGTTCCAAGGTTTCTTTTTAGATTAAGACCCTGTGTAAACCTTTTTCACTGTCTCTTGTTGGCTCACACCCCCCTGGTACTTAAAACGACCAAGAGGGATACCAGCATTATTGGCAAACTTATTATTCGCCGATCTAAAATGGACGTTATAAGGGCAGCATCCAATGTGTTTTTGGGATTTATGCCCTTACCACAACTGCTCTTTCATCACATCAAATTTATGCACGTATCCGGAAATTCAAGGATCATTATCGAGGGCGGTACTCAGCCCAGTATATGTTGTAAAGTCGAATACCTTCGGGAGTGTTCGGCGTCGCGAGTTTGGCCTTATATGCATCAGCTCTGAATCATGTCTTTGGTCAATAGTTGGGTTTGCCCGGCTCCCGTGTTTTGCTACCTTACATTCCGCTCTATCGGCTAAGGTGGCACCGGGAGAACTACTGCGATTGTGCCCTAGTTCATCTAGATGAGCACCTCAGTAGAGAAAGTCGAAAACTGACTGTCATGATAAAGCGAGAGACTGGTCAACCACTCGATGACCCAGCGGAGTCTTCACGATTCCTCCGCATTAACAAAGGACCGGTTTCTCGGTCACGTATGTACACGCACCATAATCGGATGGGCGCGAACATACTAGGGGCTATATAGTAGCCCCACCGTCAAACTCCTATGGCTAAGTGAAAGTGTTAAAGCTATATAGTCTAATCGCCTTGTTCGCCATGCTATCACCTCCTTAACGGACCAAGACGTTGGATCAGGTGTGATTATGCGCTTTAACCGAACACCCCCGCATTATATGTGTGGGGGCTAAAGCCGACGACTGCAAACTTTCAGGTTATATACATACATACATAAATGACCGCATAGGAGGCACTATAATACTTTACGGGAAAAAGTATAAATATAGCCTTTATTATCAAAAAAGCATTGTTTTTACAATAAAGATACATGTCACTGGAACATGGTATTCTTTGAGCACCGAGCCTCTATTAAACGGGCACCTTCTAGGACTTCTTCAAAATAGTGCTCGGGCGAGCCTTGACCCCCGGACGGATCCCTGATTGCAACATCGGTGGCCTCCATCTTCGCCCAATATGTCTTAACATGGGCAAGAGCCATCCGTGCACCCTCTATGCACGCCGACCTCTTGACAACGTTGATATGAGGCACAACACAAAGAAATCGTTGCACTAAACCAAAATAACTACCTGAACTCGGTTCCTTCGGCCACATGTGATCCACGACAGCCTTCATGGCAAGCCCGGACAACATATGGAGCTCGGCCCACTCGGCCATTTGCTCATTCAACAGCAGCGGACGCTTTGGAGCACTAAACTGCGACCAGAACAATATTTCCACCTCATCATATCCTTGAAATACTCCGTCGCATCAGCAGCACTCTTTGCTAAATCCAAGTATGCGTCTGCAGAACTCCACAATTGATCAAGAGGGGCATATTTTGGATCGCCGAACTTCGTTTGCAATAAAAAGGGCTTCCCAGCCGCGATATCTCTGGCTTGCCGAAGCTCCTCCCGCGCCGCTCTGATTTCAGAGCGAGTTTCCTTTGCTGCTTGCAAGGCCTTCTCTAGGTCAGTCGTTTTCGTCTGGTTTTCCCTTTCGAGAAGCTCATATCGGCTGGCGACATTTTGTAGCTCAATAGTCATGTTGGCTATTTTATCCTCACTTTGGCGATGAGCAGCCTATTCGGCTTTTAATTCTTCGTCTGCCTTCAGGGCGGCCGCATCACTTCTCCTAGCTTGCTCCTTGGCTCGGGCAAGTTCTACCTGAAGGGTCTCCACGGCGGCAGCCCCATTTGCAGTCAAAGCATATTATAAATACTAGCATCATGCTCTTCTTAATATTTGCTGACCACCCTAACATACATACCCTGTGCCTCATCAAGCCGCTTGTTCACAAGCATGATGTCCGCATCCGCCACGTCAAGTTGCCGCCTCAATTCGGCAAATTCAGCAGTCCGGACAGCCGCTGGACCCTCAGCCGCCTGCGCACGAAAGCAGCGCTATCATTACCTGAGACTATGATCCTTTGTTTGCCGCGTCTGGACGGCAACCAGAGTCTCAGGGGCTACTATCTATACAAAGCACACCTTGCACGTGTGGTACAGTCAAATATATATATATATATATATATATATATATATATATCACTTTGCGTACCTCAAAGCCTCTTAGCAGGCTCGTAAAAGCTTCATTCAACCTGCCTTTTGCGGATGAAATCCTCTCAACCACCATACCCATTAAGGTATGATGTGCCTCTGAGATAGCCGCTTGCTCCAGAAGACCATCAATGTGTCCGGTTGTACGCCGGACAATCCCGGGCTTCTTCTGTTGGTCTCCTTAGGAGCCGAGAACTCCGGATTTCGGGCGGCCGAAGAGTTACCTTCTGGCCTTTGCGGATTAGGAGAAATCCTCCGGGACGACACCTCAGGGTCGTCCGCCTCATGAGGCGGGGAAGCAGGGGGTGGCATTTCGCTCTCCATCATCTCTAGAAGAAGATCCCCTAAAGACGAACATTGTTGAGAAGGGCTATGAGCCGGACTGCAAAACATATGTCTCGGTTGTTATTCTCAAGAAAAGAGCAGGGCGTATTTACTAAAGTGCCTTTATTCACTTACGGCTCGGTTGACGGCTGACCCCCTTGCGGGCGCTATGCGGTAAGGATGCCCGCTGGGGCAGGGCCCCCTGGTGAAGGTTTCTTCCCTTGTTTGAAAACCTCCATTTCCAAGTCTTCAGAGGCGGTCCTTTTCGTCCCGTAGGGACAGGCAATTCTGGATTCACCTCCCCGATCATCCTCCAACACGGAGGCATTAATTCCCCCGGGTAGGATGCGTAATGTATGAAGCCCGCTTTTGGCTTCTCTATTCCTCCCCTCGTCTTCTCCTAAGGGCACTAGATAAGGTGCACGAGCCAGCATCCTGGTTAGTACAGGATCCGGCGAGCCTTCGGGAAGAGGGGCCGAACACCTGATCCTCTCCGCCTTTCTTATCCAGTCCTAGCCGAGGATAATTTTTCAGAATAATGGTGTAACAAATATAATGACATCATGTTCGGTTGCGGAGTTACTTACTTGGGTACCTGGACGGTTGCAGTTGATACCCGCATCCTCGATGGTGTCCAGACTCTTTATTCGTGATCCGAAGAATAAACAATACATTCCTTCGAGCGTTACGCCGAAGAAGTGTTGAATGGTTCACAGTCCTTCTGGGTTGAACTCCCACATATGGAGAGATCGATGTTGGCATGGCAGGACACGACGAACTAACATTACTTGAATTACTTTAACTAGACTGATATCCCTTTTGAGGAGATCTCGGATGCGGCTTTGCAATGGCAGCACGTCATTAACTGGTCCCCAGTCCAGCCCCTTGTTGACCCATGATACCAGTTGTGGCGGAGGGGCAGAGCGGAAGGCTGGGGCGGCTACCTGCTTTGTACCTCGGGGTGCTGTGATGTAGAACCACTCCCGTTGCCATAGGTCGGACACCTCCGGGAAGGAACCCATTGGCCATAAGGCGTCGGAACCTTTTTTTATTATAGCGCCTCCGCACTCCACGTGTCGCCCGTCGATCATCTTTGGCTTCACATTAAAGGTCTTGAGCCATAAGCCGAAGTGTGGGGTAATGCGTAGGAAGGCCTCACACACGACGATAAACGACGAGATGTGAAGGAAGGAATCTGGAGCTAGGTCATGAAAATCTAGCCCGTAATAGAACATGAGCCTTCTAACAAAGGGATCAAGACTAGAGCCTAGCCCTCGGAGGAAGTGGGAGACGAATACAACACTCTCATTGGGTTCGGGAGTGGGGATAACCTTCCCTTGAGCAGGTAGCCTGTGAAGGATTTGGGCGGTCAGATACCTAGCCTCCCTAAGCTTCTTGATGTCCTCCTCTGTGACAGAAGAGGCCATCCACTGGCCTTGAAGGTTGGATCCGGACATGGTTGAAGGTCCGGAGCACTTAGACTGAACCTTGGGTGTTGGAACTTGAGGTAGGGGAAGGGAAGGATCGGGCGTGGAAAGTAAAGGACCGGTCTTGACCTCTTTATAAAGACGGTGAATATCAAGCGTCCTCTGCGTGGCCGTTTGGAACTTGCCTAAAACCGAGGAGTCATACTGACGGCACGGTTGGGTTACCCATGCCCGTATTGATGAGAATCCCGTGATAAGGGGAACACGATCTCTGCTTTGACAAGACATGCCAATAAAACTGCCTCGCAAGACATGCAGCTGAAGGTTGAGAAAAACGGTTCGTATAATGACCGGGCCGCGGCATGATGTCACGCTATGGAAAGTTGTCAGTAGATTAGATTTGTGGAATATTATGCTCTCTACGGTGGTACGTGGAATTTGTTTTGCAGAGCCAGACATGATTCATGTGTTCAAAATCTACCTTGGAGTATTCAGAGAAGGAACCCGCCTTGCAATGCCGAAGACAATTTGCACGCTGGACTCGTCTTCATTGAAGCCTGGTTCAGGGGCTACTGAGGGAGTCCTGGATTAGGGGGTCCTCGGACAGCCGGACTATGTACTTGTTCTAGACTATTGGACTATGAAGATACAAGATTGAAGACTTCATCCCGTGTCCGGGTGGGACTCTCCTTTACGTGGAAGGCAAGCTTGGCAATTCGGATATGTAGATTTCCTTCTCTGTAACCGACTCTGTGTAACCCTAGCCCCCTCCGGTGTCTATATAAACCGGAGGGTTTAGTCCGTAGGACAACAACAATGATAATCATAGGCTAGCTTCTAGGGTTTAGCCTCTATGATCTTGTGGTAGATCAACTCTTGTGATACTCATATCATCAAGATCAATCAAGTAGGAAGTAGGGTATTACCTCCATAGAGAGGGCCCGAACCTGGGTAAACATTGTGTCCCCTGCCTCCTGTTACCATTAGCCTTAGACACACAGTTCGGGAACCCCTACCCGAGATCCGCCGGTTTTGACACCGATAGTGGTCGCCACCCGGAGGGCCCTAAAGGAGTTGCCGATGGTGTCTGGGTAAGTGCATCAGTTGCATGGTCTTTATATTTTTTGTCTTTCCCTTTGCGAGTTTCTCATTCTTGTTTGCTTTGCTGAGCAAGGCACCCATCCCCACAACGCAGGCTCCATCCGCCTTGCTGATCGGGTCAGCAGGGGGCTCCGAGGAGGCCCGACGTGTGGACCCGATCACCGCCCTTCGAGAGGTGACAGAAAGGAATGCGTGGGAGGCGCGAGAGGAGCGATAGGCCGCAGATCAGGCGACAGTGCAGGCAGAGGCCGATGCCAAGGCCACGAAGGATTCTGCTGGTGGCGGGATCCCGTAGGCTGCCAATCTCGAGCAGCCGAAGGCGTAGGTGGGGGAGAGCCAGACACCGTCTAGAGCAGCCGAAGCCAACCAATCAGCGCCAGAGCATGGTACGCCTCCAACGTATCTATAATTTTTGACTGTTCCATGCTATTATTTTATCTGTTTTTGATGTTTTATATGCATTAATATGCTATTTTATATTATTTTTGGGACTAACCTATTAACCTAGAGCTCAGCGTCAGTTCCTATTTTTCCTTGTTTTTGAGTTTCGCAGAAAAGAAATACCAAACGGAGTCCAAACAAAATGAAACTTTCGCGATGCTTTTTGTTGGACCAGAAGACAACCAGAATACTTGGAGATGAAGTCAGAGGAGCAACGAGTCAGCCACAAGGACGGAGGGTGCGCCCAGGGGGTAGGGCGCGCCCCCATCCTTGTGGGGCCCCCGTGACCCTCCGACCTAATTCTTTTGCCTATATATTCCCATATATCCCCAAACCACCAGAGGCATCCACGAAAACACTTTTCCACCGCCGCAACCTTTTGTACCCATGAGATCCCATCTAGGGACCTTATTCGGCACCCTGCTGGAGGGGGATTCGATCATGGAGGGCTTCTACATCAACTCTATTGCCCTTCCGATGAAGCGTGAGTAGTTTACCACAGACCTACGGGTCCATAGCTAGTAGCTAGATGGCTTCTTCTCTCTCTTTGATCCTCAACACCATGTTCTCCTTGATGTTCTCGGAGATCTATTCTATGTAATACTTTTTTGCGGTGTGTTTGCCGAGAACCGATGAATTGTGGATTTATGATCAGCTTATCTATGAATATTATTTGAATCTTCTCTGAATTCTTATATGCATGATTTGATATCTTTGTAATTCTCTTTGAACTATTGGTTTTGTTTGGCCAACTAGATTGGCTTTTCTTGCAATGGGAGAAGTCTTAGCTTTGGGTTCAATCTTATGGTGTCCTTTCCCAGTGAAGTAGGGGCAGCAAGGCACATATTGTATTGTTGGATAAAAGTATGGGGTTTTCATCATATTGCTAGACTTAATTCCTCTACATCATGTCATCTTACTTAATGCGTTACTCTGTTCTTTATGAACTAAATACTCTAGATGTATGTTGAATAGTGGTCGATGTGTGGAGTAATAGTAGTAGATGCAGAATCGTTTCGGTCTACTTGACACGGACGTGATGCCTATATTCATGATCATTGACTTAGATATCGTCATAACTTTGCGCTTTTCTATCAAATGATCGGCAGTAATTTGTTCACCCACCGTATAATTTGCTATCTTGGGAGAAGCCTCTAGTGAAACCTATGGCCCACGGGTCTATTTTCCATCATATTAGTTTCCGATCTACTATTTTGCAATCTTTTACTTTCCGATCTATAAACAAAAAATACCAAAAATATTTACTTTATCGTTTATCTATCTCTATCAGATCACTTTTGCAAGTAACCGTGAAGGGATTGACAACCCCTTTATCGCGTTGGGTACAAGTTGTTTGATTGTTTGTGCAGGTATTCAGTGATTTGTGCGTTATCTCCTACTGGATTGATAGATTGGTTCTCAAACCAAGGTAAATACTTATCTCTACTTTGCTACATCACCCTTTCCTCTTCGAGGGAAAAAGCAACACAAGCTCAAGAAGTAGCAGGAAGAATTTCTGGCACCATTGCTGGGGAGATCTACACCAAGTCAAGACATACCAAGTACCCATCATAAAATTCTCATCTATTGCATTACATTAATCTCCATTTGCCTCTCATTTTCCTCTCCCTCACTTCTAAAATGCCTTTTGAAAAGATTCGCCCTTTTCTTCGTCCTTTTCTTCGCTTCCTTTCCATACGTCTTTTTGTTTGTGTTTCCATGTGCCTTCTATTTGCTTGCATCTTTGCTTGCTAAAAATCTATTGATATTGATCCACTTAAAGTGTTCTACTTGGATCATCTTCGATCTATATGTGTTGAAACCCCAACTAGTTTAGTTGAGGGAAAATCTTTAGATGAGCATGCTCATTTTGTGCGTCACCGTTTGTCGGAAAAAGAGAGACTCTTATGGAATCAAATAAACAATTTGTTGTGTTATGCTTGGAATCTTTGTGAAATTTATGATTTTACTTGTTGCTCTAAGAACCCTAAAAACACCTTCCCTACCTATGTGAGTTTAATAATAATGAAATCTTATCTTCTTATGAAAAGGGTGTTTATAGTTACTATGATATTGAACAAATTGAAGAATTTGTTGCTTTTAAGGGTGTTCATGAAGTTCATTCTTTGATTGAAAAGTATGATATTACTCTCTACAAATCTGAAAATTCCAACATACTTAACTATTGCTATGAGAACTATGCTCATAATGCCTATGTTAAGTAGTTTATTGAGAGAATGACCATTGCTTTGGAAGAAAATAATGATATGCATGAATCTATAGATAATTATGATTCCGATGATTTGATTGAAATATCCCTTGATGAACATGATGCTTGCTATTCTTATGTCCGTGAAGCCAATATTTATGGAGATGAATTTGCTAAGTTCCTTATGTTAAACATGAGATTGTTGCTATTGCACCCATACTTGATAGTTCCTTGAATCAAAAGCATGATTGCAAATAATGTTATTATAAATTATATTAATGTTAATTGTGTTAATGATATGCAAAACCCTAAGCTTGGGGATGCTAGTTTTGCTATGTCCACTACTTGTTGCAATGATCATGATTGGGGTGATTCTTGTTATGATCTTGAAAATTTATTTAAGCCCCATGATGAATATGAGATTGATAATAATGTTTGCAATAATATTGAAAGTGGGTTTGGAAGAGTGTCAACTTTAGATCCCACATATTTGGAGAATGTTCAGTCTTATGAATGTTTTGAGAAAAGTGGGTTTGGAGAGGCCATGACTTTAGTTAATGTTGATCCCACTATTTTGGAAGAGTGTCAACTTCGCATGCATGTGGATCGTGTTGAGAATATGTTTTGTGATATATATATTGTTGAATTTGCTTATGATCCTACATGTAATTATTATTAGAGAGGAAAATATGGTTGTAGAAATTTTCATGTTACTAAATAACCTCTCTTCATGTTGAGATTCTTATCGTCTCTTTCTTCTTCCTTGCGTATGCTAGTTTTTGCTTGCCTTGATAATTTGTTTGCTTATAAAATACTTATGCATAAGAAGTATGTTAGACTTAGATGTGTTTGTCAATTTTTTAATTATGCTCTCTTTGTGCTTCAATTCTTCTCTTTTATGTGAGCACCATTGAAATTATCAATGCCTAGCTAAGGGTGTTAAACAATAGCGCTTGTTGGGAGACAACCCAAATTTATTTTTTCTTTGCTTTCTGCTCCTGTTTTATAAATAATTCATATAGCCTCTAGATAGATGTTTTTTTGTGTTTTAATTAGTGTTTGTGCCAAGTAAGACCTTTGGGATAGCTTACAGTGATAGTTGTTTTAATCTTGCTGATAAACAGAAACTTTTCGCTCACGAAAATAATTTTAATAATTCATAGAGGCGTGCTTTTGATCTGATTCTTCTTGTAATAGATTGGTACACAAATTGCCGAGGTTGTCCTAATTTGTCAGAATTTTTGGAGTTACAGAAGTATTCGAAGTTTCCAGATTGCTATAGACTGTTCTGTTTTTGACAGACTCTGTTTCTTTGTGTTGTTTTCTTATTTTGATGAATCTATGGGTAGTATCGGGGGGTATGAACCATAAAGAAGTTGTAATACAGTAGATATTACACCAATATAAATAAATAATGAGTTCACAACAGTACAATAAAGTGGTGATTTATTTTCTTATACTAACGGAGCTTATGAGATTTTCTGTTGAGTTTTGTGTTGTGAAGTTTTCAAGTTTTGGGTAATTAAGGATTTGATGGACTATGGAACAAGGAGGGGTAAGAGCCTAAACTTGGGGATGCCCAAGGCACCTGAAAGGATCGATATAGTTGACTGGAGGGGGGTGAATAGGCAACTAACAATTTTTAGCTTTTCTTTACCAAATTAAACTTTGCATCAAAGTAGGTTGTCTAGATATGCAACTAGGTGAGCAACCTATATGATGCAATCAACAACAAGCACACAAGCAATCAAGGGATACAACACTAATAAGCTTGCACAAGTAAAGGCACGAGATAACCAAGAGTGGAGCCGGTGAAGACGAGGATGTGTTACCGAAGTTCCTTCCTTTTGAGTGGAAGTACGTCTCCGTTGGAGCGGTGTGGAGGCACAATGCTCCCCAAGAAGCCACTAGGGCCACCGTATTCTCCTCACGCCCTCACACAATGCGAGATGCCATGATTCCACTATTGGTTCCCTTGAAGGCAGCGACCGAACCTTTACAAACAAGGTTGGGGCAATCTCCACAACTTAATTGGAGGCTCCCAACGACACCATGAAGCTTCACCACAATGGACTATGGCTCCGCGGTGACCTCAACCGTCTAGGGTGCTCAAACACCCAAGAGTAACAAGATCCGCTAGGGATTAGTGGGGGAATCAAATTTCTCTTGGTGGAAGTGTAGATTGGGGCCTTCTCAACCAATCTCGAGCAAATCAACAAGTTTGATTGGCTAGGGAGAGAGATCGGGCGAAAATGGAGCTTGGAGCAACAATGGAGCTTAGGGATAGAAGAGGTGCGTCTTCTTGGAGAAGAAGACCCCCTTATATAGTGGGGGGACAATTCCAACCGTTACCTACCACTCAGCCCGCGACTCGCGGTACTACCGCACGGGCCTGCGGTACTACCGCGGTGTCCCGCGGTACTACCGTGGGTGCGGCAGAGCCTGGACCTGAACAGAAGAGCACTGACAGGGTGTGGTAGAACCGCTGGCGCGGTACTACCGCGACACCATGCGGTACTACCGCAGGGCAGCCACGGTCCAGGCACGGTAGGCACGGATATAAAAAAATACATCTATGACTACCTCCGCTGAGATTTTATCGATGCAAAAATCCAACACGGTACTACTGCAGCCCAGGTGCGGTACTACCATGCAGGGTGCAGATGTAAAAAATTACATCCACCCCTACCTTCGCCCATGCTGCCGTGCCTGGCCAGGCAGCACGGTACTACCACCCTAGAGCACGGTACTACCGCGTAGGGCGCGGATGTAAAAAATTACATTCGCCCCTACTACCGCTTGTGCAGCAGCCCCAGGCCAGAGCTCATAGTACTACCGCTCAAAAAGGAGCGGTACTACTGTGGGAGCCCACGATAGTGCCGTGCCGGAGCCCGGTACTACCACTGGCACCTGCGGTAGTACCGCTCTGGGGAGCAGTACTACCGCCAGCCTGTGAACGGCAACACTCGGAGTCCTTCATTTCGCAGAGACATGGTGAGACGGAGGAAACTCCAAAGATCCAAAGGAAAGGCGCCGCAAAGGGAACGTGTACGTGAGATTCCACCCAAACCTTTCCAAAGCGGATCCCCTCTTAATAGTACGGCTTTCCTAACCAAAAAGAAACGTAGAGAAACACCGTCTTTAATAATCTTCGAGGGGCATCAAATCGTCTTGTGTTTAGTCATGATATATCTGAAAAGCTCAATAGACATTATTAGTCCGCAAAAGCATTGTCATCAATCACCAAAACTACTAAGGGACAAGTATGCCCTTACAATCTCCCCCTTTTTGGTGGATTGATGACAATACGGGATTTGCACATAGAGATAACAGATGAGGCATCGGCAAACCAACCATCTATAAAATATAGACGGGCTCCCCCTAGATGTGTGCATTCTAGAGATGTGCTTTGGACAGCACGGCACACATACTAGGATCAACACTCCCCCTATATTTTATAGACAAGGCATCTCTTGCAATAGTAAAAACATCATTAAGGAAGTAGGCAAGAAGATAGATATGACTAAGTAACGAAGACATAAAGATAAGTAGGAGTGCATATGTCTTACACCATATGATAGAACTTAGTCTCACAAGCACAACCAAACCAAAGCAAACGAAGTTCAACAGACAGAAAGCAAAGCGACAAGGCGAAACACATGACACACGACACGCAAATCCTACACTCTCTCCCCCTTTGGCATCGAGACACCAAAAAGACAGAGAGGGCACCTACAACAAAGGTGGTAGCTCAGGCGGAGGACAACTCCTTGTTGCCAGACTCGGCAGCAGGAATGGTCTCCTCCTCAGAATCACTCCACTTGTAGCCCTGCTTAGCCATCCAGGCAGCCTCGAGGGTGATGTGCTTCTCAAATCCGCTAGACACGTCCTCGCCGCACGCCCTCAAGATCCTCTTGTCGCGATGGCGACACTCCTTCTGAGCAACATGGGCCTTGTACTGACCCTGGGTCTGCATGCAGAACAGCCTCTTCATCTTGATCTTCAGCTTCTTCGCCCAAGAGGGCTCAACAGAGGGAGGAGTGTAACCAGCAAAACGGTCCTCAGCAGCTTCTTCCTCCTCAATATCCTCCTCATCCACAACCATCTTGGCAGCCTTAGCGGTAGTGGTGGTGTTAGCCCATTGACTCTTAATGCGGAGCTTGATGGTCTCATGACGAATCCAGCCTGGAGCTCAAACTCATCATTGGGATAGAGCTTCTCCCAAGTCTTGGAGATCAAGTGAAACAGGTAAGGCCCATAGATGGGGACCTTACGGTTGAACACAGCAAACTGAAGCTCACACCACATGATATGTGAGACATCAAGTGGCTGAGTCTGAGTCTGACGAGCCTCCACACAAATGGGCATCATGTCAACAAGGTAAGCATGCACCTGGCCCATGTCACCAATGCATGGGAAGAGGGTGTTGCGGAAGAGCCGATGCATGATTTCAAGGAAGGGGTTCAGCACCCACACCTGCTTCTTGCTGGGAAGAGTCTTCTGAACAAGGAAAGGCATGAGCTTGTTCTTGTTGGCAGACTCAGAGTTGGCATGAGGGTGGACTCCAACGGGCGTGTCGAGCCCTTCATCTGGAACTTGAAGCAACTCCATGAACTCCTTCCATTTAGAAGACATCCGTCGACCATTGGTCATCCAAGTCATGGTCCTTGCTTCATCGAAGTCAAAGTGAACCGAAGCAAAGAATTGTGCCAAAATTTCTGGATCAAAGTCCATGTGAAAAGTGAGCATGTGCTCAATGCCAAACTGCTCCACTAGATCCAAGGCCTCTCCAAAGTAGCCATGGTTCTTGTCCTGCCTCATATGATGCATGTCAATCCAGTGAACTTCCACATAGATGTTCTGCTTGGCCTTGATCACATCAAGATAGATAAGATTCTACTGCTTGGTCCAAAAGAGATCATTGCCTCAGAAGTTAGCCCAGGGATTCACATATGGATTGAGCTTCCTTCGAATGACGAACTCGGCCTGAGGCATCTCATCCATGCCCATGACGGGCTCCTTCTGCTTGGTGGCAGTGTGCTTGGTCCTGCGTTGGGAAGCAGATGACCCCTTTAGAGCTTCGTCTTGGTTGCGCAGCCGCTTTGACCCTGTGTCATGGCTGGGATTCGAGTGACGAGCATGAGAACCGGAGCCACCACCACTTAGACACAAAACACAAGAACACACACGAGAAACAAGAAAGATCAATGCAAATGCCAAGGCCAAAGCCAAAATAAACAAATAAGCACGAGATCTGGACAGAAAAAGAGCTCAGGATGCATCTACGGTAGTAGTGGTCCGCTGTATGGATGTAAAAAAATTACATCCACACCAGCCATGGTAGTGGGAGGCACGGTAGTACCGCGCCTGGAGCAGAAGTAATTTTTTACTTCTGTGCTCCAAGCAGTAGTACTGCACCAAGGAGCGGAAATACCGCTCCAAGGAGCGGAAGTACCGCGTGGAGCCGGTTACGAGCGAGGGTGCGGTAGTACCGCTCTAGGAGGAGCAGTAGTACCGCACAGATCGAAAAAATGCGACCGGAGCCATGGATCTGGATCTAGAACCTCCGCACGTCTGCATCAGTACTACCGTTGATCAAATGGAACTATTTTGACAATCCAAAGAACATGTTTACTACACTACCACTCTCCTACGAATCCCACTTGCATAGATTTAGCCAAATATCTCAAGAACACCACATGCATCTCCCCAAGACCTAGAAGCACAAGAAAGGAAGAAAAAGAGAGGAACTTGGGGAAAAACCTTGGTCCATGGCAAGAGGGCGAGGTGGGGAACGATCGCACCGATCGGAATCCGAGGAGAGCGATCGGAGATGAAGATCTGGCGAGGGCCTCCAGCGCCGTTCTTGGGCAGGAGAGAGAGAGAGAGACGGGGTGGGGAATAGAGATGAATGGGTATGGGGGAGTTAGAACAACCACTGCCCCGCTCTTAACCCCATCCGCTCGCGTGGGCGTGGAAGTACCGCGGGTCATCGCGGTAGTACCGCCGGGGCGGAAGTACCGCATGCTGGGCGGTAGTACCGCTCTTCTAACGGTAGTAAAAAATTAATGCCGCGATGGTAGCGGTAGTACCGTGCCCCTGGAAAGCAACTGTGCATGCACAGAGCCACCAACTCATGTGGTAGTACCGTGGCTTGCCACGGTAGTACCGTAACCCCAAGAAAGTGCAAGTTTCACACGAGAGGGAAAAAGGCATTTGCAAGACAACCTTCAAAAATGCCGAACAGCCAAGAAGCAAGCACAAACGACGACACAAACACGGCACAGAGAAGAAAGCACAAGACAACGGAGACCAACAAACTGACCACAACTCTCAGGAAGAGAGGGTGGTGGCCGAAGCCACCTATGTATGAGTCACTTGGCATGGCACCGCGAAGAATTATCCTTGGTCCCATGACCGAGACTCGTCTTTGAAGCACAAGTACCATCGAAAATGGCTAATGTGAAATAGTTTGATCAATTTATGCATAATGGGGGGAGGGAAAGTTCATTGAGAGAACAATACTCCCCCTATGTCCATGCCTACACCTAGACAAGATAGCATGATGAGTATGGTGGGGTGTGCAAGGGTTCAAACCACATTGCTTGAATCAATGATATTTACTTCATGCCTTAACTCGCGAAATCTTACTTCATCCAAGGGCTTCGTGAAAATATTTGCAAGGTTATCATGAGTGTTGACATACTTGAGCTTGATCTCCCCTCGCCTAATGTGATCCCTGATGATATGATACCGAATCTCAATACTTTGTGATACGTCTCCAACGTATCTATAAATTTTGATTGTTCCATGCTATTATATTACCCGTTTTGGATGTTTATGGGCTTTATTTTATACATTATTATAACTTTTGGGACTAACCTACTAACCGGAGGCCCAGCCCATAATGTTGTTTTTTTGCCTATTTCAGTATTTCGAAGAAAAGGAAAATCAAATGGAGTCCAAACGGAATGAAACCTATTGGAGCATGATTTTTGGAACGAACAAGATCCGGAGAGCTTGGAGTGCAAGTCAAGAAACAACCGGAGCCTCCACGAGATAGGAGGGCGCCACCCCCCCTGTAGGGAGCGCCCCCTGTCTTGTGGGCCCCTCGGGCGTCCACCGACGTACTTCTTCCTCCTATATATACCTACGGACCCCGAAAACATCCAGGGGAACCACGAAACACAATTTCCACCACTGTAACCTTCTGTATCCGTGAGATCCCATCTTGGAGCCTTCGTCAGCACTCTGCCGGAGGGGGAATCGGCCATGGAGGGCCTCTACATCAACATCCTTGCCCCTCCTATGAGTTGTGAGTAGTTTACCACAAACCTACGGGTCCATACTTATTAGCTAGATGGCTTCTTCTCTATTTTTGGATCTCAATACAATGTTCTCCCCCTCTCTTGTGGAGATCTATTCGATGTAATCTCTTTTTGCGGTGTGTTTGTCGAGATCCGATGAATTGTGGGTTTATGATCAGATTTATCTATGGATATTAATTGAATCTTCTTTGAATTCTTTTATGTATGATTGAGTTATCTTTGCAAGTCTCTTCGAATTATCGGTTTGGTTTGGCCTACTAGATTGATCTTTCTTGCCATGGGAGAAGTGCTTATCTTTGGGTTCAATCTTGCGGTGTTCTTACCCAGTGACAAAAAGGGTTGCAAGACACGTATTGTATTGTTGCCATCGAGGATAACAAGATGGGGTTTATATCATATTGCATGAGTTTATCCCTCTACATCATGTCATCTTGCTTAATGTGTTACTCTGTTCTTATGAACTTAATACTCTAGATGCATGCTGGATAGCGGTCGATGTGTGGAGTAATAGTAGTAGATGCAGGCAGGAGTCGGTCTACTTGTTATGGACGTGATGCCTATATACATGATCATGCCTAGATAATCTCATAACCATGCGCTTTTCTATCAATTGCTCGACAGTAATTTGTTCACCCACCGTAATACTTATGCTCTCGAGAGAAGCCTCTAGTGGAACCTATGGCCCCCGGGTCTATCTCTTATCATATTTGCTTTCAATCTACTTTTGTTTGCATCTTTACTTCTTGCATCTATATTATAAAATACCAAAAATATATTTATCTTATCATACTATCTCTATCAGATCTCACTTCCGCAAGTGGCCGTGAAGGGATTGAGAACCCCTTTATTGCGTTGGTTGCGAGTTCTCAGTTTGTTTGTGTAGGCGCGTGGGACTTTTGAGGAGCCTCCTACTAGATTGATACCTTGGTTCTCAAAAACTGAGCGAAATACTTACGCTACACTTGCTGCATCACCCTCTCCTCTTCGGGGAAAACCAACGCTAGCTCAAGACGTAGCAAGAAGGATTTCTGGCGCCGTTGCCGGGGAGGTCTTCGCTCAAGTCAAGACATACCAAGTACCTATCACAAACCCATCTCCCTCGCATTTACATTATTTGCCATTTGCCTCTCGTTTTCCTCTCCCCCACTTCACCCTTGTCGTTTTATTCGCCCTCTCTTTCCCAATCTCCTCCTCTTTTTTTTGCTTGCCGTTTTTCTGTTTGCTTGTGTGCCTGTTTGTCCTTATGGCTTTGCCTAAAGGTCCTGACCACCTTCTCAGAAGGATGGATGAGATTGAATCAAGAAGCTTTATGAATTTGTAATTTGAGCATAATAATTTCTTTAGAAAAGATCTTAAGGAACAAAAAAGTTTTGGGGGGTTTATGAACAAAGAGCTTGATGATATGAATAAAGAATTCTATGGTGTTAACGCTCAAATTACCCGGCTTGAAAATGATATAGCCAAAATTTCTGACAAGCAAGCCACCTTAGTCAATAAGATGGCCGCTAAACCAGAAAAATTACGTGAAAATAATGATGAGGATCTTAAAGTTATTGATGCATCTCCTATTAGATCTATGTTTTGCAATATGAATTTTGATGATTATGGGACTGATGATGAATCAACTTTGCCTAGAAGGCGTCCCAAGAATTCGGAGTCTTTAGATCTTAATGCTAAATTTGGTAAAAGTGAGATTGGAGAATCCTCAACTTCTAATATCTCGGATTTCAAGGAATTTGACTATGATAATTGCTCTTTAAAAGGTTGTATTTCCTTGTTGCAATCCATTGTTAATTCTCCTCATGGTTATAGTCAAAACAAAGCTTTTACCAAACATATTGTTGACGCCTTGATGCAATCTTATGATGAAAAACTTAATTTGGAAGTTTCTATACCTAGAAAACTTAATGATGAGTGGGAACCTACTATAAAGATTAGAATTAAAGATTATGAGTGTTTTGCTTTGTGTGATTTGGGTGCTAGTATTTCCACGATTCCGAAAACTTTATGTGATATTCTAAGTTTCCATGATCTTGAAGATTGCTCTTTGAATTTGCACCTTGCGGATTCCACCATTAAAAAGCCTATGGGAAGGATCAATGATGTTCTTATTGTTGCAAATAGAAATTTGGTGCCCGAGGATTTTATCGTTCTTGATATAGATTGCAATCTTTCTTGCCCTATTATTCTTGGTAGACCTTTCCTTAGAACGATTGGTGCGATTATCGATATGCAAGAAGGGAACATTAGATTCCAATTTCCCTTAAAGAAAGGCATGGAGCACTTTCCAAGAAAGAAAGTAAAATTACCTTATGACTCTATCATGCGTGCTACTTATGAATCAAGTGCCAAAGATGGCACTCGTTAGATCTATATTCGCTTTTATGCCTAGCTAGGGGCGTTAAACGATAGCGCTATTTGGGAGGCAACCCAATTTTCTTTATGTTCTTTGTTTTTGTTCCTGTTTAGTGTTAAATTTTGTTTCTACTTTCTGTTTAGATGTGTTTTTATCTTTTGTTTAGTATTTGTGCCAAGTAGTACCTATAGGATAAACTATGATGATGGTTGATTTAATGCTGCTGAAAAACAGAAACTTTGCGCTCACGAGAAAAAATTCAATAAATCACAGAAACGTGATTTTTCATTGATTCTTTTTGCTGCTGATCAAAAAACAAATTGTCCAGTACTTCCTATTTTTGTAGGATTTTTAGAGTTCCAGAAGTTTGCGTTAGTTACAGATTTCTACAGACTGTTCTGTTTTTGACAGATTCTATTTTTCGTGTGTTGTTTGCTTATTTCAATGCATCTATGGCTAATAAATTAGTTTATAAACCATAAGGAAGTTGTAATATAGTAGGTTTAACACCAAAATAAATAAAGAATGAGTTCATTACAGTACCTTATGTGGTGGTTTTGTTTTCTTTCACTAACGGAGCTTATAAGATTTCCTGTTGAGTTTTGTGTTGTGAAGTTTTCAAGTTTTGGGTAAAGCTTTTATGGACTATGGAATAAAGAGTGGCAAGATCCTAAGGTTGGGGATGCCCAAGGCAACCCAAGATATTCAAGAATATCCAAAGTCCTAAGCTTGGGGATGCCCCGGGAAGGCATCCCCTCTTTCGTCTTCATTCATTGGTAACTTTACTTGGAGCTATATTTTTATTCGTCACATGATATGTGTTTTGCTTGGAGCGTCATGTATTATATTGGTCTTTGCTTGTTAGTTTACCACAATCATCCTTGCTGTACACACCTTTTGGGAGAAGCCTATTTGATTAGAATTTGCTAGAATACTATATGTGCTTCACTTATATCTTTTGAGCTTGATAGTTTTTGCTCTAGTGCTTCACTTATATCTTTTAGAGAATGGTGGTGGATTAATTTTGAAGAAATTGCTAGTCTCTCGTGCTTCACTTATATTATTTTGAGAGTCTCTTAGAACAGCATGGTATTTGCTATGGTTATAATTTAGTCCTAGAATGATGAGCATCCAAGTTGGGTATAATAAAAACTATCATAGAAAGTGAATTGGATGCTATGATCAATTTGATGCTTGATAATTATATTGAGATATGGAGGTAGTGATATTAAAGTCATGCTAGTTGGGTGATTATGAATTTAAATAATGCTTGTGTTGAAGTTTGTGATTCCCGTAGCATGCACGTATGGTGAACCGCTTTGTGATGAAGTTGGAGCACAATTTTATTTATTGAATGTCTTCCTTATGAGTGGCAGTCGGGGACGAGCGATGGTCTTTTCCCCAATCTATCCCCCTAGGAGCATGCGCGTAGTGCTTTGGTTTTTGATGACTTCTAAATTTTTACAACAAGTATATGAGTTCTTTTGACTAATGTTGAGTCCATGGATTATACGCACCCTTTCACCCTTCCATTATTGCTAGCCTCTCTTGTACCGTGCAACCTTTGCCGGTACCATACACCCACCATATACCTTCCTCAAAACAGCCACCATACCTACCTATTATGGCATTTCCATAGCCATTCCGAGATATATTGCCATGCAACTTTCCACCGTTCCATTTATTATGACACGTTTCATCATTGTCATATTGCTCTTTGATCATGTAGTTGACATCGTATTTGTGGCAAAGCCACCATCATAATCTTCATACATGTCGCTCTTGATTCATTGCATATCCCAGTATACTGCCGGAGGCATTCACATAGAGGCATATCTTGTTCTAGCTTTGAGTTGTAATTTTTGAGATGTAAATCCATAAAAGTGTGATGATCTCCATTATTAGAGCATTGTCCTAGTGAGGAAAGGATGATGAAGACTATGATTCCCCCACAAGTCGGGATGAGACTTCGGACTTTACAAAAAGAAAAAAAAGGTGAAAGGCCAGAAAAAAGAAAAAAAGAGATGGCCGAAGAAAAGAAAAAAAGAAAAAAGAGAGAAAAAAAGAATGAGAGAAAAAGAGAGAAGGGACAATGCTACTATCTCTTTTTCCACACTTGTGCTTCAAAATAGCACCATGATCTTCATGATAGAGAGTCTCATATGTTGTCACTTTCATATAATAGTGGGAATTTTTCATTATAGAACTTCGCTTGTATATTCCAATGATGGGCTTCCTCAAAATGCCCTAGGTCTTCGTGAGCAAGCAAGTTGGATGCACACCCACTAGTTTTCTTTTGTTGAGCTTTCATATATTTATAGCTCTAGTGCATCCGTTGCATGGAAATCCCTACTCACTCACATTGGTATCTATTAATGGGCATCCCCATAGCTTGTTGATACGCCTAGTTGATGTGAGACTATCTTCTCCTTTTTTGTCTTCCCCACAACCACCATTCTATTCCACATATAGTGCTATGTCCATGGCTCACGCTCATGTATTGCGTGAAAGTTGAAAGAGTTTGAGATTATTAAAGTATGAAATAATTGCTTGGCTCGTCATAGGGGTTGTGCATGATTAAATACTTTTTGTGATGAAGATAGAGCAACAACCAGACTATATGATTTTGTAGGGATAACTTTCTTTGGCCATGTTATTTTGAGAAGACATGATTACTTTGCTTAGTATGATTGAAGTATTACTATTTCTTATGTCAATATGAACTTTTATTTTGTATTATTTGGATCTCAACATTCATGCCACATTAACGAAAATTACATTGAGAATTTGCTAGGTAGCATTCCACATAAAAAATTCTTCTTTTTATCATTTACCTACTCGAGGACGAGCAGGAATTAAGCTTGGGGTTGCTTGATACGTCTCCAACATATCTATAATTTTTTATTGTTCCATGCTATTATATTACCTGTTTTGGATGTTTATGGGCTTTATTTTATACATTATTATCATTTTTGGGACTAACCTACTAACCGGAGGCCCAGCCCATATTGCTGTTTTTTTGCTTATTTCAGTATTTCGAAGAAAAGGAATATCAAACTTGAGTCCAAACGGAATGAAACCTTCGGGAGCGTTATTTTTGGAACGAACAAGATCCAAAGAGCTTGGAGTGCAAGTCAAGAAACAACTGGAGCCTCCAAGAGATAGGAGGGTGTGCCCCCCTTGTAGGGCGCCCCTGTCTCGTGGGCCCCTCGGGCGTCCACCGACGTACTTCTTCCTCCTATATATACCTACGGACCCCGAAAACACCCACGGGCACCACGAAACACAATTTCCACCACCATAACCTTCTGTATCCGCGAGATCCCATCTTGGAGCCTTCATCGGCACTCTGCCGGAGGGAGGATCTACCACGGAGGGCCTCTACATCAACATCCTTGCCCCTCCTATGAGTTGTGAGTAGTTTACCACAGACCTACGGGTCCATAGTTATTAGCTAGATGGCTTCTTCTCTCTTTTTGGATCTCAATACAATGTTCTCCCCCTCTCTTGTGGAGATCTATTCGATGTAATCTCTTTTTGCGGTGTGTTTGTCGAGATCCGATGAATTGAGGGTTTATGATCAGATTTATCTATGGATATTAATTGAATCTTCTCTGAATTCTTTTATGTATGATTGAGTTATCTTTGCAAGTCTCTTCGAATTATCGGTTTGGTTTGGCCTACTAGATTGATCTTTCTTGCCATGGGAGAAGTGCTTAGCTTTGGGTTCAATCTTGCGGTGTTCTTACCCAGTGACAAAAAGGGTTGCAAGACACGTATTGTATTGTTGCCATCAAGGATAACAAGATGGGGTTTATATCATATTGCATGAGTTTATCCCTCTACATCATGTCATCTTGCTTAATGTGTTACTCTGTTCTTATGAACTTAATACTCTAGATGCATGCTGGATAGCGGTTGATGTGTGGAGTAATAGTAGTAGATGCAGGCAGGAGTCGGTCTACTTGTTATGGACGTGATGCCTATATACATGATCATGCCTAGATAATCTCATAACTATGCGTTTTTCTATCAATTGCTCGACAGTAATTTGTTCACCCACCGTAATACTTATGCTCTCGAGAGAAGCCTCTAGTGAAACCTATGGCCCCCGGGTCTATCTCTTATCATATTTGCTTTCAATCTACTTTTATTTGCATCTTTACTTCTTGCATCTATATTATAAAATACCAAAAATATATTTATCTTATCATACTATCTCTATCATATCTCACTTTCGCAAGTGGCCATGAAGGGATTGACAACCCCTTTATTGCGTTGGTTGTGAGTTCTCAGTTTGTTTGTGTAGGCGCGGGGGACTTTTGAGGAGCCTCCTACTAGATTGATACCTTGGTTCTCAAAAACTGAGGGAAATACTTACGCTACACTTGCTGCATCACCCTCTCCTCTTCGGGGAAAACCAACGTTAGCTCAAGACGTAGCACTTTGTCTTGAAGTGTTGCACCGGGTTGAGAGAGATCTTAATGGCACTTTCATTGTCACACCAAAGAGGCACTTCGTCACAAATGACACCGTAATCCTTCAAAGTTTGCCTCCTCCATAGAAGTTGAGCACAACAACTACCGGCAGCCACATACTCCGCTTCGGTGGACGAGAGAGATACACAACTTTGCTTCTTGGAAGACCAACTCACTAAAGAGCAACCAAGTAATTGGCACCCTCCTGAGGTGGACTTCCTATCCACTTTGTCTCCCACCCAATATGAATTTGTATAGCCCAAAAGATCAAAGCTAGCTCCTCTTGGGTACCATAAACACCAAAGTTTGGGGTATGAGCCAAATATCGAAAGATACGCTTGACCGCCACAAAGTGACTTTCCTTGGGTGCGGCTTGAAACCGTGCACAAATTCCCACACTCAACATGATATCCGGTCTAGATGCACAAAGGTAAAGCAAGGAGCCAATCATGGAGCGATATACCTTTTGATCCACCGCTTTACCATTGGGATCAATGTCAAGTTGGCACTTGGTGGGCATTGGAGTGGAAGCCGGCTTAACATCACTTAGCTTGAATCTTTTTAGCATGTCTTGAGTCTATTTGGCTTGGTTGATGAAGGTACCTTCTCTTCTTTGCTTGATATCGAAACCGAGGAAGAACTTCAACTCTCCCATCGAAGACATCTTGAACTTAGAGGTCATGAGAGCGGAAAATTCCTCATTGAAAGCTTTGTTAGGGGAACCAAAGATAATATCATCAACATATAGTTGGCACACAAACAACTCCCCTTTTACCTTCTTAGTAAAAAGAGTGGGATCGATTTGCCTGACTTTGAATCCATGATCTTGCAACAACTCGGTAAGGTGGTCATACCACGCACGTGGGGCTTGCTTGAGGCCATAGAGTGCCTTATTGAGTTGATACACATGATCGGGGAAGTAGGGATCCTCGAACCCGGGTGGTTGCTTGACATATACCAACTCATTAATAGGACCATTAAGAAAAGCAGTCTTCACATCCATTTGTTGCAACTTGAAATTATGATGAGAAGCATAAGCAATCAACAAACAAATGGATTCAAGGCGAGCAATGGGAGCAAAGGTTTCACCATAGTCGATACCCTCGACTTGGGAGTAGCCTTGCCAACCTTGCCTTGTTGAGAATTATGGTCCCATGAGCATCTTGCTTGTTCTTGAATATACACTTGGTTCCAATGACATTGTGGTTCCCCGATGGCCTTTTCACCAATCTCCACACCTTGTTGTACTCAAAGTTTTTGAGTTGTTCATGCATTGCATTGAGACAATCCGGATCTTCGAGCGCCTCATAGACCTTTTGGGGTTCAACACAAGAGACAAACGCGTGATGTTCACAATAGTTTGCTAATTGTCTACGAGTGCTTACCCCCTTTCTTAGGCTTCCAACCACATTCTCCATGAGATGACCTTTGGTAGTGAGCTTGGAAGCAATCTTCGCGGCACGATGCTCTAATTCCTCCTCGAATGTGAAAAGAGAAGGGGTAACTTGATCATCTTGAACGCCGACTTGAGATCGTTCTTGATCTTGAGCTTGCTCTTGATCTTGAACTTGCTCGATGGAGAGAACTTGACCTTGTGCATCATTTGGTGGTTCACCACCATCTTGAGGTTGATCTTGCCCTTGATCTTGTTCACGAGGTAGAGGGCCTTCACTTTGTTCTTCGGAAGCGTGTGGGTCTTGGGTTGGTGATGGCTCCACTTGAGTGGAGCATTGTCCTTCTCCTTCGGCCACAAGGGGTTCCTCAATGGGTATGATATGACCAACACTCATTATTATTATGGCTTGGGGAGGAATTTTATCACCTACATCACAAGTACCACTTTGCTCCACTTGGGAGCCATTATTCTCATCAAACTCCATGTTACATGTCTCCTCAATAAGTCCCGTGGACTTATTGATGACATGGTAAGCATGAGAGTTTGTAGCATAACCAACAAATATGCCCTCATAAGCTCTAGCCTCAAATTTAGACAAACGAACACCTTTCTTGAGAATGAAACACTTACACCCGAACACCCGAAAGTACTTGAGGTTGGGCTTGTTACCGGTGAGTATCTCATATGGAGTCTTGTTCAAGCCTTTGCGGAGATAGAGCCGATTTGATGCATGACACGCGGTGTTGATGGCTTCGGCCCAAAAGTTGTATGGAGACTTGAACTCCTCCATCATGGTCCTTGCCGCATCCATCAACATCCAGTTCTTCCTCTCCGCAACACCATTTTGTTGAGGGGTATAAGGTGCAGAATATTGATGCATGATCCCCTCATCACTAAGAAACTCATCCAAGGTGTAGTTCTTGAACTCAGTGCCATTGTCACTCCTTATTGTCAAGATCTTTGCATCATGTTGACGCTGAGATTCATTTGCAAAGTCGATGACGGTTTGTTGAGTCTCATTCTTCCTCTTGAAGAAATATACCCAAGTGTATCTTGAATAATCATCCACAATCACCAAGCAATACTTTCTACCTCCAAGACTATCAAAGGATGGAGGCCCAAAGAGATCCACGTGAAGGAGCTCCAAGGGTCTCTTCGAGTAGATGATAGTCGTGGGAGGGTGAGCCTTCTCATCTAGCTTTCCTTCGATACAAGCACTGCAAGTATGATCTTTGGCAAAGCTAACATTTGTTAGTCCATGGACATGGTCCCCCTTGAGAAGAGTTTGCAAAGATCTCATATTGACGTGGGCTAAACGGCGATGCCAAAGCCATCCCACATCAACTTTAGCCATTAGGTATGTCGCGGTCTTAGTGGGTCGCTCCGAAAAGTTAATCACATAAAGACCATTCTCGACATGCCCAACAAAGGCTACTTTAAGAGTCTTGCTCCACAAGAGGGCCACGGTATCAATATCAAAGAAAGTGGCAAAGCCCATGAGTGCAAGTTGACAAAAGGAAAGTAGATTAGCAAGGGACTCAACAAGCATGACTTTCTCGATCGTTAGATAATGAGAAATGACAACCTTGCCAAGACTCAATACCTTAGAAGACGAGGCATCACCCCACTCGACGTTGGTGGGCATAGAAGGGATCTTGTGCACGTCCACCACCAAGTCCTTGCTTCCGGTCATATGATTTGTTGCTCCACTATCGAGCAACCATGATCCCCCACCGGAAGCAAACACCTACAAGAGATCAATGCTTGGTTTTAGGTACCCATTTTGTAATGGGTCCTTTGATGTTAGTAACAAGGGTCTTAGGAACCCAAATAGACCTTTCAATGTACTCATAAGGAGAACCAACAGATTTAGCATAAACATGCCCATCACTAGCACGGCACAACACATAAGAAGGGTTAAAGTCGCCGGATTTGTTGGAAGGGGTGGCATTGCCCTTTTTGACATCACCACCCTTCACGTTGTTCTTCTTCTCCTTAGGATCACCCTCTCACTCCTTCACAAAAGTTTGCCTGAGAGGGGGAGGTCATTTGGTATTGTCATTCTTCTTCTTGTTCTTGGACTTGGGTGCGAACCCAACCCCCTCCTTGGCCACAACTTCCTTTTGATTGCTCAAAAGGTCATTGAGGTTCTTCTCACCTTGTATGCACGTCACAAGGCCTGCTACGTCTTGAGCTTGCGTTGGTTTTCCTTGAAGAGGAAAGGGTGATGCAACAATAGTAGAGTAAGTATTTCCCTAGTTTTTGAGAACCAAGGTATCAATCCAGTAGGAGGCTCCTCAAAAGTCCCACGCACCTACACAAACAAACAAAGAACTCGCAACCAACGCAATAAAGGGGTTGACAATCCCTTCACTGGCACTTCGAAAGTGAGATCTGATAGAGATAGTATGATAAGGTAAATATATTTTTGGTATTTTATAATATAGATAAGAAAAGTAAAGATGCAAATAAAAGTAGATTGAAAGCTTATCTGATAAAAGATAGACCCGGGGGCCATAGGTTTCACTAGTGGCTTCTCTCAAGATAGCATAAGTATTATGGTGGGTGAACAAATTATTGTAGAGCAATTGATAGAAAAGCGAATAACTATGAGATTATCTAGGCATGATCATGTATATAGGCATCACATTCGCGACAAGTAGACCGACTCCTGCCTGCATCTACTACTATTACTCCACACATCGACCGCTATCCAGCAGCATCTAGAGTATTAAGTTCATAAGAACAGAGTAACGCATTAAGAAAGATGACATGATGTAGAGGGATAAACTCATGCAATATGATATAAACCCCATCTTTTTATCCTCGATGGCAACAATGCAATACGTGCCTTGCAACCCTTATTGTCACTGGGTAAGGACACCGCAAGATTGAACCCAAAGCTAAGCACTTCTCCCATTGCAAGAAAGATAATTCTAGTAGGCCAAAACAAACTGATAATTCGAAGAGACTTGCAAAGATAACTCAATCATACATAAAAGAATTCAGAGGAGATTCAAATATTTCTCATAGATAAACTTGATCATAAACCCACAATTCATCGGATCTCGACAAACACACCACAAAAAGAGTTACATCAAATAGATCTCCACAACAGAGGGGGAGAACATGGTATTGAGATCCAAAAAGAGAGAAGAAGCCATCTAGCTAATAACTATGGACCCGAAGGTCTGTGGTAAACTACTCACAACTCATCAAAGAGGCTATGGTGTTGATGTAAAAGCCCTCTGTGGTCGATTCCCCCTCCGGTGGAGCGCCGGCGAAGGCTCCAAGATGGGATCTCGTGGATACAGAAGGTTACGGCGGTGGAAATTGTTTTTTGTTGGCTCCCCGGATGTTTTCGGGGTACATGGGTATATATAGGAGGAAGAAGTACGTCGGTGGCCGCCCGACGGGCCCACGAGACACGGGGCGCGCCCTGTAGAGGTGGGCGCGCCCTCCACCCTCGTGGCTGCCTCGGCTACTTCTTGACTTGCACTCCAAGTCCTCTGGATCACGTTCGTTCCAAAAATCACGCTCCCGAAGGTTTCATTCCGTTTGGACTCCGTTTGATATTCCTTTTCTTCGAAATACTAAAATAGGCACAAAAAAACAGCAATACGGGCTGGGCCTCCGGTTAGTAGGTTAGTCCCAAAAATGATAGAAATGTGTAAAATAAAGCCCATAAACATCCAAAAGGGGTAATATAATAGCATGGAACAATAAAAATTTATAGATACGTTGGAGACGTATCAAGCATCCCCAAGCTTAATTCCTGCTCGTCCTCGAGTAGGTAAATGATAAAAACAAACATTTTGATGTGGAAGGCTACCTAGCATAATTCTCAATGTAATTTTTTTATTGTGGCATGAATGTTCAGATCCAAATGATTCAAAGTAAAAGTTCATATTGACATAAGAAATAGCAATACTTCAAGCATACTAATAAAAGCAATCATGTCTTCTCAAAATAACATGGCTAAAGAAAGTTCATCCCTACAAAATCATATAGTTAGGTTGTGTTTCATTTTCATCACACAAAATACTCCCATCAAGAACATCTCCGGTTTCAGTCAAGCAATTGGTTCATACTTTTTAATGCGCTTCAGCCTTTTTCAACTCTCACGCAATACATGAGCGTGAGCCATGGATATAGCACTATGGGTGGAATAGAATATGATGATGGAGGTTGTGTGGAGAAGACAAAAAAGGAGAAAGTCTCACATTGACGAGGATAATAAACGGGCTATGGAGATGCCCATCAATTGATGTCAACATGAGGAGTAGGGATTGCCATGCAACGGATGCACTAGAGCTATAAATGTATGAAAGCTCAACAAAAAACTAAGTGGGTGTGCATCCAACTTGCTTGCTCATGAAGACCTAGGGCATTTGAGGAAGCCCATCGTAGGAATATACAAGCCAAGTTCTATAATGAAAAATTCCCACTAGTATATGAAAGTGACAACATATGAGACTCTCTATATGAAGAACATGGTGCTACTTTGAAGCACAATATATGAGACTCGCTATATGAAGGACATGGTGCTACTTTGAAGCACAAGTGTAGAAAAAGAGATAGTAACATTGCCCCTTTTTTCTTTTTTTCTTTCTTTTTCCTTTTTTCTTTTTCTTTTTTTTTGGCCGTTCTCTTTTTTTGGCCTTTCTTTATTTTTCTTATTTTTTTTCTTTTTGGCGACAATGCTCTAATAATGATGCTCATCACACTTTTATTAATTTACAGCATATGAATTACAACTCAAAACTAGAACAAGATATGACTCTATATGAGTTCCTCCGGTGGTGTACCGGGATGAGCAATGAATCAAGAGTGACATGTATGAAAAATTATGCATGGTGGCTTTTCCACAAATACGATGTGAACTACATGATCAAGCAATGACAATATGACAATAGTAATGTGTGTCATGATGATAAACGGAATGGTGGAAAGTTGCATGGCAATATATCTCGGAATGGCTATGGAAATGCCATAATAGGTAGGTATGGTGGCTGTTTTGAGGAAGATATAGGGAGGTTTATGTGTGATAGAGCGTATCGTATCATGGGGTTTGGATGCACTGGCAAAGTTTGCACCAACTCTCAAGGTGAGAAAGGGCAATGCACGATACCGAAGAGGCTAGCAATGATGGAAAGGTAAAAGTGCGTATAATCCATGGACTCAACATTAGTCAAAAGAACTCATATACTTATTGCAAAAGTTTTATTAGCCCTCGAAGCAAAGTACTACTACGCATGCTCCTAGGGGGAGGTTGGTAGGAGTTAACCATCCCGCGCCCCCGACCTCCACTCAAGGGAAGGCAATCAAAAGAGCACCCTATGCAATAAATTTGTTACACAACTTTCACCATACGTGTATGCTACGGGACTTGCCAACTTCAACACAAGCATTCTTTAAATTCATAATCACCCAACTAGCATGACTTTAATATTACTACCTCCATATCTCAAAACAATTATCAAGTATCAAGTTGACCATAGCATCCAATTCACTTCCTATGATAGTTTTTATTATACCCAACTTGGATGCCTACCATTCTAGGACCAATTTTTTAGCCATAGCAAATACCATGCTGTTCTAAAAGACTCTCAAAATAATATAAGTGAAGCATGAGAGACTAGCAATTTCTACAAAATTAAGCCACCGCCGTGCTCTAAAAGATATAAGTGAAGCACTAGAGCAAAAACTATCTAGCTCAAAAGATATAAGTGAAGCACATAGAGTATTCTAACAAATTCAATCAAGTGGGCTTCTCCCAAAAGGTGTGTACAGAAAGGATGATTTTGGAAAACTAAAAAGCAAATACTAATATCATACACGACGCTCCAAGCAAAACACATATCATGTGGCGAATAAAAATATAGCTCCAAGTAAAGTTACCAATGAATGAAGACGAAAGAGGGGATGCCTTCCCGGGGCATCCCCAAGCTTAGGCTTTTGGCTATTCTTGAATATCTTGGGATGCCATGGTAATCCCCAAGCTTATGCTTTTGCCACTCCTTATTCCGTAGTCCATCAAATCTTTACCCAAAACTTGAAAACTTCACAACACAAAACTCAACAGGAAATCTCATAAGCTTCGTTAGTGAAAGAAAGCAAAACCACCACATAAGGTACTGTAACAAACTCATTATTTATTTATTTTGGTGTTAAACCTACTGTATTCCAACTTCCTTATGGTTTATTAACTAATTTATTAGCCATAGATGCATTGAAATAAGCAAACAACACACGAAAAACAGAATCTGTCAACAACAGAACAGTCTGTAGCAATCTGTAACTAATGCAAACTTCTGGAACTCTAAAAATCCTACCAAAATAGGAAGTCCTAGAAAATTTTTCTGTTGATCTACAGAAAATAGAATCAACACAAAATGACATTTCTATGATTTAACAAAATGAATTTCGTGCGTGCAAAGTTTCTGTTTTTCAGCAGAATCAAATCAACTATCACCATAGGTTATCCTATAGGTTCTACTTGGCACAAACACTAATTAAAACAAAAAAACACATCTAAACAGAAGGTAGATGCAAAATTTATTCCTAAACAGAAACAAAAACAAAAATCATAAATAAAATTGGGTTGCCTCCCAACTAGCGCTATCGTTTAACGCTTTGGCACTCAATTCATAAGTAGCCCGCATGGTAGATTCATAAGGTAATTTAATTTTCTTTCTAGGAAAGTGCTCCATGCCTTTCCTTAATGGAAATTGGAATCTAATATTCCCTTCCTTCATATCAATAATCGGGCCAATCGTTCTAAGGAAAGGTCTACCAAGAATAATAGGGCAAGAAAGATTGCAATCTATATCAAGAACGATAAAATCTATGGGCACCAAATTTCTATTTGCAATAATGAGAACATCAATGATCCTTCCCATTGGCTTTTTAATGGTAGAATCCGCAAGGTGCAAATTTAAAGAGCAATCATCAAGATCATGGAAACCTAGAATCTCACATAAAGTTTTCGGAATTGTGGAAACACTAGCACCCAAATCACACAAAGCAAAACACTCATGATCTTTAATATTAATCTTTATAGTAGGTTCCCACTCATCATTAAGTTTTGTAAGTATAGAAACTTCCAAATTAAGTTTTTCATCATAAGATTGCATCAAGGCATCAACGATGTGTTTGGTAAAAGCTTTTTTTTTACTATAAGCATGAGGAGAATTAACAACGGATTGCAACAAGGAAATACAACCTTCTAAAGAACAATTATCATAATCAAATTCTTTGAAATCCGAGATAGTGGGTTCAATGCTACTTAAAGTCATGACCTCTCTAATCCCACTTTTACCAAATTTAGCATCAAGATCTAAAAACTCCGAATTATTGGGACGCCTTCTAACTAAAGTTGACTCATCTCTAGTCCCATTATTATTAAGATTCATATTGCAAAACAAAGATCTAATAGGAGACACATCAATAACTTTAAGATCTTCATCATTATTTTCATTGAAACTAGAAGAGCACGCCTTTACAAAGCAATCTTTCTTAGGACACAATCTAGCGGTTCATTCCTTGCACTCATCAATGGAAATTCTCATTCCTTTGAGAGACTCATTGATATCATGCTTAGGAGGAGTAGATCTAAGTTTAAGAGAATCAACATCAAACGAAAGTCTATCAACGTTCCTAGCCAAATCATCAACTTTGAGCAATTTTTCTTCAAGCAAAGCATTAAAATTCTTTTGAGAAATCATAAATTCTTTCACACTATTCTCAAAATCAGAGGGCATCTTATTAAAATTACCATAATAATTATTGTAGGAATTTCCATAATTATTAGAGGAATTACTAAGGAACGGTCTAGGATTAAAGTTTCCTCTATAAGCATTTTTTCCAAAACTATTCCTACCAACAAAATTCACATCCATAGATTCATTATTATTCTCAATAAAAGTAGGCAAAGTCATATCATTGGGATCAAGAGGAGCGTTCTTAGTAGCAAACAATTTCATAAGTTCATCCATTGTTCCACTCAAAACATTAATTTCTTCTATAGCATGCACTTTTTTACTAGTAGATCTTTCGGTGTGCCATTGAGAATAATTAGCAATAATATTATCAAGGAGTTTTGTAGCATCTCCTAACGTGATTTCCATAAACGTGCCTCCCTCGGCTGAATCTAAAAGATTTCTAGAAGCAAAGTTCAATCCGGCATAAAAAATTTGTATGATCATCAATCAATTCAAACCATGAGTAGGGCAATTGTGAATCATCAATTTCATTCTTTCCCAAGATTGGGCAACATGCTCATGATCAAGTTGTTTAAAATTCATAATATCGTTCCTAAGAGTGATAATCTTAGCGGGTGGAAAATATTTAGAGATAAAAGCATCTTTGCACTTGTTCCAAGAATTAATACTATTTTTAGGCAAAGACGAAAACCAAACTTTAGCACGATCTCTAAGTGAAAATGGAAATAACTTCAATTTAACAATATCATTATCCATATCTTTCTTCTTTTGCATATCACACAAATCAAGAAAGTTGTTTAGATGGGTAGTGGCATCTTCACTAGGAAGGCCGGTGAATTGATCTTTCATAACAAGATTCAGCAAAGCAGTATTGATTTCACAAGACTCAACATCATGAAGAGGAGCAATCGGAGTACTAAGGAAATCATTATTGTTGGTATTGGAGAAATCACACAATTTGGTATTATCTTGCGCCATGGCGACAAGTAATCCAACACACAAGCAAACAGAAAAAGGCAAGCGAAAAAGAGAGGAGAAGATTGGGAAAGAGAGGGCAAATAAAATGGCAAGGGTGAAGTGGGGGAGAGGAAAACGAGAGGCAAATGGCAAATAATTTAAATGCGAGGGAGATGAGTTTGTGATGGGTACTTAGTTTGTCTTGACTTGAGCGAAGACCTCCCCGGCAACGGCGCCAGAAATCTTTCTTGCTACGTCTTGAGCTTGCATTGGTTTTCCTTGAAGAGGAAAGGGTGATGCAGCAATAGTAGCGTAAGTATTTCCCTCAGTTTTTGAGAACCAAGGTATCAATCCAGTAGGAGGCTCCTCAAAAGTCCCACGCACCTGCACAAACAAACAAAGAACTCGCAACCAATGCAATAAAGGGGTTGTCAATCCCTTCACGGCAACTTGCGAAAGTGAGATCTGATAGAGATAGTATAATAAGGTAAATGTATTTTTGGTATTTTATAATATAGATAAGAAAAGTAAAGATGCAAATAAAAGTAGATTGAAATCTTATGATAAAAGATAGACACGGTCGCCATATGTTTCACTAGTGGCTTCTCTCAAGATAGCATAAGTATTACGGTGGGTGAACAAATTACTGTCGAGCAATTGATAGAAAAGCGAATAATTATGAGATTATCTAGCATTATCATGTATATAGGCATCTCGTCCGCGACAAGTAGACCGACTCCTGCCTGCATCTACTACTATTACTCCACACATCGACCGCTATCCAGCATGCATCTAGAGTATTAAGTTCAAAAGAACAGAGTAACGCATTAAGAAAGATGACATGATGTAGAGGGATAAACTCATGCAATATGATATAAACCCCATCTTTTTATCCTCGATGGCAAGAATACAATATGTGCCTTGCAACCCTTATTGTCACTGGGTAAGGACACCGCAAGATTGAACCCAAAGCTAAGCACTTCTCCCATTGCAAGAA
The DNA here is from genome assembly GCF_002162155.2 of Triticum dicoccoides. Taxonomy (NCBI): domain Eukaryota; kingdom Viridiplantae; phylum Streptophyta; class Magnoliopsida; order Poales; family Poaceae; genus Triticum; species Triticum dicoccoides. The sequence continues at coordinate 168,529,035 of NC_041385.1, read as the reverse complement.
AGATCAATCTAGTAGGCCAAACCAAACTGATAATTCGAAGATACTTGCAAAGATAACTCAATCATATAAAAGAATTCAGAGGAGATTCAAATATTTCTCATAGATAAACTTGATCATAAACCCACAATTCATCGGATCGACAAACACACCGCAAAAAGAGTTACATCGAATAGATCTCCACAAGAGAGGGGGAGAACATGGTATTGAGATCCAAAAAGAGAGAAGAAGCCATCTAGCTAATAACTATGGACCCGAAGATCTGTGGTAAACTACTCACAACTCATCGGAGAGGCTATGGTGTTGATGTAGAAGCCCTTCATGGTCGATTCCCCCTCTGGCGGAGCGCCAGCGAAGGCTCCAAGATGGGATCTCGCGGATACAGAAGGTTACAGCGGTGGAAATTGTTTTTCGTTGGCTCCTCGGATGTTTTCGGGGTACATGGGTATATATAGGAGGAAGAAGTACGTCGGTGGCTGCCCGAGGGGCCCACGAGACAGGGGGGCGCCCTGTAGGGGTGGGCGCGCCCTCCACCCTCGTGGCCGCCTCGGCTGCTTCTTGACTTGCACTCCAAGTCCTCTGGATCACATTCATTCCAAAAATCACGCTCCTGAAGCTTTCATTCCGTTTGAACTCTGTTTGATATTTCTTTTCTTCGTAATACTGAAATAGGCAAAAAACAGCAATACGGGTTGGGCCTCCGGTTAGTAGGTTAGTCCCAAAAATGATATAGATGTGTAAAATAAATCCCATAAACATCCAAAAGGGGTAATATAATAGCATGGAACAATAAAAAATTATAGATACATTGGAGACGTATCAAGGCCTTTCTCAAGTTGCTCGTTCAACTTGGCATTCTCCTCCACAAGATGCACATGCTCACAACACGGGTTAGTGGTATTTGCATTATCTATTAATACCATATGAGGAAAGGTGGCTTTCTCCTTGGTAAACTTCACTTGGAGTTGATCATGAGACTCCTTGAGGCTAGCATGATCACCCTTCAAGACCTTTTGGGCCTTGTCGAGTATATCAAACTCATCCTTGAGTCTAGCATGGTCAACCCCAAGTTTAGCCTTCTCGGAATTTAGCACACAAGATACAACAAGAGCATGATTAAGATCTTTCTTTAATTTAGCATGATCATCATTGTGTGACTCCTCAAGAGCCAAACGATGGCCACGCTCTTCCTCAAGATCATTAGAGAGATCCAAAATCTCATCGGCATAGTCACGACTATGACCTTCCATCTTAGAGATGGTTTCTTCATGAGCCTCGATTCTGTCATTGGCTTCACCAAGTTGTTCCAAGAGAGCAACGAAGTGCTTCTTGGATTTGCCCTTGAGCTTACTCGTAAAAGACTCAAATTCATTCACTTCCTCATTAGACCCCTCACTTTCATCAATGCCATCCGTCAAGGAGGGATTAGTAATGATGGTGGTTTTGATGTTGGGGGTTACCTTATTGGTGGCTTTAGCCATGAGACACTTGGCGGTGATGTTCTCATTGGGTGAGTCAAAGAGGGACACCCGTGGAGTTGTGGCAATGGCAACGGAGGCCATGGCCATGGCTTCACTATCTTCATCATCATCGTCATCCTCATGGTATTTTTCTTGAACCACCAACCCTCGAGTAGGAGTCTTTTTGGTGAAGTTGTTCTTGTTGGGGAAGGAGTTGGCTTTGTCTTTTCGAATGAGCTTGCCACCATTGTCTTCCCGCTTCTCGTAAGGGCAATCCACAACAAAGTGGCTCAAATTGCCACAATTGTAACATGTTCTCACATGTTGCTTGCCCTTGAACCCACTTGAGTTGTTGTTGTTGGAGTTGGGCCTTGTGTTCTTCTTGCTCCAAAATTTCCTTGAAGCAAGAGTCATGTGCTCATGATAATCATATTTTGTATCTTCAGGGTGCTCTCCTCATCTTGCTCTTCTTCCTATTCTTCCACAATAACCTTGGCCTTCAAGGCAAGGTTGGGCTTCTTTGCTCTTTGAGAATGCAACACCGCATTGTCGGCGGTCTTGTCCAAGATCCTCATTGTCACAAACTCATCCAACACTTCATTTTAGTACAAGGAGTGGAAGTCCGGTCTTTGATGGATGACAGAGGACATGGCCTTGTGGTAAGGCATCGTTGCTTTGAGGAACTTGCGCTTGACCCAATTGTCATATGTGTCCCTGCTCCCATGATCTCGGAGTGAGACCGCAAGTTTGGTTACTCTCCGAAAGAGCTCACGAGGTTCTTCATCTTCTTTCATTGCAAACTCATCAGCTCCATCTTTCACCACTTCATAGTTGGAGCACTGGATGCTTGCGCTTTCCCCTATAGAGGGAAACAACACAATGCCATACATCTTTGGCCATGGCGAAGGGTCGAAGATGAGGGAGATCTTCGGGTGGAATTGCATATTGGATGATGAAGAGAGCATTCTCATTGAATTAATTATCCACGGCTTCTCTAGGGATGAAGTTGCTTCGGTCATGTGGATAGAAACCTTCTTCAATGATTCTCCAGAGATTAGTATTCACATGATTTAAATGACGCTTAAAGAGATAAATCCAAGATTCAAAGTCCTCATTTTTCACAATCTTAGGAGGAGGGCCGGCATGATTTAAATGAGTAGATGGAATCGGTCCTCCATAAATTGGAGGTTCCACATGGGCAAAGATGTCGGTGCCATTTCTACCACTAGTAGAAGGACCCTTTTCACTAGTAGCTTCCCCCTTATCGGAGTTAGCATCCGTCACCTTGTTAGTGGGATCACCCACTTTCATCGGCGAGGTAGATAGTTTAAGTCCTTCTAAGAATTGATTAAACATGCTTTCAACCTCGGTTGTCATGGAGGTTGTCAATGTGTCCAAAGCAGCATTGAATTCCTCAAGAGAAACCGCGGTTCCCCCATCAGCCGTAGACGAGCTCAGATTCACACCAGAGTGCTCCTCCCCACCATCTATGCTGTCAACCATACTCTTCGAATGGCAAAGTCCTTAATAAAGAGATGAGGCTCTGATACCAAGAAATGATCGATATAGTTGACTAGAGGGGGGTGAATAAGCAACTAACAATTTTTAGCTTTTCTTTACCAAATTAAACTTTGCATCAAAGTAGGTTGTCTAGATATGCAACTAGGTAAGCAGCCTATATGATGCAATCAACAACAAGCACACAAGCAAGCATGGGATACAACACTAATAAGCTTGCACAAGTAAAGGCACGACATAACCAAGAGTGGAGTCGGTGAAGACAAGGATGTGTTACCGAAGTTCCTTCCTTTTGAGGGGAAGTACGTCTCCGTTGGAGCGGTGTGGAGGCACAATGCTCCCCAAGAAGCCACTAGGGCCACCGTATTGTCCTCACGCCCTCACACAATGCGAGATGCCGTGATTCCACTATTGGTGACCTTGAAGGCGGCGACCGAACCGCGGTACTACCGCACCATAGGAGTGGTACTACCGTACGGGCCTGCGGTACTACCGCGGTGTCTCACGGTACTACCGTGTGCGCAGTAGAGCCTGGACCTGAACAGAAGAGCACTGACAGGGCGCGGTAGAACCGCTGGCGCGGTACTACCGCGACACCATGCGGTACTACAGAAGGCAAGCCACGGTCTAGGCACAGTAGGCACGGATATAGAAAATTACATCCGTGACTACCTCCGCTGAGATTTTATCGATGCAAAAATTAGACACGATACTACCGCAACCCAGGTGCGGTACTACCGTGCAGGGTGCGGAAGTAAAAAATTACATCCGCCCTTACCTCTGCCCATGCTGCAGTGCCTGGCCAGGCAGCACGGTAATACCGCGCTAGAGCATGGTACTACCGCGTAGGGCGCGAATGTAAAAAATTACATCCGCCCCTACTACTGCTTGCGCAGCAGCGCCATGCCAGAGCTCACGGTACTACCGCTCAGAAGGAGCGGTACTACCGTGGGAGCCCACGGTAGTACCGTGCCGGTGTCACGCCCAATATGCGACCCTATCCTAAACGAACTCGAAGGTCCCACCAAGGATAGAAGCGCATATTGGAGACACTTTTGCAAGGCGGATATCATTACATGGTACCATTACATAATAGTTGGGGATACATACAAAAGGCATACAATGCCACATGAATACAACAAACTAATACATAAGAGCGACATCCGACTACGGATGAAACGCAAACAGAAACTCAAACGACATCCACCCTGCTAGCCCAGGCTGCCGACCCGGAACCTATCCCCTGATCGAAGAAGAAGCAGAAGAAAAACTCCAAAAAAAGTAAACATCACTCTCGCATCATGATCATCGCATTACCTGTACCTGCAACTGTTGTTGTAGTAATCTGTGAGCCACAAGGACTCAGCAATCCCATTACCATGGGTATCAAGACCAGCAAAGCTTAATGGCTATGGAATGGATAAGTGGTGAGGCTAGAGCACGCGACTAAGCATGATATGGTGGCTAACTTACGAGTACAAGAGTAAGATGAGAAGTTACGCAAACGGTCGCAAACTAGTAATGATCAAGAAGTGATCCTAAACTACTTGCGTTCAAACATAACCCCACAATGTTCTCTTCTCGACCCTCTCGAAAAGAGACTGTCACAGTTACACACGCGATTGGGTATTTTAGTTTGAATATGGTGTCAAGTTATCTACAACCAGACATTAAAAATTCCCATCTGCCACATAACCGCGGGCATGGCTTTCGAAAGTTTAAACCCTGCATGGGTGTCCCAACTTATCCCATTATAAGCTCACGATCCGCGGAGACAATCCTCCATCGCGGGACATCCGATCAGACTCGGGGACCCGGTGCACAAGACATTTCAATAATGGTAAAACTAATCTAGCAAAGCCTCCCAGCGTGTCGACACCCTGATAGTAGCCGCGCGTATCTAGTCTCAGGACATGTCTGGATGGGACATCCTACGAGTAAAACCATATCCTCAGGTTGCCCCATGGTGGCCCCGCAGTCTACCCATTTGGGACCAACACCATCAGCGCTGGCCCCCTGCTATGTAGAAAAAACCCTCGGGTTCATGACGCCCTATGCAAATTTATTATTTAGTTTAAGTATTATTATGGAAAATGTTAAAACCAAAGTTGGGCCTTGCTGGAAGAGTTTTATTCAAAGCAAACTGTCAAGAGGGGCCCATAAACCCACACCGTGTTAGGGAGGCAAAATCAAGGAACATAACACCGGTATGACAGAAACTAGGGCGGCAAGAGTGGAACAAAACACCAGGCATAAGGCCGAGCCTTCCACCCTTTACCAAGTATATAGATGCATTAATTAAATAAGAGATATTGTGATATCCCAACATAAACATGTTCCAACATGGAGCAATCTTCAGCTTCACCTGCAACTAACAACGCTATAAGAGAGGCTGAGCAAAGCGGTAACATAGCCAAACAACGGTTTGCTAGGAAGGGTGAAAAGGTTAGAGGCTGACATGGCAATTTGGGAGGCTTGATAAACAAGTGGTAGGAAGCGCGACATAGCGATAACATCGATACAACTAGCATAGCAATGATAGTAGTGAGATCTAGGGTAACGCTCATCTTTCCTGAAATCCTGCTAGGAAGAAGAATGAGTCAATGAAGAAGACGAATGGATGAAGAAGAACCAAGCGTAGACAAACGAATCCTCACGATCGCAACGAAACAGGAACTATCGAGAAGAAGCACAACGGGAAAGAAGCAAACAACATGGTAAACACATAAAACATAAGCATGACATGGAAAAATGCATTCAAACATAAAGCAAACACCTTAAAACAAGGATGCAACATGATAATATGAAACTACATGCAAAATCAAGTAAATTTCATATAGAGCATGCTCAAAACGGAGCAACGGTGCAACACATACACTCCAAACAAGATATAACAACAATCTGCCCAAAACAGCAAGTACGCACTTTGCAAACATCAAAACAACATGCTACAGGAATCATATGAGCACAACTTGATGTACAAATAACATACTTCAAATATCATTAAGGTTCAGGTTCATAGGCATCAAGATTAAACCATTATGATCAATGCAAAATGCAACTTTATAACACAGGATCATATGCATGAATAGAGTTAATATGATGGCAACTTGAGAGCAAGAAAGAGACAAGCTACAGCAAGTTTATATAGCAACCAGGGGCATGTCATCAAAGTACACATAACAAAGAACAAATAACATCATGGCATCATAGGCATATGGCTCATGGATTAGTAGGAACCAATATTACAAGATTGAATGTTGAAACAGTTTCAGCAAGTATAAAACAGCAACATTATGATCGTATGTTTGCAACATGAAACAGAGGCATATGAAATTTACAAGTAACAACCATGTCATGAGAACAGAGTACTTATAGCATAATTCAAAACATGTAATTGGAGAATCTCCAGAATAGGCATGGATCACTTAATAACAAGGTCACAACAAGGCATCATGAAGTTAACAGAAAACTGGAACAGCATGTAGGCATCTTCATGGCAATGAAAACATATACTACAGGACATATATGAGGCATCCAAAGGCATGGCAGGATAGAGAATAACATGGTCATAAAAACATGTTAAATAAGCATCTCCAGATTATGCATGTATTAATTGGTAGCATCAAGCAAACATGGCATCATGATATTACTGATTTAGCATTGACAGAAAGTTAAGAAGTAGCCCACTTCACAAGGTTGATGCACTCACTACAAAGCATAAAAAAATACATGGATTGCACCACTGTAAATATGGCATGCAAATGCTCCTAAAAAATATAGACATCATGCTCTTAGGATGCACACACAAAATGCAACAAAAATGACAAATCAGCAAGTTACAACAGTTTTCAGCAGTTAACAGCACCATGCACTTTCACAACAGGGATTAATATGTCAAGATGCACCCTAATATGGATGCAAAGTACACCAACATATAGGTAATGAAGATCGGAACATGTTCATATCAAGACCATCATCATGGCATCAGCAGGTACAAAGTTATAGCACTCACAAGACAGCTATATGATGTTAACAATCAGCAGATTACAACAGTTTATATCAATTAGCAGTTTTGCAACGAAAATTAAGGCATCAAGATGAATCCTAACATGCATGAAAACTACTCCATCATGAAGAGCACTCTGACATGAACATTTTGACATACTATATGCGCAAAACGGAGCACCAAGCATCAAGTTATGGCATGATGAGCAGGGGCACATGAAGTAGAAATTCAGGGACAGAGAGAAAAACGAGGGGGGTTCAACCTTCCAGATCTAGGGTTCCGGGCACAGTTCCCGAGGTTCACCGGAGAAGACGACGGGGAAGGTGGCCGGCAGGGTTGGAGAGGGGCGTTCCGGCGAGGGGGCGCCAGATCCGGTCGACCCACGACCGGATCTAGCCGGAGTGGGAGGAGAGGGCTGGTGGGGGACGTCGCGGCGCAGGCGGGCGCCGGACAGCGGCCGGCGTGAGGCGGTGGGCGCCGGAGCGGCGAGGGAGAGGCGCGGCGAGGCGCGGCCGGGCAGTGGT
>NC_041385.1:168513880-168520862 GCF_002162155.2 Triticum dicoccoides | reverse complement strand
AGGGGGCTCGGGCCCAGCGCGGCCCGGGGTGGGCTTCTCGTGGGCCTGAGCGAGCCACGGCGGAGGGAGGCGGTGCAGTGCCACATGGCGGAGCTAGAGTGGACGAGGTGCAGTGGGGTGGACATGTCCGGCGCAAGGTTGGCTGTGTCCGGCGGCGCGAGGAGGAAGATGACTAGGGTTTGATCCGAAATTTCGGGGAGGGGGTGTTTATATAGGTATAGGGAGCTAGGAGAGTCCAAATGAGGTGTGGTTTTCGCCCACACGATCGTGATCGAATGGCAGAGAGAATGGAGGGGGGTTAGATGGGCTAGTGGACTATGGTGAAGGGGTGCTGGGCTGCAAAGAGAGAGGGGTTTCGGTTAACTCAGTTTACCGTTGGGGCATCAAACGACCTCCGAATGGAACAAAATTTGACGGGCGGTCTACCGGTGATATACCAATGCCACTTGGCAAATCTTGGCCCATTTCAAGAAAAAAATTCTCCCGCTCCTGAAACAAGGTCTTAGAGGGGCGACGGGTGCATGCGAGTGTGGTTGGTCTCAGAACGGACAACAGAGAGAACCGGGGGAACCCGAACGGATGCAAGTTTTGAAAAACATGCAGATGATGACATGGCAAAATGCAACATGTAAGCAAATGACATGGCAACGACAGCGAATAACTGGAAGGCACCTGGCGGATTGGTCTCGGGACGTTACAACTCTCCTCCACTAACAAGAGATCTTGTCCCGAGATCTTAGGAACGAGATGGAAGAGAAAGAGGAAGAGGTGAAGCAAGAACGCAAGAGAGAAGATGAGAAAAGTCGAGAGCACTCGGGTAGAAAAGAGGAACGGCGAATATGACGAGAATGAAAAGCTCAAGGAATAAGATAGACTCTGAAACCACTCCGGTTAGAAGAAGCTCGAAAGGATTAAGAACGAAAGAATTCCGGCAGCACTCCTGCTGAAAATGAAAGAAATGGAAACATGAACTTCACCCGATGGGATGACACTTGACGAGATGAACAACGCAATGCCTCCGAAAGAATTGAAAGAATGGAATGAAAAGAAGGATGAGAGAACAACAACTTCCACCACGAATGAATACGATAGCATCCTTAGAAGAAGGTTAGAACAGAGTTATTGAGAAATCAACAACAAAAGAATAGCTTGTTGTGGACTTATCAAAAACATCTCAAAACTTGAGGTGAAATTATACCACAACCAAATGTTTGAATAGCTGAGAAGAACGAAGAAATGCAAAACTCCACTTCAGAAGAAAACGGAGAATTATTTGCACTTCGAGACATGAGAAGAAAAGATACTTCAACTCCTTCAACAAGAATCTGATGAACTCTTGAAGAAAGAAGAACCGTCGTCAAGAACTCCGGTAACAAACGGATGATTAGATAAAACTGAAGGATGAAAAGAATACGATGATGCCTTGCGATGATTTAGATGGAGGTTCCGACGAAATGGCCGAGGAAATTTGAACTCCAGAAAAGAAAAGCTGAAAACACTTGGAACTAGAATTTATTCATCAAGAACAAACTCCGAAGGAAGGGATTAATCACTTGGAGGAAATAAGAATAAGATTTATTGTATGCTTTTCCTTCATCAAATTAAATTGATGACAACCGGATTTGGCATGCAACTTATTCCCCTTGAAAGGATTGAGGAGTATATGGTGCAACCTTGAGGAAGGTCTTCAATGAACCACCGGTAGGATTGGAAAGAACGAATGAATTGATATTATAACAAAGGAAAAAGAATCTGAAGGAACCACCATAAGAATTTGAAAATGACAGATGAAAGAGAATGAATCACCGGGGAGAATTAGAGGAACACGAGCTGATTAAAGAGCACTTGACAGATGTGTCGGGGTGATTGGAGAACGACAGCTGGAATGTGAGGATGAAGAATTCTTCTAGAATGATGGCCTCCGGTGAAAGAAACGGAAAACAACTCCTGACATACTCTGGATGGGTAAGAAAGAATATTTGACAAATGGAGTAATTCGAGAGGATAACATGAAGCTAGAACCATGAATCTTCGAGAGAACGGGCAAGATTTAGAGGAACTCTTCTTCGGTCTTCAATTGTCAAGAATGACGGCGAGAAACACCACCAAAATTGTTGAGATGCCCCGGGAGAATGGGAAGCGAAGAGGTTGAGCCAACGATGAAATGATTTGAAACCGATCTTGGAAATGCATCTGACTGATGAAATTCATTCTTACGTCAAACTCCAAAAATAATTTGGTATTAACTCTGTAATAATTAGAAGAGTCAGGTAAGATCCTGGGGAAAGACCTGTGGGTTAGGGCCCACTAAAAATAAAATACGTTGAAAAGGATTGTTGAATGAGAAATGATGCACCGGAATAATTGAAATATTTTAATGAGGTGATAGCCTCGAATTAATTGGAACACAGACGGATCTCCTGAGATGTCTTCCGCACTTTGGAATGATTAAATGGCGAGAGGCGGATGAGCAAGGGAAACACTTGAATCGAGGAAAGGAATATGATCAACAATGAAAAAAAACTTGAATTGAATCCACCGGAAAGAAAACTAGATGAATCAATGATGAACTTGACGAGAATTCACTGGTTGAAACAATTGACGAAAGATTAAAGAGGCTCGGCACGAATGAAGTTGATGCTCGAAAGAGACTCAAGCTCCGGGAAGAAAAAGGGGTGGGAGGGCGGGAAAAACAAAGCAACTTGGAAGGGAGAACCGACGAATAACTTGAAGAGAAGACACCGGTTGAAAATAATTGAGGAAAGAATGCAAAGACTTTGCACGAGTAGGATGGATACTCAATTACGGACTCCGGCTCCGAGAAGAAAAATTGTGGGTGGGTGGGGGAAAAGAACTGAGGATTGAACTTGCAAAAACAAAGAGGGTCGAATCGTCTTGACGAGAAATGCACCGGATGAAAAGAGCTGAGAACCAACGAACAAAAAAAACTAACCGCATGATCCTAAAGAAAGTTCGAAGGGGAAGAGGAGTAATTCAAAACACCTACGTCAAGATTCCTCACCAGAGCGGCGAAGGGGTTGTGGAGTAAAAAGAATTCCTACTCTCCAATACAACTAGACTCCGAAATCAGTTTTTCTTCTATACTCGACAACGGCCAACTACGATCAATCAAGGGGGCTCCTATGATCGGTCGAGGCTCTGATACCAACTTGTCACGTCCAATATGTGACCCTATCCTAAAGGAACTCGAAGGTCCCACCAAGGATAGAAGCGCATATTGGAGGCGTTTTTGCAAGGTGGATATCATTATATCGTACCATTACATAATAGTTGGGGATACATACAAAAGGCATACAATGCCACATGAATACAACAAACTCATACATAAGAGCTACATCCAACTACGGATGAAACGCAAATAGAAACTCAAACGACATCCACCCTGTTAGCCCAGGCTGCCGACCCGAAACCTATCCCCTGATCGAAGAAGAAGCAGAAGAAGAACTCCAAAACAAGTAAACATCGCTCTCGCGTCATGATCATCGCATTACATCTACATGCAACTATTGTTGTAGTAATCTGTGAGCCACGAGGACTCGGCAATCTCATTAACATGGGTATCAAGACTAGCAAAGCTTAATGGGTATGGAATGGATAAGTGGTGAGGCTGCAGCAAGCGACTAAGCATGATATGGTGGCTAACTTACGAGTACAAGAGTAAGATGAGAAGTTACGCAAACGGTCGCAAACTAGTAATGATCAAGAAGTGATCCTAAACTACTTGCATTCAAACATAACCGCACCGTGTTCTCTTCTCGACCCTCTCAAAAAGAGACTGTCACGGTTACACACGCGGTTGGGTATTTTGGTTCAAATCTAGTATCAAGTTATCTACAACTAGACATTAAAAATTCCCATCTATCACATAACCGCGGGCACGGCTTTCGGAAGTTTAAACCCTGCAGGGTGTCCCGACTTAGCCCATTATAAGCTCATGATCCGCGGAGACAATCCTCCATTGCGGGACATCCGATCAGACTCGGGGTCCCGGTGCACAAGACATTTCGACAATGGTAAAACTAATCCAGCAAAGCCTCCCAGCGTGTCGACACCCAGATAGTAGCCGCGCATATCTAGTCTCAGGACACGTCCGGATGGGACATCCTATGAGTAAAATCAGATCCTCGGGTTGCCCGGTGGTGGCCCCGCAGTCTACCCATTTGGGACCAACACCATCAAGGATGGCCCCCCCTACTATGTAGAAAAAAACCTCGGGTTCATGACGCCCTATGCAAATTTATTATTTAGTTTAAGTATTATTATGGCAAATATTAAAACCAAAGTTGGGCCTTCCTGGAAGAGTTTTATTCAAAGCGAACTGTCAAGAGGGGCCCATAAACCCACACCGTGTTAGGGACGCAAAATCAAGGAACATAACACCGGTATGACGGAAACTAGGGAGGCAAGAGTGGAACAAAACACCAGGCATAAGGCCGAGCCTTCCACCCTTTACCAAGTATATAGATGCATTAATTAAATAAGAGATATTGTGATATCCCAACATAAACATGTTCCAACATGGAGCAATCTTCAGCTTCACCTGCAACTAACAATGCTATAAGAGAGGCTGAGCAAAGCGGTAACATAGCCAAACAACGGTTTGCTAGGAAGGGTGAAAAGGTTAGAGGCTGACATGGCAATTTGGGAGGCTTGATAAACAAGTGGTAGGAAGCGTGACATAATGATAACATCGAGACAACTAGCATAGCAATGATAGTAGTGAGATCCAGGGTAACGGTCACCTTGCCTGAAATCCCGCTAGGAAGAAGAACGAGTCCATGAAGAAGACAAATGGATGAAGACGAACCAAGCGTAGATGAACGAATCCTCACGATCACAACGAAACGGGAATCGAGAAGAAGCACAACTGGAAAGAAGCAAACAACATGGTAAACACACAACACATAAGCATGACATGATGCTCAACCAAGTATGATGCATGACAAGGCTATATGATGCTACTCATGGCAAGAGCTGACGCAAACAAGAACAACACATCAAAGCAAGTTTAAATGAGGCCGGAAATAACATATAACAAATCCGGTAAGTCCTCATATGCAAATTTCGAAATTGGTCCAGATCTGAAAAAACCTTATTTCAAGTTGTTAAACAGCAAGTTAAGATGCACCAAGATGATGTACATGAAATTCTAGTCAAGTTACATATAAGGTTCATTTAGTTCGGAGCTACAGCCTAGAAGATATGAGCAAAACAAGTTAAACATGGCATTGATGCAAAATGCATTCAAACATCAAGCAAACACCTCAAAACAAGGATGCAACATGATAATATGAAACTACATGCAAAATCAAGCAAGTTTCATATAGAGCATGCTCAAAACAGAGCAACGGTGCAACACATACACTCCAAACAAGATATAACAACAATCTGTCCAAAATAGCAAGTAGGCACTTTGCAAACATCAAAACAACATGCTACAGGAATCATATGAGCACAAAATTGACATACACTTGATGTACAGATAACATACTTCAAATATCATTAAGGTTCAAGTTCATAGGTATCAAGATTAAACCATTATGATCAATGCAAAATGCAACTTTATAACACAGGACCATATGCATGAACAGAGTTAATATGATGGCAACTTGAGAGCAAGAAAGAGACAAGCTAGAGCAAGTTTATATAGATTCTGTGGGAATGTCATCAATTACACATAACAAAGAACAAATAACATCATGGAATCATAGGCATATGGCTCATGGATTAGTAGGAACCAACATGACAAGATTGAATGTTGAAACAGTTTCAGCAAGTATAAAACAGCAACATTATGATAGCATGTTTGCAAGCATGAAACAGAGGCATATGATATTTACAAGTAATAACCATGGCATGTGAACAAAGTACTTATAACATAATTCAAAACATGTAATTGGAGCAACTCCAGAATAGGCATGGATACTCAATAACAAGCTCACAACAAGACATCATGAAGTTAACAGAAAACTGGAACAGCATGTAGGCATCTTCATGGCAATGAAAACATATGCTACAGGACATATATGAGGCATCCAAAGGTATGGCAAGATATATCATAACATATTCATAAGAACATGTCAAATAAGAATCTCCATATTATGCATGGATTAATTGGTAGTATCAAGCAAACATGGCATCATGATATTACAGATTCAGCATTGACAGAAAGTTAACAGCAAGTAGTCCACTTCACAAGCTTGATGCACTCACTACAGGGCATATAAAAATACATGGATTACACCAATGTAAATATGGCATGAACATGCTCCTAAAACATATAGACATCATGCTCTTAGGATGCACACACAAAAATGCAACAAAAATGACAAATCAGCAAGTTACAGCAGTTTTCAGCAGTTAACAACAACATGCACTTTTGCAACAGGGATTAATATGCCAAGATGCAGACTAACATGGATGCGAAGCACACCAACATGTGTAGAATGAAGAGCCGAACATGTGCATATCAAGATCATCATCATGGCATCAGCAGGTACAAAGTTATAGCACTCACAAGAAAGCTATATGATGTTAACAATCAGCAAATTACATCAGTTTATATCAATTATCAGTTTTGCAACGAAATTTAAGGCATCAAGACGAAACCTAACATGCATGCAAACTACTCCATCATGAAGAGCACTTTGAGATGAACATTTTGACATATTATATGCGCAAAACGGAGCACCTAGCATCAAGTTATGGCATGATGAACAGGGGCACATGAAGTAGAAATCCAGGGACTTAGAGAAAAACGAGGGGGGTTCAACCTTCCAGATCTAGGGTCGAGCACGGTTCCTGAGGTTCACCGAAGAAGACGATAGGGAAGGTGGCCGGCGGGGTTGGAGAGGGGCGTTCCAGCGAGGGGGCGCCAGATCCGGTCGACCCGTGACCGGATCTGGACGGAGTGGGAGGAGAGGGCCGGCGGGGGACGCCGCAGCGCAGGCGGGCGCCGGAC